>NC_092723.1:131181040-131481040 GCF_047496885.1 Scyliorhinus torazame | reverse complement strand
CTTATTTGTGGGGTAATGGTTAGCAAACATACCACACTTCAATCTTATGGCCCAATGAGATGATGGAGGGCCACTCATGTGGCCCACTCACTAGCCTAGGTTGCCCATCACTGCTGTAAGTAGTCTTGATATTCTTAGACTAAGTCCCAAAATAATTCTTATGGTTATTTAACTTAGAACCCCAGAAATCTTTCATGGTGAGGGTTTTTCCTGGAGATTTTCCCTTTAGCGGTAGCTAGGCTAATCCTCCAGCCTCATTTCAAATCCTCATGTATTTTGTCTTTCAATGCAAGCATGAGCTCATTCCCACATTCCGGCACGGTGGACCATAGAGAATTTCAACCTCCAGCTGCTCTCCCGCATCTTGACACACTTCAGAACAGATCACAGGATCCCTTCCATTTAATCATAAATTAAAGATGCATGGGCAGCACGGTGGGGCAGTGGTTAGCACTGCTGCCTCACGGCGCTGTGCTCCCAGGTTTGATCCCGGCCCTGGGTCACTGTCTGTGTGGAGTTTGCACATTCTCCCCGTGTCTGCGTGGGTTTCGCCCCCACAACCCAAAGATGTGGAGAGTAGGTGGATTGGCCACGCTAAATTGCCCCTTAATTGGAAAAACTGAATTGGGTATTCTAAATTTATTTTTTTAATTAATTAAAGATGCAATCCTGAAACATAACAATCTTATAAACTTCATATTTGTAACTAAGGTGTTAACTTGGTGCAAACATTTGCTAATTCTCCTACCCAAGCAAAAGCACAAGGGCATAAAGCGTATTAGCAACCTCAGCAGAATCTGGTAGACCTATCACTTACAATTAACTGAATGAATAGCACTTGGGTTGGTGCATATACCAAACAAATAATTGACAGAGTTTGAAATTCCATAACAAACAGTAAGAGCAAAGATCTACAATTTCATTCTGTAGCTGTCGATTTAGCTTGGCTCTGTAATTGGACTCTAATCTGGGTCAAAAGGCCATGGGTTCAAACCAACTGAAGGCTTGTCGTCAGCATTGATGAAGTGCCACATTGTCAGAGGTGCTGCCTTTCAGGTGAGACAAGTAACCTTGACTCCCTTGTCGTGTTGGGTGCTCTGCTACACAGACGAACCAACACGGTTGCGGATGGTACAACTCAGTTTTATTACTAACGATATTTACAATGGTAAACTGGTTACTGTGGTTCGTTCATTACCCTTGAATCTGTGGACCTATCCCTAACACTATCTTGGAGAGGCACTCAGCACATGGTGGATGTCTGAGTGGCTTGGTGTGAGCTCTGTGCCCTGAGCTGTCTCCTGCTGGAATGAGCGGGAAGTGTCGTGTTTAGCTCGGTTTGGCCGAAAGAACACTTGGCTCGTTTGAGGCGCAGGCCGTTTTCCCGTATCCGCGCAAAGACGCGCTGGAGACGACTGATGTGCTTCTGTGGTGTGGTGGACCAGATGATGACGTCATCAACGTAGATGCGCACCCCTTCGATGCCCTCCATCATCTGTTCCATGATCCTGTGAAATACCTCGGATGCCGAGATGATGCCAAACGGCATTCTGTTATAGCAGAACCTGCCAAAAGGAGTGTTGAAGGTGCACAGCTTCCTGCTGACTGGTCCAGTTGGATCTGCCAAAAACCCTTCGAGGCATCCAGCTTTGTAAAGATTTTAGCCTGGGCCATTTCACTCATGATCTCTTCCCGTTTGGGTATGGGGTAATGTTCCCTCATTATGTTGTTGTTCAGGTCTTTCGGGTCAATGCAGATCCGGAGTTCGCCAGAGGGCTTCTTAACACACATCATGGAGCTGACCCATGGCGTGCGCTCCGTGACCCGGGATAGCACCCCTTGGTCCTGGAGATCCTGCAGCTGCTGCTTGAGGCGGTCTTTGAGTGGCGCTGGGACCCTGCGAGGTCTGTGAATGACCGGGGTGGTGTCCGGTTTGAGTCGTATTCTGTAGGTATAGGGCAGTGTGCCCATGCCCTCGAATGCCTCCTGGTTGTGGGCGAGGAGCGATTGAAGCTGTGCCCTAAATTCTGCATCCGGGAAGTCTGATGTGCCTTCTGGAGACAGAGCGTGGACCCGCTGCACGAGGTGGAGAACCTTGCATGCCTGTGCGCCTAGCAGGGAGTCCTTTGATGATCCGACTATTTTGAAGGACAGTGTGGCCGTGTATGTGTTGTGTGTCACCTGGAGCTGGCAGGATCCCATGGCCGGGATAACGTTTCCGTTGTAGTCGACCATCTTGCAACGGGATGGCCGAATTGGTGGTCTGACCTTCAAGGCGTAGAAGGCTGACCATGCTATTAGGTTGGCGGAGGCACCAGTGTCCAAACGGAATGTTATCGGTGATCAGTTGACCGTTAGGGTGGCACACCATTCATCACCCGGATTGACACTGTTCACTGGCATCAGCTGGTGGGTCCTGCTTGGAGACATCCGGTTCCTATCAATGACCGCAACACGGAAGGCGTCCCGGTCGTCTGTGTCACTGGTTTGGATATCGTCTGGGCACGACTCGTAGTACGGAGGCTGAATGGTCCGCACGTCCCTGCGAGGCTGTCGGAATTGGGGAGCATTGGCAGGTTGAGCTGCTCGACAGCAGGCAGCGTAGTGGCCCATCTTGCCACAGCAGAGGCATTGTCGGTTTTTTGCCGGACATTGCCGCTTTAAATGTGCGGCTCCACAGTTGCCGCACGTCGTGACATCATGGCGTTCGTTGCGCCACCGCGCATGCGCAGTTCGGTTTTGCGTCAAGCGCGCCTGCGCATCACGTCCCTCTGCGTCAACGTCTTTTTTGGCACGCACAAACGCGGGAGGCCGCGGAAAGCGCGTGAAATGGCCGCCCTCGTCTGGGCCGCGGGCCGGGAGGAACTCGATCGCATGGACCCGTTCGGCCTCGTAGGACGCCTGCCTTGCCGATTCGGCCGCGTAGGACCCCTGTCGCGCCGATTTGGCCGCTTGAAATTGGGAGTAGCGGCTGGTCGCGTTTTCATGAAGGACGCAGGCTTCGATGGCGGAGGCTAGGGTGAGGCCTTTAATTTTGAGGAGCTTCTTGCGTAGGGTGCCCAAGGTGACCCCAAAAACAATCTGGTCCCGAATCATTGAATCGGAGGTGGTGTCGTAACCGCAGGACTGCGCGAGGATACGGAGGTGTGTAAGGAAAGATTGAAAGGGCTCATCCTTACCCTGCAGGAAGAGATACCTCTCGAAACGTTTGTTTACCTCGACGCTGACGTGTTGCTCGAATTTTAGAAGTACCGTCTTGTACCTGGTCTTGTTCACACCTTCCATGAACACCAGGGAGTTGTAGACATGGATGGCATGTTGCCCTGCTGTGGAGAGGACGAGGGCGATTTTCCTGGTGTCCGAAGCGCTCTCCCTTTCGGTGGCTTCCAGGAAGAACTGGAAGCGCTGTTTGAACAGCTTCCAATTGACGCCGAGGTTTCCAGCGATTTGTAGCGGCTGCGGCATGCTGACGGTGTCCATGGCGCAGGATGGCGGATCCCTGAGGATGCGTAGGTAGGTCTCACAGTTACCGGGTTACAAGCCTGGTACTATGTCGTGTTGGGTGCTCTGCTACACAGACGAACCAACACAGTTGCGGATGGTACAACTCAGTTTTATTACTAACAATATTTACAATGGTAAACTGGTTACTGTGGTTCGTTCATTACCCTTGAATCTGTGGACCTTTCCCTAACACTATCTTGGAGAGGCACTCAGCACATGGTGGATGTCTGAGTGGCTTGGTGTGAGCTCTGTGCCCTGAGCTGTCTCCTGCTGGATTGAGCGGGAAGTGTCGTGTTCCCCGTTTTATAGTGTGTATGCTCTTGCCTGTGATTGGCTGTGGTGTTGTGTGTGTATTTATTGGTCCGTTGATCTGTCCATCAGTATACCCCCCCCCCCCCCATTTCCATTAATAATGATTGACACGGGGCAGCACGGCGGGGCAGTGGATTAGCCCTGCAGCCTCACGGCGCTGAGGTCCCAGGTTCGGTCCCGGCTCTGGGTCACTGTCCATGTGGAGTTTGCACATTATCCCCGTGTTTGCGTGGGTTTCGCCCCCACAACCCAAAAGATGTGCAGGGTAGGTGGATTGGCCATGCTAAATTGTCCCTTAATTGGAAAAAGTTAATTGGGTACATTAAATTTAAAAAAAAAAAATAATGATTGACACAATGTTGAAGGAAATGGTACTGCACTCATAACTTATCTAAAGGGTGCCATTTGTTAATATGTTAGACTTCCTCCATTAAAGTAACTTTGAGAGTCATCCAAAAAGCTTTCAAGAATGGAGCATGATATACAGAATGTGGTTTGATAGGATTTCGAGATTACTGGACTAGCCATGGAAGATACATAATCCATTGCCTTGATATAAAATTGTTCAGGCCAGTAATGATCCTTATTTTTTTAAATCAACCACTCCTTGGAAATTCCTTTTTTGAGACATTTATACACCCAGCAATTGTATGGAGGTTGAGGTACTTGCAAGAAACAGAAGCTATGGTAGCCCACCAGGGCATGGGTGCTACTGCTAGGATGACATTGAAATAAGTATTTCAGTCAAATTACCATTACCACAGTACAAATCCTGTAAAACATTTGAGAAACTCGCATTCCTGTCATTATTGCGGGATGAGTTATAAATGTTCTGAAACTCAAATATTTAAGGAGAAACAGGAAAATAAATATATTTTATATTTTGAAGCAATTAAGTATTTTGCTCTGAGCTTCACCAGAAATAGCAAGCATGAAATCGACCTAAAGCAGACTATACTCACCCAACCATATTCCTTTATATTAATATGATTTCTAATACTTTCTGCACTGTTTCCTTGAATATTCTTTCAGTATCTAGTCCTTGAAGTCATCAAAAAACCGACTGCTCATTTCCAAACTGACACCAAGTCCTGTTCACCCATTACACTAACTTGGCTTCTGGTTAAGCAACGCCTCAGTTTTAAAATTCTCGTTCTTGTTTTCAAATCCCTCTATGGCCTTGGCCCTCCCAATTCATGTAATATCCTCTAGCCTACAACCCTCCAAGACCTCAGCACTCCTCCAATTCTGGCCTCTTGATCATCCATATTTTCATGGTTCCACCATTGGCGGCCATGCCTTCAGCTGCCAAGGTCCTGAGCTCTGCAATTCCCGCCCTAAAACTATCTGCCTCTCTTCCTTTCTCTTCCTTTAAGATCTCCCTCTTTGTCTAAGGCTTTGGTCATTAAAGAAATTAATTAATTCAAAATATTGTGAATCTTTGGAATTGTCTACCTTAGATGGTTGTGGATGCTCCATCGGCAAATACATTTAAGGCTAGGATGGACCGATTTTTTGTTTCTCAGGGAAATGGAATTGAAACCCAAGAACAATTATGATTGTAGTGAGTGTCAGCACATGCTTGACAAGCCATATCATCTACTCTGTTCCAACTATATGTGTTCTTGTGTTGACCTGCCCTAATATCTCCAAGCGCAGTATCAAATTCTGTTTGCTCACACTCCTGTGAAGCACCTTGAGGCGGTTTACTATATTAAAGTTCATAAATACAAGTTGTTATTGTTCATTAGTCTGAAAAGTGGGTTTTCTAATCTGACATTAAAAGGTTTGCCCATCTTTTTCAAACACCCATTGCCAGCTTCAACCATCCCACATCAGAAACCCAGCAACATCAACAACCGTGCCTTAACACCAACCTCAAAAGAGCAACATCGTGGTACTAGTGACACTTTCTAAATCGAACTTGGTGTCTCTCTCTGTGTACTTTTGATAAGACTTTAAACTGAAGCCCTGTCCATCATATCAGATGGATTTTGGCCTTGGGTGACTGTCTGAGTGGAATTTGCACTTTCTCCCCACGTCTGTGGGGGTTTCCTCCGGGGGCTCCGGTTTCTCCCCACAGTCCAAAGATGTGCCGGGTGGTTGGATTGGCCATGCTAAATTGTCCCTTAGCTTTCAAAGATGTGCAGTTTAGATGGGATTATGGGGTTACCGGATTAGGGTATGGGAGTGGACCTAGGTAGGGTGTTCTTTCAGAGAGTTGGTGCAGACTAAATGGACTGAATGGCCTCCTTTCACACTAGGAATTTTATGGTTCTACTACATAGAAGAGCAGGGATCTTTGTCAGGTTACACTCACGTCATTAAAAACAGATAATTTATCACATTGATGTTTGTGGGAATGTGTTGTGTGGAAACTAGATGCTGCATTTCCGACATAACCGTATCTATGCCTGAAAAGTATTTAATTAATTGTAAAGCACTTTTAGACATCCTGAGGTAGTATAAGATGCTGTAGGAAAGCAAGTTCTTTCTTTCTTGCCATTTTGCACCAAATTCTGGGAGGTACTGGGCGGGATTCTCCAATCCCGCGGCAGAGTGTCCACGCTGTCGTAAACGCCGTCGCATTTTACGACGGCGTGAATGGGCCGCTCCCACGACTAATTCTGGCCCCTGCAGGCGGCCAGCACGATGCTGGAGTGGTTTGCGGCGCTCCAGTTGCAGATCCCGACACGAACTGTGCGCCGCGGGATCCGCGCATGTGCAGTTGCGCCGGTGCCAACGAGGACATGCGCAGTGGTGCCGGCGCAACATGGCGCAGGAATCCAGGGGCCGGCACGTAGGAAAGGAGGCCCCCAGCCACAAAGGCCGGCCTGCCGATCGGTGGCCCCCCGATCGCGGGCCAGGCCACATCGGAGGCGCCCCCCCCCCGGGGTTGGACCCCCTCTTTCCCCCCCCAAAGGCTGCTCCTGACCCTTACATGCCGAGGTCGCGCCGGCCCAGAGCAGTATAGAACAGCCACCGGCGGGACTCGGCTCATTGCTGACGGCCGCTCGGCCCATCCCGGGACAAGAATTGGCAGGTCAGCCGCATAGAGTTGACTGGCACCGCGCCAACCACGCCAGCGCCAATGGCGCCGATTCTCCGCTCTGCAGAGAATCGCGTGCCGGCGTCGGGGCAGCATGGCCCATTCACGGGGATTCTCTGGCCCGGCCAAGGGCTGGGAGAATCCCAACCTTTATGTTCTGAGACAACATTCTTTGACTTTAGGTGGCCCAAGATAAATTCATCTGCATCAATAAAAGGAATACATTAACAGCTCATGAATCATGGACCAATTCAAGACCAGTTACTAGAGAAATTAAGCTGTGTCACTATCTGACATTTACTCTATTAACAAGGAAGAAAAGTTTTAACGGACAAGTGGCATGTTTGTTAACACTTTTCAGCTGATCGTTGAAAGGATTAAACTACTTCTCGTGGCATAATCTGATGCTTCTGCCGTTCCCTGCAGTACAGAATCAAAGAGAGCTGACTGAAATCCCGTGTGTTTTAATTTAAACCTTGCCTTCTAAGTTGCCATGTTTTTCTGTTTGATTTTTCTTCTGCTGCAGCAACCTATATGGCCCATGAAAGATCTGCATTAAATAGGACAGCTTCAATCTTTTTTTGATTTGTAATTTTAATCTGTTGACATCCTTCTTGTTGGAACTGCTCCCCTCCTCTCTTCCTCTTTCAGCTGAGAGGGTAAGCCAAAGGGCTCAAACCTCTTGTGCCCATGAAAAGATGGTAATTAAAAAATATATTTTTTGGATTGTTAATACATAGATTGGATTAATTTGTAATATTGTGTATGCCTAAAGGCTGCACTGCGTGCATTTCTTTCCAATTAGTTCAGGATATTAGATTTTGATATCGACTGCATTTGGTTGTAATGCAATAGAGTAACTGAGCTCTTGACGCAGATAGCCTGAACAGACATTCCGATTCATTTGCCCATGTCTAATGAGTTTTGCCTCATCCTCTAAACCTTCGTCTCTTGTTGCTGTTAAGCTACAGACAGTTCTATAAGCTCTTTTCTGCTTCCCTTTCCCCACACCCCTTTCCCCACACCCCTCCCCCTGATCCACTGTGCTTTCAAGAATTATTAGACCAATATCAACTTCAATTTTAGTTTTGCCAAGAATATCAGAAGTGCAAAACTGTTTACCATCTTCCTTTTTCCTTTCTTCCTCCAATGCGTTAAACCCCAGTTACTTATTTAACTTAGCCTCTTATTTGCAGCATTTATGTTGTGTTGCCCAGCAATATGAACCAATTAATCTTTCACTTTGGTTCCTCTCTAACCATGAACAAATAATTCTGCACTGGAAAATAAAATAATCTTTGACACTGGGCTAAATAGCTTGACCCTTAAATGAGCAGATAATTTATAAGGTCTTTAAAATTGTGAAAAATATTGATCCAGCAGACCAAATAGAGTGGATGGGACTTTCCCCTCCCATTTGCGTCGGGTGTTTCTGTGGCGTGAGCAAAATTAACGCTAGAAATGCAAATTAATTTTACATCTGTTTAAAAGCATGACACAATTGTCGTCGTCCCCCCCCCCCCGTCAATAATGGGCCACGTTTCTCAGCATTCAACATCGGGAACATCATTATAATAAATTAACATATCATTATCAAGCCCATATGCTGCAATCATCCGCCGCCCCCCCCCCCCTCCCCATCCAAAAGTCCATCCATGGCAGTGTGCTGGCAGAACATTGTGAAGCACAAAAGATCTGTGATGGCATGCACCTAGTGAGCAGACCTCCCAGGAGAGCTCAGGGGAGTCGGCACTCAGGGGTAGATGGTCATGCCCAGATACCCCCATGACACTTCCTGAGTAGTGCCTGTTTGATCTCCAGGCAGTTCCTAGGGGTACCCAGGTGGTGCCAGGGGGCACCTGAAGTAACTGGTTTGCTTGCTGTGCGCTGGGGTGGCCTTTAATAATAGCAGCCCGGATCATTGAGTGTCTGCGTTGATGGATAACAGGCGAATCAGAGGCCACCCTGCCAGTGATACGTTGTGGGACCCATGACTTTAAAGTTTTTTTTTCAAAGTTCCACATTCCATGGCGGGAGAAAGCTGCCATTTGTTCCCACCTGGCATCAGCCTTCAATGATAACAAGGAAAATCCTGGCCAGTGTTTCCATTTATGAGAAAGAACAAACCAGAGGCTATCATTATGAGTAGGTCACCAAGAATTCAAGTCAAGAATTTGGAACAAACCTTTTTATTCAGACAGTGGTGCGAATATGAAACTCAAAATCCCAGTGGAGCTTAAAAACCTGCATGTGCTTATTGTACCGAATGGCCTGTTTTGGTGCAGTATATTCATGTAATTATATTGACTTTTCTACTTCCACAGCACAGTGTTGAATCAGAACTCTGTGGGTATAGAGCTGTGACTGTGAACAGGATCATCAAAGGACTTAGTTTAAGGAAAGAGTACCCTCAGATTCTAGGTAGCATTATTTTCAACTTGAGAATTAAGTTGAACATTATTCAACTGAATTTTTGCTACTGTGTGAATTTGTAATGAATTTAACTAGCACTCTAACCTGAACCAAACATTCTGCTTGTCCAATTGAAGGGGACAGGAACGTGTGGGCAATTTCTCTGGAACTATAGTCTAATTTGTCAATTAGCACATTTGGAAGGGTCCTTCCTGTTTATTCCCTTATTTCCCCTTTCTTTTATTTTGCCGTTATCATTTTGATCCATGGGTGATTAATGGACATGTATCTTAGCATCGGACAAAATGACTCATTTGCATCGTATTAACGGTCTGGCCACAGGTTTCTCCATGCCTCCGTGATGCTCCGGCCCTCTGGTCCGGGATTTGCTAATCCGTGGATTGGTGCACGTATTTAAGATAGGTGTCCCAAAAGTCCATCAGACGCCCTCACCACAATGCAAATCCTGCCCAACCCATCCACCAGCTCCCCATATCAGAGAACCGCCCATATCAAAGACTCCTCTACCAAAGGTCCCCATATCAGAAAACCCTCAAATTAGAGACCAGCCCAATATCAGAGACCCACCCATATCCGAGACCCCTCCAGCAGAGCCCTCTCAAAGCAGAGACCCCCCCATATCAGAAGGCCGCCACAACAGACACCCCATCAGACCTTCCCATATCCGAGACGACCCCAATATCAGAGACCCCCCCATATCAGAGACCCTACTAGAGCACCCCATATCTGAAAACCCCTATGTCTGAGACCTCCCCATATCAGACCCCTATATCAGAGGACCCCCATATCAGCGAACCCCCATACCAGAGAACCCCCACATCAGAGAAGCCCCATGTAAGAAAACCCCCATATCAGAGATAAAAGCAAATTACTGCTGATGCTAGAATCTGAAACCAAAGAGAAAATTTCAGCAGGTCTGGCAGCATCTGTAGGGAGAGGAAAGAGCTAATGTTTCGAGTCCAGATGACCCTTTGTAACACTCTTTTCAGAGACACCCATATCAGAGACACTGATATCAGAGAGCCCCATATCAGGCGGCTTCCATATCAGAGACCACCTCCCCTTTATCAGAGATTCCCCACAACAGAGACTCCTCCACAGAGGCCCCCCTCTCATCCAAGACACTCATATCCAAGACACCCATATCAGAGACGCCCATGTCAGCGATTCCCATATCAGAGACCACACAGATCAGAGACCCCCATATGAGATTCCCAATATCGGACCTCACCAGAGCTTCCCCCCCCACAAATCGGAGACCCCCCATATCAGAGAATCCCTGATACTGGAACCCCCATTAGAGAACCCCCATATCAGAGATGCCCCATATCTGAGATCCCCTCCTCATATTTGAGACCCCTTCATATTTGAGACCCCTCCCATATCTGACCCCCATAACTGAGGTCCTCCCATAACTGAGGTCCTCCCATATCTGAGACCTGCCATATCTGAGACCTCCCCATATCAGAGCCCCACCACATCAGAGGCTCCCCCACATAAGAGGCCCCCCCACATCAGAGGCCCTTAAGATCTGAGATCCCCCCATATCTGAGACCCCCCCCCATATCTGAGACCCTCCCATATCTGAGACCCTCCCATATCTGAAGCTCCCCCAAATCACAGACTCCATTTAACAGAGACTCCTGGGGCGATTCTCCGAGCGCCGGGCCGGAGAATCGCCGCAACCGCGCCACGACGCCCAGACGCCAGCGCACAATTCTCCGAGGTGCTGAGAATCGGCGCCATTTGCGTTGGCGCGGCCACGGGCCGCTGGAATCGGCGGGGCTGCCGATTCTATGGGTCGAGCAGCCGTGCGGATCCGACAGAGTCCTGCTGGCGCTGTTCACCCCTGGTCGCTGCCGGCGGGATCTCTGCACGAACGGTCGGGGGCAGCCTGTGGAGGGGGGGCGGGGAGGAGGGTTCCCTCACCGGGGGGGGGGGCCTCCAGTGGGGTCTGGTCCGCGATCGGGGCCCACCAATCGGCGGGCCGGCCTCTCTTCCCCCCACCCCAGGCCTACTTTCTGGCGCGGCCGACCCCTGAACACCGATACCATGTTGAGTCGGGGCTGGCGCGCAAAAGAAGTCCCCTGCGCATGCGCGGGTTGGCGCGGCCCAATTGCGCATGCGTGGGTTGGCGCGGCGCCCATTTGGTGCCGGGAAAGGAGGCTGGAGCGGCGTGAACCGCTCCAGTCCGTGCTGGCCCCCTGTGGGGGACAGAATCGGTCGTACCCAAGCCCGGTTCGCGCCGTCATGAAACACGACGGCGTTCACGACGGCGCAAACACTTGGGCTCCATATTGGAGAATCGCCCCCTCCATATCAGTGACACCCCCCCCCCCCCATAGCGGAGACCCCCACCACTAGCTCAAAATGGTGGTCCAATAGCAGGATTTGGAACGGAATCCCTTCCGTTCCCCACCATGCAAAATCTGCATGGCTGGCATGACTAAATCATTCTGGGCACCTCTCCTAGTGCCAGCACCAATCAGAAGCAATTAAGCTCCAGCAGGAAAATATCAGCTCCCAAACTGAGAATCCAGCCCCATCTTTCGATAAATCAAGAAGTAAAGGTCAGTTGACATCAAACTTGAGTTTCAACTGCCTGAAGGCTACAGAAGAAAAAAAGGATTGCGAGAGAGGTAAGGAGTCACTGAATGTGGGAAAGGATAAATCTGTGAAAAGGAACCAAGGACTGAAAAGTATGGCTAAGGAGAAAAAAAAGTTGTTAATTGTTACCCTAGAGGACCATAAGCATCCTTGTTCCACATAACAATGTGGTAAATGGCTTTGCAAATAGTCCAAGAAGATCTGCCAACTGGCAGCACCCAGCTTTACTGAGAGATCACTGGAAAGGCTTGCTGAAAGGTTAGCAATTGGCAGGTGCCCTCTCAAAATTACCACACCCAGTGTGGTGGACAGAATAAACACATGTTACAATCGCCAATTCCCCATCCTGCCTAATGTTAAAGCATTTTAATTCAAGAAAGAGAACAAAATAATATCTTTGCACCCTGCACATGACCACTCTAGGAGAGTACATCTTCTGCCATCAAATATCTCATTTGTATGACCAGGGTGAAACCTACCAAAAAACTGTCATGGGTGTAATCAGTAAGATGTAAACTCCTGGTTGTGAAGTTGTTTGCTTCAATTTAATTAAAAGTAAAGGCTCACTATTTCAACTTCTGAGCAAGAAGCTGGTAGCCTTTCTTTCACCATGCTGTCGCTGACTCCCTTTCTAAGCAACAGCCAAGTGTCATTTTGAGCTCAACACAACACCGTGTTTGTGTGCAGAAATTAAACAAATTTGTTATGTGCCAGCCTCTGCTCGGCCTTCCCAACTCTATATTCCCACACCTGAAATTGCCCTTTGATTGAATATCATTCAATGTTTTTAGAAGCTGTGTTTGTGAAGTTTACTGTCAAGCTTTTGTCATTTATCCCATTGAGGACTCTGCACCACTTTGTTAGTACCTGGTTTTTATTCATTTATATCAGGAGTCACTGACAGATAAATATATAATGTTGAAGGTTGATTGAATGTACAGATTTAAAAAATATTTTTAATTTTTAATTATTTTCGATGATAAAAATACTTTTCAAATTAAAAAAAATAAGCACAGCTGTCAATCGTGAATTATTAGGAATTGCCTTCTCCAATAGAGCTTTAATTTTCAGCATTTATTACATTGTGACTCGGACGTAATACAGCACATTAAGTGCTGTGTCTGGTCTTGTCTATCTGTCCTGCCAAGGTCATGTTTGGATTAGCAGAGGAAATGTGATTAAAGCCCACCTGTTAACACAGTGTGTCTCTAAATTGACCACCCCTAATTATCGCAGCATTGCTTTAAGAATCCGACATTCATTTTTAATCAGACTGCCAAAGGCAGCCCAGAGAGAACTAAGAACCCCCCCACCCTGCCTCTTACCCACAGCTAGCCTCGCCAATCATCCATTCACACTGACAGAAGGAACAGACTGGCAGAGAATTCTTAATGTGTGTTTGTGAACAGTGTGCAGGAGAAAGCAGAGGAGGGGTGAGATTGAAAAGCCTTCTGTTTCTATGAAAGCAGACTTGCTTTTACATGACAGCTGTAAAGAACACTACTGTGCATTTGTGATACAGCCCCAAGAGGAAAATGCATCAATTTGTATAATATTGGTGTGCCTTTGGTTACACTGTAATTGAGAAATTGGGCCTGCGTGAGCTCTCTCAATCACCAGCGGCAATGGAGTACAGTACACCAGTCTGACATGGTATGTGTTGGCATTTCAAAGAAGGTGGGCAACCTGGCATACGTTAACAGGGATTGAAAATCAACATGTTTTTCAGCTGACAGCAAGTTGCAATACACTCACATGCCTGCCTGTCATTCAGGAACATGATGATCATCAGTTCAGAGCGCGTGTTTGTGGGCTGAAAAGGCTTACAGCTTGGATTAAATATTTACACCTTCTCGAATTCTCGCCACTTCATTAGTTGTATTGATCCTCTTGCAAAGATAAGAAGAGGGTCATTTTCACATGGTTCCCAATCATCAGAGGAGCAGAATGAACACCCCTGGATCATCAGGCACCTAATGGCCAGTCGATTGCAGGATGGGGTGTTTTGGTGGGGTTGCAGGTAAAAATGTAGTGGCCCATAGTCAGGGACAGGAAGGGTGACTGGTAGGTAGAACATAAACTGGGATAATAGCTGGCCATCATTTTTCCAGAGGCATAGGATGGGCATTTATGGTCGTCCTTCAACCTTCCTTCCTCCACCAAAGAAGTAAGGGTCACTGTTTAAAAATAAAGGGTCGCCCAGCTAAGATAGAGATGAAGAAAATTTGTTTCCCTCAGGGTATAGTGAGTCTTTGGAACTCTCTTCCTCAGAAGGAAGTGGAAGCAGAGTCTTTGAATATTTTTAAGGCAGAGTGAGATAGATTCTTGATAAGCATGGTGGTGAAGGTTGAAAGGTTATCGTGAGTAAGTGGGAATGTGGAGTTGAGGTTACAATCCGATCAGCCATGATCTTACTGAATGGCGGAGCAGTCTCGAGCGGCCAAATGGCCTATTCCTGCTCCTGATTCGTTTGTTCCTTTAGTCACGACACCCTGAGCTATGGCGTAGTCAATTCCAGCCCCACGTGACCCGGGGCCGCAACAGAGGTGAAATTAAGTCAATTACATATTCAGAGTCTTTGGTTCGATTCTGTTTAAGTACAGCCACCCAGTTTGGAAATCTTAATACAAAAAAACTTTTATTATTTGACAGTAATTAGTACCAAATAGGCAACAATACAACTGGTCAACTACTCTCTAATTCCCAATATAACACATCCACTGACAACAAAGAGGGAAAGGAAAGGGTGTTGGAGAGGGAAGAAAATAATGATTAAAAATATTAGATAGGGATCTTTGACTTTAGATGGATACCTTCCAGTTAGCTTCTTTCTCCAGTTTAGACCTTCAGTTGGATGTTATCTTTTCCTTCAGCTTGTAAAGGTCTTCACTTTAGACTCACAGAGACAGAAGGCAGCCAGCAGCCGAGATATAGGGAGAAAACACAGCTTCTTCAAGGGTCTCATGTCTTAGAGTCATAGAATTTACAGTGCAGAAGGAGACCATTCAGCCCATCGAGTCTGCACCGGCCCTTAGAGCACCCTACTTTGGCCCATGCCTCCACCCTATTCACATAACCCAGTAACCCTTCCTAACCTTTTGAACACTAAAGGGCAATTTAGCATGGCCGATCCACCTAACCTGCACATCTTTGGGCTGTGGGAGGAAACCCGATAACCCGGAGGAAACCCACACAGACATGGGGAGAATGTGCAAACTCCACACAGACATTCACCCGAGGTCGGAATCGAACCCGGGTCCATGCTGCTGTGAGGCAGCACTGCTAACCACTGTGCCACCATGCTGCCCCATAATGCCAGGCAGAACACACTCCCTGGCTAGCCCATTGGCCGTCAGCCAACCAATCAAACTGAACCCCTCCACTCTGCTGGGTGCCATTAATGTAGACAGAAACTTTGCTAATATAACAGTTCAAACTGAAGAACAGAAACATGGTTAGTTGTTTTGCTGTCCCAGTTAAATTTGGAAGCCACTTTTCTCATTATCCATGCACTTTCACACGAAAAGAAGAAAATAATTAAAGCGAAAAAGTGTTTCATCTCATAGTCAATGGGTCCTATTGATTTTTTTGTACCCCTTCATCTTTTGACTTAAATAAAATCAGACGAGTCTTTGTAGTAAAATGCTCATTATAGCCTAAGGCGCTACTTCCTGGAGCAGGGAGCCATGTGATCAAATGTGCTTTCCTCCTTCAGACTCTGATCCCCAGTCTGCCATTGTGTCAATGAGCTGCTCACTGCAGAAATCTGCACAAAAACATTCAGTATCTGCAGATCTGCCATGGTTATCTCACCTACAATACAATCCAGGCTGGACACTCTCATGTGGATGTAAAAGATACACGTCACTATTTTGAAGACAAGCGGGTTATCCCCAGTGACCTGGTCAATATTTCTACTTCAACATCATTTAAACAGATTATGTGATCATTACAACATTGCTGTTTCTGGGAGCTTGTAGAGTACAAGTTTGTGTTGCTATACTTCCTACATTACAACAGTGACTACACTTCAAAAGTACTTTGTTGGCTGTGAAGCACTTTCGCAAGACCTGACGTTGTGGAAGAGACTATGTGCACAATCTACCGGCCGATTTGCGCTCTCGCGCAATGTGGCTGGTAGATGCTGGGAGAGGCCTCCCGTGGGCTTCCCAGCAGCCTTTACACCTTACGGGATATACCTAAGTTCTGCAAGGCGCCGAATCAGAATCCCACCCAAAATGGTGTGACCAAACGGCGCATGCCTACGTAGGTTTTAAACCTACGTAGGCGAGCTTACCCGGGATATACTGGCCTCCCGGGATCTACCAACCTCCCCAGGAAGGCTGCAACCGGGCGCCGTTCAGTACTGGTCCACACAAACGTGGAACAGTCGGAACAGTGCCCGGGAGTGGTGGTGTTGGGGTTGGGGGGGGGGGGGGGGGGCTCACACGCCATTGGAGGACCCCAGGAGGCCAGGGATAGTGCAGGGTGGCTCTCTGGCCCTCCTCCAGAACATGGGCAGCTTGGCACTGCACAATTGGCAGAGCACTGCCAAGATGCAAGAGTGCCCGGATGGCACTGCCAAGAGTCAGGGCCCGAGGGGGGCCATGCCCATGAAAGGAGGGTTGAGGAGGGAGATATGAAGGGTGGGGGGATGCAGGGAAGGTAAGTAGGAGCCTCTAGGAGGTTGGACGGGGTGATGGGTTGTGTCCTGGAAGGGGAGGGTCTGTAAGGGGACGTGGCGGGGCCTGACAAGGGTTGGCCCCCAGGGACCCCATAGCAGGGTGTCCTCACTTGGAGGGTTGTGGGGTAATTCCCATGCATGTGGGGAGTGACTTTGCCCTTGGCTGGCGGTGTGGGGGACCCACAAACACACTTGGAGATCGGGGCGCCCCTTCAAAATGGCGGCCCGATCTCTGAGTTCAGCTGAAATAAATTCTACGTGTGGGCTAAACCAGTGAGAAACTCCCCAGGGCCCAAAAAAGTGACTAATTGAATAGCGGCGGGGAATTCGCCGACAGAGCCAGCGGGAAACTCCCACCACAAATGAACTTAGAAATGCAAGTCTAAAACATGCCAATCAGAATTTTAAAATTACCCAATCTCAACAGTGTTTTGAAGGACAAAGTTCCAACTTTCCACAACCCTTTGTATGAAGATGTGCCTCCTAAAATCACTCCTGAACAACCTAGCTCTAATTAAAAGGCAGTGCCGCACACACTAATGGAAATCATTTTTCCCTCCGTCTATCCTATCAAATCCTTTAATCATCAGTATTTATCCGATTATCTTTAGAAAGTTACTCTTGAATCTGCTCCCAACATCCTTTTATGCAGTACTATGCATTCCAAATCATAACAGCAAGCTGTGAAAATCTTTTTCCCTCTGTTTCTTTGATGAATTACTTTAAATTACTTTGGGCTGAATTTTCCATTCCCTGCTAGCAGGTTTGTAGACAGGGCATGGCCATAAAATTCTTCAGATGGCCTTCCCTCAGGGCCCTCACCTGCCCTCTCTCCAATGTTACGACAGGACAGGTAAGGCCAAGCACCCCAATTGAGGCCCATAAGTGGTCAATTAATGGACATTTAAAGGCTGTTTCTCACCAATTCTCAATTTTCAGGCTGGTGGAAAGAGTTTAAGGGTGGGAAGCCCGAAACGTTACCATGCACAAACCTCGGGGGGAGGTATGGGGTACATCTCCATCAATGGCCTCCTTTTAACATCGGGCATCCCGCAAAAGGCATGGTCCTTGCGGGTGCTTCCACCTCCCCTGGACTCTACACCTACAGCTGCCCCCCAGGCCTCTCCATTTCCCTGGCCTGAGAACCTGAAACCCATCTGGGTCCTAGACTCCCAGGACTGAGACATCTGTCCCAGTCTTCTCCACTGCAGCTTCTGGTACTGCTGGGACTAAAGAGCTACCAAACAATCTGATTGGCTGGTAGCTCTCTGAAATGGGAAGTCCCGTCTCCGACCAATCATTGGTCCTTGGGAATATTAAATGGCTGCAGGGCAATCAGTATTGGTGGTGATGTGTTTGCTATCAACTCCTCAGATTGTGGGAAGGGGAAGTCTGCCATCTGAAAAATCTTGGCCTTTAAATCTGTGCTATTTAGCTTCCCACCCCTCTGCCGCTGAAAATAGTTTTTCCTTATTTACTCACAACTCTTCATGATTTTGAATATCTCTCTATTGCGCTCCGCATCTCCATGTAACAGAAGTTTTTCATCACTGATATCAACCTAAAAACTCTACTCTGCACACGCTTAAGGCTTTGACACCTTTCCTCAAGTGTGGTGCCCAGCGTTGGCAAAGAGTCTACGGGCTGGGGCCTAACCAGTGTTTAAAATGTTTCATAAATCACAAATGTTTCAACACAGAAACAAGTCCTTCAGTGCAAATGGTCCACACTGATGTTTAGACTCCACTCAAAGAACAAAGAACAAAGAAATGTACAGCACAGGAACAGGCCCTTCGGCCCTCCAAGCCCGTGCCGACCATACTGCCCGACTAAACTACAATCTTCTACACTTCCTGGGTCCGTATCCTTCTATTCCCATCCTATTCATATATTTGTCAAGATGCCCCTTGAATGTCCCTATCGTCCCTGCTTCCACTACCTCCTCCGGTAGTGAGTTCCAGGCACCCACTACCCTCTGCGTAAAAAACTTGCCTCGTACATCTACTCTAAACCTTGCCCCTCTCACCTTAAACCTATGCCCCCTAGTAATTGACCCCTCTACCCTGGGGAAAAGCCTCTGACTATCCACTCTGTCTATGCCCCTCATAATTTTGTATACCTCTATCAGGTCTCCCCTCAACCTCCTTCGTTCCAGTGAGAACAAACCGAGTTTATTCAACCGGTCCTCATAGCTAATGCCCTCCATACCAGGCAACATTCTGGTAAATCTCTTCTGCACCCTCTCTAAAGCCTCCACATCCTTCTGGTAGTGTGGCGACCAGAATTGAACACTATACTCCAAGTGTGGCCGAACTAAGGTTCCATACAGCTGCAACATGACTTGCCAATTCTTATACTCAATGCCCCGGCCAATGAAGGCAAGCATGCCGTATGCCTTCTTGACTACCTTCTCCACCTGTGTTGCCCCTTTCAATGACCTGTGGACCTGTACTCCTAGATCTCTTTGACTTTCAATACTCTTGAGGGTTCTACCATTCACTGTATATTCCCTACCTGCATTAGCCCTTCCAAAATGCATTACCTCACATTTGTCCGGATTAAACTCCATCTGCCATCTCTCCGCCCAAGTCTCCAGGCAATCTAAATCCTGCTGTATCCTCAGACAGTCCTCATCGCTATCCGCAATTCCACCAACCTTTGTGTCGTCTGCAAACTTACTAATCAGACCAGTTACATTTTCCTCCAAATCATTTATATATACTACAAAGAGCAAAGGTCCCAGCACTGATCCCTGTGGAACACCACTGGTCACAGCCCTCCAATTAGAAAAGCATCCCTCCATTGCTACCCTCTGCCTTCTATGGCCTAGCCAGTTCTGTATCCACCTTGCCAGTTCACCCCTGATCCCGTGTGACTTCACCTTTTGTACTAGTCTACCATGAGGGACCTTGTCAAAGGCCTTACTGAAGTCCATATAGACAACATCTACTGCCCTACCTGCATCAATCATCTTAGTGACCTCCTCGAAAAACTCTATCAAGTTAGTGAGACACGACCTCCCCTTCACAAAACCGTGCTGCCTCTCACTAATACGTCCATTTGCTTCCAAATGGGAGTAGATCCTGTCTCGAAGAATTCTCTCCAGTAATTTCCCTCAATCTTCTCCCACCATAGCTAATCTTATTCTATCAGCATTTCCTCCCACCCCTTTGTTCCTGGTGTGTTTTTTATCTTGTTTCCCTTAATTACGTTTCTGTGTGAGCTTAACTTGCCACGGTTAAAAAGACCAAATTTATTTCAATGCCAGGACACTACTTATATGAAACTGAAAATTCCAACAATCACTTGTAATTATCTACTGCTTTTAACATTGTAAAACGTCCCAAGGCCCTTAGGAGTGTTATTTTTTAAAATAAACTTAGAGTTGTTGCTAACTTTTGGTTGGTTCAATTGGTTCTGTTTTATAACCTTTGCTCTCGAGTCGCCAGGTATTTTTATGATACCGCCACGAGGTTCAATTTCAAGTAATGATCAATAACTCAATACACCGATTAGTAAGATTCAAATCAATGCACATTTATTATACACAGTAATCGCTACTCATGCACAAATTCTACTTCTAAGCTACTTCTACAACTAACAGGCCTATACTTAGCTTCGGACTCGCCCACCAGGTCAGGGGAACAAATGGCCTTTCGTTCGGGTTCTGAGTCTGCGAGATTCGAAGTTTTCATAGAATTTACAGTGCAGAAGGAGGCCATTCGGTCCATCGAGTCTTCACCGGCTCTTAGAAAGAGCACCCTACCCAAGGTCAACACCTCCACCCTATCCCCATAACCCAGTAACCCCACCCAACACTAAGAGCAATTTTGGACACAAAGGGCAATTTATCATGGCCAATCCACCTAACCTGCACATCTTTGGACTGTGGGAGGAAACCGGAGCACCCGGAGGAAACCCACGCACACACGGGGAGGATGTGCAGACTCCGCACAGACAGTGACCCAAGCCGGAATTGAACCTGGTACCCTGGAGCTGTGAAGCAATTGTGCTGTCCACAATGCTACCGTGCTGCCCCTAGTTGGTGCGGATTGGTAGCTAGGAGCGCCTATCTCGTAGCGAGCATTGACTTAAGACTTACTGGATATCGGCGGCAGCTGCACCGATCACTGTCAAGGGTTGGTTCGCGTTGCTGAGTGACCCGAAACGTTGCCTGGGATTTTTTTCATATTACGCCCAGTGGGTCCCCAATTATGCGGACAAGGCCCGCCCACTAATCCAATCCTCGGTTTTCCCTCTGTTGGCAGAGGCCCGCCAGGCTTTCAGCCGCATAAAGGCGGACTTCGCAAAGGCCACGATGCACGCAATCGATGAAACCCTTCCCTTCCAAGTCGAGAGCGACATGTCCGACGTAGCTCTGGCGACCACCCTCAACCAAGTGGGCAGGCCTGTGACCTTTTTCTCACGCACCCTCCATGCTTCAGAAATCCGTCATTCCTCCGTTGAAAAGGAGGCCAGGGCCGTAGTAGAAGCTGTGCGGCACTGGAGGCATTACCTGGCCGGCAGGAGATTCACGCTCCTCACTGGCCGACGGTCGGTAGCTTTCATGTTCGATAATGCACAGCGGGGCAAGATAAAGAACGATAAGATCTTACGGTGGAGGATCGAGTTCTCCACCTACAACTATGAGATCTTGTATCATCCCGGGAAGCTAAACGAGCCTCCTAATGCCCGATCCCGCGGCACATGTGCCAACGCACAAGTGGACCGACTCTAGGCCCTCCATGAGGAGCTCTGCCACCCGGGGGTCACTCGATTCTTCCATTTTATCAAGACCGCAACCTGCCCTACTCCATTGAGGAGGTCAGGATAGCCACCAGGAACTCCCAAATCTGCGCGGAGTGCAAGCAGCACTGCTACAGGCCAGAGAAAGCGCACCTGATAAAGGCTTCCCGTCCCTTTGAACGCCTCAGTATGGACTTCAAAGGGCCCCTCCCCTCCATCGACCGCAACACGTAATTCCTGAACGTGATTGACGAGAACTCCCGGTTCCCATTCACCATCCCCTGCCTTGACATGACCGCAGCCACCGTCATAAAAGCCCTCCACAGTATCTTTACCCTGTTCGGTTTCCCCGCATACATACACAGCGATAGGGGGTCCTCCTTCATGAGCGACAATCTGCGTCAATTCCTGCTCAGCAAGGGCATCGCCTCGAGCAGGTCGACCAGTTCCAACCTCCGGTGAAACGGACAGGTAGAGAGGGAGAACGGAACGGTCTGGAAGACCGTCCTACTGGCCCTACGGTCCAGGAATCTCCCAGTCTTCCGCTGGCAGGAGGTCCTTCCCGATGCACTCCACTCCAGCCGATCACTGCTGCGTACCACGACAAATGAAACACCTCATGAACATCTCCTTGCCTTCCCTAGGAAGTCCTCCTCCGGGACCTTGCTCACAACCTGGCTGGCAGCTCCTGGACCCATTCTGCTCCGCAAACAGGTGCGGGCGCACAAGTCGTACCCATTGGTAGAAAGGGTCCACCTCCTTCACACTAACCCTCAGTACGCCTACGTGGCGTACCCCGACGGCTGGCAGGATATGGTCTCCCTATGGGACCTGGCGCCCGCTGGATCCCCAACCACACCCCTCCCACCGGCGCACCCCACGGCTGCCCCCTTCCCAGGTGGATCGGTTCTTCCACTGGTCCCACCCAGGGGTGATAAAGATACCGAAGAAGCCGGAGTCACGGATGCCCAAGACGGCGCCTGCATCACCACCGAAACTGCGACGATCACAGAGGCCAACCAGGGCCCCCGATCGACTAATTGCTTCATTTTGATATGTACATGTAAAATGAATACTGTAAATAGTTGTGACATGTAATAAGGCAAAACACTGTACCACCGACGGGTACCACCATAACCTCTACCACTGTATGACGTGAGACCACCATCCCCGCCGGATTCTTTTTTTTTTAATGGGGTGAATGCGGTAGTCGGTATTAGGGGTATTACGGTACCTAGGTTGAGGCTGTAAGATCATTAGTGTGGGAGGTAGCTGAGACAGGAAGATCATTGGTGAAGCCTGCCTGCTGGTTACGCCCAGTAAGGCGGAGTATAAGAGTCTGTGTCTCCCTAGCAGCTGCATTCTGTACCTGCGCTGCTGGGGGAAACATCTAGTCCAATAAATCTTCAATTGTCTTCCAATCTCACTTCTGGAGTCATTGGCCGAGCGTCATATGGTTTTGCTGAAGAATAATCTAATGAGTGGGAGTTGTTTTCCCAAATAGCAAAGAGCAACTGCTCTGAGACTGTTACTATCGCAGGAAGTTTGTGCTGCACAGGATATATAGTTAGTTTACTTTTTTTTTTTTGAAGCACACTTATTTCCTGATGGCTCAGTGATTTTTATCCAGTGCAGATCAGGAGTACTCCCAAGTACAATAGTTAATCATTCAGGTGGTAGTTAATGCTACAATTGACCTTGATAAACCTGGGCTGGAAGAGACTGAGGGCTTGTGATTTGGCCCTGGTTCCTGATGCTGGCTGCTGCCCAGTCACCTCTGACTGAAATGCTGTAGAGTTCATACCAGGTAAGGACAAAGCAACCTGATGATGCATCCATTCTTGATCAAATTCCTGCCCACATAACACATCAAGATTGACAAATGAAAAAGTAGCACTTGGGCAAGATACTGAGGGGCAATCAACACCCATCAATCATTCACCAGGAAGCAGCTGACGTCTTTGGAAAGGTTAGGGGATAACATTGGTAGATTAAAAAGAAGAAATCCAGCTGAGCCCAGTAGGTACCTTGCTGACGATGTCAGTTTAGGACTGCCGGAAACAATTTGGCATTTAAATAGCTTCTTTGCGAGCTGTGTCGCAGGTTGACATTTGTTTCAGACCTGAAGGAGGAATAGACCTAACTCTTATAATGCTCTACATCAGAATCTATCTGAATGGTAGTCAGATAAGTAATTTGTTTTTAGTTCCCATTTGGTATTGATTTGCAGCAGGAAGGCTTGTAAAAAGGCAAACCGTTTTTTAAAAAAAATGTATTTCACAAAGTTCCAAGTGCCTGCTTCGGGTTATTCATCGCGTTAAACAGTGACATTCGCTGCACCAGCATTGGACAGAATGAACTACCCGTCACACTGAATAATACTGAATGGAGAGTCCAGCTGCTAGCTGTCACAACATTGAAGGCTCTTTCATAAGACCATAAGACATAGGAGCAGAATTAGACCACTCGGCCCATCAAGTCTGCTCTGCCATTCAATCATGGCTGATAATTTCTCATCCCCATTCTCCTGCCTTCTCTCCATAACCCCTGATCCCCTTATTAATCAAGAACCTATCTATCTCTGACTTAAAGACACTCGGTGAATTGGCCTCCACAGCCTTCTGCGGCAAAGAGTTCCAAAGATTCACCACCCTCCGGCTAAAAAAATTCCTCCTCATCTCTGTTTTAAAGGATTATCCTTTTAATCTGAGATGGTGTGCTCTGGTTCTAGTTTTTCCTACAAGTGGAAACATCCTCTCCATGTCCACTCTATCCAGGCCTTGCAATATCTTGTACGTTTCAATAAGATCCCCTCTCATGCTTCTAAACTCCAACGAGTACAGACCCAGAGTCCTCAAACGTTCCTCATACAAGTTCTTCATTCCAGGGATCATTCTTGTGAACCTCCTCTGGACCCTTTCCAAGGCCAGCACATCCTTCCTTAGATATGGTGCCCAAAACTGCTCACAATACTCCAAATGCGGCCTTATACAGCCTCAGAAGTACATCCTTGGTCTTGTATTCTAGCCCTCTTGACATGAATGCTAACATTGCATTTGCCTTCTTAACTGCCGACTGAACCTGCACATTAACCTTAAGAGAATCGTGAAGGACTTCCGGGTGCGGCGATGACCAGCTGAGTCGCACGTTTCAGCAGCTCCCGGTGAAACGGACTTTTGGGCTCTTGATAGGAGCCCCAACGGCAATTTTGACGGCTAAAAACACTGTGCGGTAAACCAGAAGGGAATCCCCCCTGGATACGGATGAAAAAAGGAGGAGAAAGTGGCCGGATTGCAGTGGATCCTTTAGAACAGCGGCAAGGAAGGCAAGCAAAAACCAAGATGGCGTCGGAAGGTGGCAGTTTAACATGGGGCCCTGAACAACAAGAGTTCTTGAAATGCTGTGTGGAAGAGCTCAAAAAGGAAATGAAGAAAGAGCTGTTGGCCCCGATACTACAGGCGATTGAAGGGCTAAAGGAGGAACAAAAGACCCAGGAGCGGGAGCTTCGGGTCGTGAAGGCAAAGGCAGCCGAGAATGAGGATGACATACAGGGCCTGGTGGTGAAGACGGAGACGCATGAGGCACATCAGAAACGATGTGTGGAAAGGTTGGAGGCACTGGAGAACAACGCAAGGAGGAACAACCTGAGGATTCTTGGTCTTCCTGAAGGTGCGGAGGGAGCGGACGTCGGGGCATATGTGAGCACGATGCTGCACTCGTTAATGGGAGCGGAGGCCCCGGCGGGTCTGTTGGAGGTGGAGGGAGCATAACGAGTGATGGCGCGAGGACCGCAGCAGGAGAAATTCCCAGAGCTATAGTGGTGAGATTCCTCTGTTTTAAGGATAGAGAAATGGTCCTTAGATGGGCAAAGAAAACTCGGAGCAGTAAATGGGACAATGCGGTGATCCGCGTTTATCAAGACTGGAGTGCGGAGGTGGCGAGAAGGAGGGCGAGCTTTAATCGGGCCAAGGCGGTGCTTCATAAAAAGAAGATAAAATTTGGAATGCTGCAACCGGCAAGACTGTGGGTCACATATCGAGGGAGGCACCACTACTTTGAGACGGCGGATGAAGCGTGGCTTTTATTGTGGAAGAAAAACTGGAATGAGCGGGTTATTAAAAAGAACGTTTTAACAAAGTGGTGGGGCGAATGTGGGGGGCGAAGAGGGGGGTTAAAAAGGGGGGAAAGAGGAGTTTTATGTAATAATCCTGCGATGTGGTAACTTTTCTCTCTTCCACAGGTGGTGATGGGGGGAGGAGGGGAGGTGGAGGAGATGGGGCGTTGGCCATTGGGGGCGAGGCCAAGGGAGAAGCGCGGGCTTGGTTCCCGCGCTATGATAATCATGGCGGGAATAGAGAGGCAGGAAGGAGGGGGCGTCGCACGGTGCGAGCCGAGGTCACGGGGGGAAGCCGAGGTCAGCCAGAGTTTGCTGACTTCTGGGAGCAACATGGGGGGAGTAATTACACTAGGGGGGGGGGGTGGGAGGGGGGAATTACTGGGTTGCTGCTGCTGGGGAGAGGGGGGAGCTGGTATGGGAGGGGATGGGCGGGGGGGCACCACCTGGGGGAGATACAGCTGCGTGGGAACCGGGTGAGGAGCTGGAAAAAGGGGATGGCTAATCGACAAGGGGGGGGTAGGAAGCCCCCCAACCCGGCTGATCACGTGGAACGTGAGAGGGCTGAACGGGCCGATAAAGAGGGCACGGGTACTCGCACACCTTAAGAAACTTAAGGCAGATGTGGTTATGTTACAGGAAACGCACCTGAAACTGATAGACCAGGTTAGGCTACGCAAAGGATGGGTGGGGCAGGTGTTCCATTCGGGGCTAGATGCGAAAAACAGGGCGGTGGCTATATTAGTGGGGAAGCGGGTAATGTTCGAGGCAAAGACTATAGTGGCGGATAACGGGGGCCGATACGTGATGGTGAGTGGCAAACTACAGGGGGAGACTGTGGTTTTGGTAAACGTATATGCCCCGAACTGGGATGATGCCAATTTTATGAGGCGGATGCTAGGACGCATTCCGGACCTAGAGATGGGAAAGCTGATAATGGGGGGAGATTTTAATACGGTGTTGGAACCAGGGCTGGATAGGTCGATAGTATACGGCTATAGCCATTTCGGATCACGCTCCACACTGGGTAGACTTGGAGATAGGGGAGGAAACAGGAGTGCGCCCACCCTGGAGAATGGACATGGGACTAATGGCAGATGAGGGGGGGTGTCTAAGGGTGAGGGAGTGCATTGAAAAGTACTTGGAACTCAATGATAATGGGGAGGTCCAGGTGGGAGTGGTCTGGGAGGCGCTGAAGGCGGTGGTTCGAGGGGAGCTGATATCAATAAGGGCGCATAAAGGGAAGCAGGAGAGTAAGGAACGGGAGCGGTTGCTGCAAGAACTTTTGAGGGTGGACAGACAATATGCGGAAGCACTGGAGGAGGGACTGTACAGGGAAAGGCAAAGGCTCCATGTAGAATTTGACTTGCTGACTACGGGCATTGCAGAGGCACAATGGAGGAAGGCACAGGGTGTACAGTACGAATATGGGGAGAAGGCGAGCTGGTTGCTGGCACACCAATTGAGGAAAAGGGGAGCAGCGAGGGAAATAGGGGGAGTGAGGGATGAGGAAGGAGAGATGGAGCGGGGAGCGGAGAGAGTGAATGGAGTGTTTAAGACATTTTATAAAAAATTATATGAAGCTCAACCCCCGGATGGGAGGGAGAGAATGATGGGCTTCTTGGATCGGCTGGAATTTCCCAAGGTGGAAGAGCAGGAAAGGGTGGGACTGGGAGCACAGATCGAGGTAGAAGAAGTGGTGAAAGGAATTAGGAGCATGCAGGCGGGAAAGGCCCCGGGACCGGATGGATTCCCAGTCGAATTCTATAGAAAATATGTGGACTTGCTCGCCCCGGTATTGACGAGGACCTTTAATGAGGCAAAGGAAAGGGGACAACTGCCCCCGACTATGTCTGAAGCAACGATATCGCTTCTCTTAAAGAAGGAAAAGGACCCGCTACAATGCGGGTCCTATAGACCTATTTCCCTCCAAAATGTAGATGCCAAGATCCTGGCCAAGGTAATGGCAATGAGAATAGAGGAATGTGTCCCGGGGGTGGTCCACGAGGACCAAACTGGGTTTGTGAAGGGGAGACAGCTGAACACGAATATATGGAGGCTGTTAGGGGTAATGATGATGGCCCCACCAGAGGGGGAAACGGAGATAGTAGTGGCGATGGATGCCAAGAAAGCATTTGATAGAGTGGAG
The DNA here is from genome assembly GCF_047496885.1 of Scyliorhinus torazame. Classification (NCBI taxonomy): domain Eukaryota; kingdom Metazoa; phylum Chordata; class Chondrichthyes; order Carcharhiniformes; family Scyliorhinidae; genus Scyliorhinus; species Scyliorhinus torazame. Next base: position 131,453,442 of record NC_092723.1, on the reverse strand, counting down.
TGGGATTATCTGTGGGAGGTGTTGAGGAGATTTGGTTTTGGAGAGGGGTATGTTAGATGGGTGCAGCTGTTGTATAGGGCCCCGATGGCGAGCGTGGTCACGAATGGACGGGGATCTGCATATTTTCGGCTCCATAGAGGGACAAGTCAGGGATGCCCTCTGTCCCCATTATTGTTTGCACTGGCGATTGAGCCCCTGGCGATAGCGTTGAGGGGTTCCAAGAAGTGGAGGGGAGTACTTAGAGGAGGAGAAGAACACCGGGTATCTTTGTATGCGGACGATTTGCTACTATACGTGGCAGACCCGGCGGAGGGGATGCCAGAAATAATGCGGATACTTGGGGAGTTGGGGATTTTTCAGGGTATAAATTGAACATGGGAAAAAGTGAGTTGTTTGTGGTGCATCCAGGGGAGCAAAATAGAGAAATAGAGGACCTACCGTTGAGGAAGGTAACAAGGGACTTTCGTTACCTGGGGATCCAGATAGCCAAGAATTGGGGCACATTGCATAGGTTAAATTTAACGCGGTTGGTGGAACAAATGGAGGAGGATTTCAAGAGATGGGATATGGTATCCCTGTCACTGGCAGGGAGGGTGCAGGCGGTTAAGATGGTGGTCCTCCCGAGATTCCTCTTTGTGTTTCAGTGCCTCCCGGTGGTGATCACGAAGGCTTTTTTTAAAAGGATTGAAAAGAGCATCATGGGTTTTGTGTGGGCCGGCAAGACCCCGAGAGTGAGGAAGGGATTCTTACAGCGTAGCAGGGATAGGGGGGGGCTGGCACTACCGAGCCTAAGTGAGTATTATTGGGCCGCTAATATTTCAATGGTGAGTAAGTGGATGGGAGAGGAGGAGGGAGCGGCGTGGAAGAGATTAGAGAGGGCGTCCTGTCGGGGGACTAGCCTACAGGCTATGGTGACAGCCCCATTGCCGTTCTCACCGAGGAACTACACCACAAGCCCGGTGGTGGTGGCTACACTGAAGATTTGGGGACAGTGGAGACGGCATAGAGGAAAGACTGGAGCCTTGGGGGGGTCCCCGATAAGAAACAACCATAGGATTGCCCCGGGGGGAATGGATGGGAGATATGGAATGTGGCAACGAGCAGGAATAACGCAACTGAAAGATCTGTTTGTGGATGGGAAGTTCGCGAGTCTGGGAGCGCTGACCGAGAAATATGGGTTGCCCCAAGGGAATGCATTCAGGTATATGCAACTGAGGGCTTTTGCGAGGCAACAGGTGAGGGAATTCCCGCAGCTCCCGACACAAGAGGTGCAGGACAGAGTGATCTCAAAGACATGGGTGGGGGATGGTAAGGTGTCAGATATATATAGGGAAATGAGGGACGAAGGGGAGACTATGGTAGATGAACTAAAAGGGAAATGGGAAGAAGAGCTGGGGGAGGAGATCGAGGAGGGGCTGTGGGCAGATGCCCTAAGCAGGGTAAACTCGTCGTCCTCGTGTGCCAGGCTGAGCCTGATTCAGTTTAAGGTATTACACAGGGCGCATATGACTGGAGCACGGCTCAGTAAATTTTTTGGGGTGGAGGATAGGTGTGAGAGGTGCTCGAGAAGCCCAGCGAATCATACCCATATGTTTTGGTCATGCCCGGCACTACAGGGGTTTTGGATGGGGGTGACAAAGGTGCTTTCAAAAGTAGTGGGGGTCCGGGTCGAACCAAGCTGGGGGTTGGCTATATTTGGGGTTGCACAAGAGCCGGGAGTGCAGGAGGCGAGAGAGGCCGATGTTTTGGCCTTTGCGTCCCTAGTAGCCCGGCGCAGGATGTTGTTGATGTGGAGGGAAGCCAAGCCCCCGGGGGTGGAGACCTGGATAAATGACATGGCAGGGTTTATAAAGCTAGAGCGGATTAGGTTCGTTCTCAGGGGGTCGGCTCAAGGGTTCACCAGGCGGTGGCAACCGTTCGTCGAATACCTCGCAGAAAGATAGATGGAATGGAAAAAAGAAGGCAGCAGCAGCAGCCCAGGATCCGGGGGGGGGGGGGGGGGGGGGGTTGCACTTTTCCACATTGTATTTCATCAGCCACTTCATTGCCCACTCTCCTAGCTTGTCCAAGTCTTTCTGCCGCCCCCTTGCTTCCTCAATACTACCTGTCCCTCTACAGATCTTTGTATCATCTGCAAACTTAGCAACAGTGCCTTCAGTACCGTCTTCCAGATCATTAATGGATATTGTAAAAGGTTGTGTTCCCAGCACAGACCCCTGAGGCACACTACTAGTCACCGGCTGTCATCCTGAAAAAGATCCCTTTATCCCCACTCTTTGCCTTCTGCCAGTCAGCCAATCCTCTATCCATGCCAGGATCTTACTCTTAACACCATGGGCTTTTAACTTATTTAACAGTCTCCTATGCGGCACCTTGTCAAAGACCTTCTGGAAATCTAAACAAATCATGTCCACTGATTCTCCTTTGTCTCACTTGCTTGTTACCTCCTCAAAGAACTCTAACAGATTTGTTAGACCCGACCTCCCTTTGACAAAGCTGTGCTGACTCAGTCCTATTTTACCATGCACTTCCAAGTGCTTCGCAATCTCATCTTTAATAATAGACTCTAAAATCTTACCAATGACCGAAGTCGGGCTAAACGGCATATAATTTCACGTCTTCTGCCTCCCTCCCTTCTTAAACAGTGGTGTTACATTCGCCACTTTCCAGTCCTCTGGGACCCTTCCTGCCTCCAGTGAGGAAGATGTATGATGGCCAGCCTAACATTTTCTGGGACTCCAGGAAAGATGGCAGGGACTTCATAAGCCGGTAGTTGTACAGTGTGTGTCCATGTGTGTGTGAGCACATCTTTGTGTGTGGAATATGTGTTTTGACTGTTACAACACCCTGGGCTACGGCGCAGACAATCCAGCCCCCTTTTACCCAGAGTCACAACACAATTGATTTAACCAATCATTCTTAGAAAAATATCCAAAGTCTTTAGCCCTTGGCTGCCCAATAATTACAGTCGTCAGGTTTGTAAATTTAAACGCAAATACTTTTTTATTTATAAGAAGAACTATAGTGAAATCGGTAGCAAATACAACTGGTTAACTATTACCTAATTCCTAATTCCCCACTTTAACTTGCCCCCCACCTTCTATACACGCACACACACATACGACAAACAAACACCGGGGGGGGGGGGGGAGAGAGGGGTGAAAATAATAAAATATAAGAGTCTTTGTTTCAGATAGTTGTTTCTAGCACACTTTCCTTCAAACCAGGTTTTCAGGTTGAGATTTCTGCTTTACAGTCTGTAATGAATTTCACTGTAGATTCATTCAGGTCTCTACAGTTTCAGAAATACAACAACTTTTCTGACAAAAACACGAGAGAGCGCGAGCAGGCCCTTTTCCCTGAGTGTTTAGATTCAAACTGAACTTCCCCTTGCTCTCTGAAAATCAGCCCACTCAGGCAGCACCCAATCACCACCTGTTAACGGGCAAAATGCGACCTTTTGACCAATTCATTGGTCACAAGCCAACCAATTGTACAGAGTCCCACCACATCGCTCGGGTGCCACAAAGTCGGAATTCTCCTGTTCGAACACTAGCACCAAATACAATGTTGCAACTTCTTGAATTTCTCATTCTCTCTGCTCCTTGACTGAAAGATGCATATCCATTCAGGACCCATGGAACAAAAATGATAACGGCAAAAATAAAGAAAGGAGAAATAAGGGAATCAACAGGAAGGACCCCCTACACCACACAGATCCAAGAAAGATGAGAGCTAGTATATATCTTATCAACAAATGTCATCAGTTTCCATCAATTCTCAAAGCTGAAAGGTAGTTTCTACTTTTTAAAGCTTCATTTGAAGCAGTTGATGGAAACAGTGAACAAATGTGCCATGCAAAAACAAGCATACAATCGCTCAGAAAATAACAGAATATGCCTGAAATACTGAGCAGGTCAGGAAGCATCAGCAGAGAGAGAAAAATAGTTAATGTTTCAGATCAAGTTGATGGAGCTGTTTTGAAAGGTCAATCAACCTGTAACATGAACTATGTTTCCCTCTCTAACCTGACATAGTATTTCCAGCATTTTATGTTTTTATTTCAGAATTCCAGCATCCACAGGTGATAGCTTAACTTTTTAACGGTGAGCTTTCCTTAATGGTTGGACACATACTACAATAATAATACTTGCATTTATATAACAAGTGGCTGTTAAATTGTTTCACCGCTTCTTTGGTGTACTGGCTGCTGTCAAACGGGTAAATCCTGTACATATGAAGGTGGTTTAACTTGTATTTTGCATCATCCCGCTATAATGAATTGGAGAGGACAACAGAATTTCACTGTAAACAAGTGCAAGTTATATTTATGCACACCTGCAGTGCAGGCATCAGGATTGTTAATCAGTTGATACAAGCATCGAAAACATTAAAGACTTGAAGTAGTTCCCAGCTCTTTTAGAATGACCCCAAAGACTTCAGTGCCCAATCCAGCTGAAATTCCCAGTGAGCACTGCACTGTTCAGTGGTGGCATTTTTTGTTTGAGACATTAAACCAAGGCCCCATCTGTCCTTTCAGGTGCATATAAAAGATTCCATGGAACTATTTTGAAAAAGGGTGTCACGAACCACGCTAATGGTATCAGTTAGGGTATCCCAATTTGAAACACGGTTTGGGGTGTATAGTTTTCTTTTTGTCATGGTGTGGGAGACAAGTGAAGTGAGAATAGCCAGCCCAGTAATTTATAACAATTATTGAAGACTATTTATTAAATTAAAGAAAAGACAACTACACATGAATAGGACTAAAATACTCTTGAACAATTGAGTATATCAATCACTAAACACACACAAGCATACACAGTTTATGTAGAATGTACCCCTTGTTCAAAAATATATCTAAGATCCTTGAACTCCTTAAGACTTCCCCTTTCCCCAAAAAACATCCAAATTAAATAAATCTGTAACCAAATCCAGCTTGTGAGTTGCCACACAATACAGGGTGGATAATTAAGTCTGGAAAAAGTCTTCCTGGTCCAGTAAAGTATTTAAACAGCCTTTATGCGGGTTTTTGCATGGCCTTGGTTCTAAGACTTAGAGGTAAAACTGATCTCTCAGGCTCTTAAATGTAAACTGGCCGCCCAGGCTGTTTGATGTAAACTGACCTCTCTGCTTCTGAGGGTGCTGGCAATTATACCATGTTTTCCCTTTGATTCTGCATTCTGTGTATTTGGCTGTCTACCTCTCTCAAATTCCTTGACTCTAGAAATTAGCGTGTGTATACCGCCATTGATCTCGCGGTCGCCTAGGTAAGTTGTTTCTACTAATGTGGTGATTTACACCTGATTTTGTCTAGAAGTCTGCTAATCTCATTACTGGAAAAATCGCATCTTAGCGTGCCTTTTGAATGCTGGCTACTCCTGACACTAAGGCAGATACTGTTACGAGGTAGATCAATGACAAAAAGCAGGGGGTTTTCCCTCGTGTCCTGGCCAATATTTATCCCTCACATCAATATCACTAAAATGGATTATCTGTTCATTGTCACATTACTAGTTTGTGAAATTTTACTGTATCAGATTGGCTGCCACATTTTCTACATTATGACGGTGACCACATTTCATAAGGGACTCATTGGCTGTAAAACAGTTTGGGACATCCTGAGATGGTGGAAGGTGTGAGATCAGTGCTGGTTTCTTTTGTCCTGAAAGTGGGTTATCCTTAATCTGGGCACAAAAAAGGTGAAAGTATTTCAAATTACTCCAGCACCAACTGGGAGAGTACAAAATATAGATTAAGAATTGGTGTTTTCGAGTGGCACGGTGGTTAGCATTGCTGCCTCACAGCGCTGAGGACCTGGGTTTGATCCCGGCCCCAGGTCACTGTCCGTGTGGAGCTTGCACATTCTCCCCGTGCCTGCGTGGGTCTTAACCCCCACAACCCAAAAAATAAGATGTGCAGGGTAGGTGAATTGACCGTGCTAAATTGCTCCTTAATTGGAAGAAAAAGAATTAGATACTCTTTTTTTAAAAATGTTTTTAAATTTAAACAATTGATGTTTAAAATATCCTAACTCTTAACGTGAAACATTTTTTATTTGAAATATTAGTAATTTTCACAAAAATTCAAACGTTCTCAAAGGGTTAATGAGGACCATTTCTTTTTAAGGAGAAAGACTAGAGAGCAAGTACATCCCTAATAAAGGTATGTGGGATCAACATTCTATCAGTGTCCCACTAGACTCTTTGACCCATTCTCGAATTAATTCCGAAAAACTTTGTAATCGGTGTTTGTAATCAGCCTAGCCTGATCCGGCTTCACAAAACGATGGTTCGCACTTTAGTGGTCAACTCTTTTAGTCACTGCCTTGTGTGCCTCAGGAGCACCACTTTGGCATGACAGTCTCTGCCGCATTAGCTGCTGAGGAAGGCAGTGGGCTGAGAAGGTGCTTGATCACTGGCCTCTTTTCTCTGTGACTTCTTTTGGCTAGCTGAGCTTTTTGTTTCAGTTTGTCTTTTCCAGTGTCCTTTCAAATAGTCAATCTCCAGAGGTCACAGCTGTCAGCAACTGTCTCCCAGTTGTCAGTATCAATGTCTCATATCTTCATATCTCACTCGTAGGTGTCATTGTTGGAGGAATAGACATTCAGAAAGTCGTGACCCAGTAGCCAGTTCACCATACAGAAGGTCTTTGAGTATATAGCCATCGTCTAACTGATGAACGTGGCCATGCCAGTGTCAACATCATGAGATTAGTAATGAGTGTATGTTGATAGAATTAGCACTCTCCAGTACCTCCGAATTGCCGAGGTTGCCCTGCCAAGGAGACACCTTAAACAGTGAAGGTGGAAACTGTTCAGCCTTTTCTCCTGCCTTGCATATGTTGTCCAGATCTCACTACTGTCGTGGAGTTCGCTGAAGACGCATACTTGCAGTTTGGTGTTCTCGGTCAGGTTGCCATTGTTGCACCCTCTTTTGATCAGTCAGGAAAAAGCAGCTGCAGCTTTTGCAATCTGTGTGTTGATTTCAGCATCAAGTGACAGATTACTGGTAATTGTGCAGCCCAGATATGTGAAGCTATCAATAACTGATATGTTGGGTGTTCTGGATCACATACAGGTCACCAACACTTGAAATAGTGCAACACTATTTGAAATGAAATGAATCATTTCATTATTGAATCATTAACTGTTTAAACATACTTAGACTGTGGGTTAATACAATACTAGCTTTAACTAAAGACCTCTGCCTTGTCCTAACCAGTCGATGCACTCAGCACATGGTGAATGTCTGTGTTGCAGGCTGTGAGCTCTGTGCTCCTAGCTAGCTGCACTCGGGAACTCTGATGCTCCCTGTCTTTATCGTGCGTGTGCTCTCACTGGTGATTGGCTGCGGTGTTGTGTATGTTGATTGGTCCCACTGTGTGTCCATCAGTGTGTGTGTCTGCACCATGATATACTGGTGTATATTATGACATCCCCCTTTTATAAAAAATGTACCTGCGTGGCTATAAATAGTGTATGGTGAATGTTCCTGACTACGTGTGTGCAAAATATTTACAGGACTATGTACATGAAAACTAAGCTATTTACATGGGAAGGTGCCTAGTGCAGAAAACCAGTGTATCACAAGAATAACGAGATGAACACTATACAAACCACTTGAACGATTAAACGGAAGAACAGAACAAATCAGAAAGACCATAAGTCCACAAAGTTCACAAATTAAGTCTCTGAGGTGGGCGACGAATTCTGGTTGACCGCCTCAAGGGTGGGTCGCGAGCCGCCGGCTGAGGAGCGGGCTGGACTGCGTCAGAGTGAGGAGGATGCAGAGTGACCGGAATCTCTGCATAGTCCAGGTCAGGGTCAACAGGAGGGCGTGGCAATGGTGGAGGATCACGTACCGAGCGCGGAACGAGACGAAGGGCACGTCGATTGCGGCGCAGAATGGAGCCATCCGGTAGACGAACCAGGAACGAGCGGGGAGCCACCTGCCGAAGAACCACAGTGGTTGCAGACCAGCCATCATCCGGAAGATGGATGCGGACGTTGTCATCTGGAGCCAGAGCAGGGAGATCAGCTGCATGGGAGTCATGAGCCGTCTTGTGCTGTGCACGAGACAGCTGCATCCGGCGAAGGACCGGAACGTGGTCGAGGTCTGGGACATGAATGGACGGCACCGTCGTCCTCCGGGTGCGACCCATGAGCAGCTGGGCTGGCGACAGGCCAGTGGACAGTGGGGCCAAGCGATAGGCCAGCAGGGCGAGGTAGAAATCGGACCCAGCATCGGCAGCCTTGCAGAGAAGCCGTTTGACGATGTGGACGCCCTTCTCCGCTTTGCCATTGGATTGGGGGTACAGGGGACTGGATGTCACATGCACAAAGTTGTACCTCCTGGCAAAGTTGGACCATTCCTGGCTTGCGAAGCAGGGGCCATTGTCCGACATCACAGTGAGTGGGATGCCGTGTCGAGCAAAGGTGTCCTTACAGGCACGGATGACTGCAGACGATGTGATGTGTAAACGTACCACCTCCGGGAAATTTGAAAAGTAGTCTACAATCAGGACATAGTCTCTGCCCAGCGCGTGGAACAGGTCAATGCCGACCTTGGACCAAGGGGACATGACCAACTCATGGGGCTGTAGGGTCTCACGTGGTTGAGCCGGCTGGAAGCGCTGATAAGTGGGGCAGTTGAACACTGTGTTGGCGATGTCGTCATTGGTGCCGGGCCAGTACACTACCTCTCGGGCCCATCGGCAGCACTTCTCCACGCCAAGATGGCCCTCGTGTAGCTGTTCCAAGATGAGCTGGCGCATGCTGTGCAGGATGACAATGCGGTCCAGTTTCAGGAGAACACCATTGACTACCACCAGATCATCTCTGATGTTGTAGAACTGCGGGCATTGGCCCTTGAACCACCCGTCTGTTAGGTGGCGCATGACACGCTGTAGCAAAGGGTCAGCCGCTGTTTCGCGGCGAATTTGGACGAGGCGTTCATCCGTGGCAGGTAAATTGGAGGCCACAAAGGCCACATGGGCGTCAACCTGGCAGACGAATCCCGCTGGGTCACACGGAGTGTTGACTGCTCTGGAGAGAGTGTCGGCAATGATTAGGTCTTTGCCCGGGGTGTATACCAGCTGGAAGTCGTATCGCCGGAGCTTGAGCAGAATACGCTGGAGGCGAGGCGTCATGTCGTTCAAGTCTTTCTGTATTATATTGACCAGCGGGCGATGGTCGGTCTTGACGGTGAATTGGGGAAGGCCGTACATATAACTTGACGACACCGGTCAACAGGCCCAGGCACTCCTTTTCTATCTGCGCGTAGCGCTGTTCCATGGGGGTCATGGCGCTTGACGCATATGCAACGTTGGCCTATGATGAGGCCTCATCGCGTTGCAGGAGCACTGCCCCAATGCCAGATTGGCTGGCACGGTCGAAATTTTTGTCTCTTTCGCTGGATCAAAAAAGGCTAAGACCGAGGCCGTGGTGAGTTTGGTTTTGAGATCTCTCCATTCGCGCTCGTGGGCAGGAAGCCATTGGAAGTCTGTTGTCTTCCTGACCAGGTTCCTGAGAGCCGTGGTATGAGAGGCGAGGTTAGGGATGAACTTCCCTAGGAAGTTGACCGTGCCCAGAAATCGGAGGACCGCCTTCTTGTCCTCTGGCGTTTTCATGGCTGTGATAGCAGCCACCTTGTCCGCATCCGGCCGCACACCCAACTGGGAGATGTGGTCCCCGAGGAACTTGAGTTCCGTCTGACCAAAGGAGCATTTGGCTCTGTTGAGGCGTAGGCCCTGCTTCCGTATGCGTTTGAACACGCGCTGGAGGCGACTGACATGCTCCTGCAGGGTGGTGGACCAAATGATTATGTCGTTGACAGACGCGAACTCCTTCAATGCCTCCCATCATTTGTTCCATGATCCTGTGGAACACTTCTGAAGCCGATATGATCCCAAACAGAATCCTGTTGTAACAATATCTGCCAAAGGGGGTGTTAAAGGTACACAGTTTCCTGCTGGATTTGCCAGAATCCTTTCGAGGCGTCAAGTTTGGTGAAGAGCCATCTCGCATGTGATCTCTTCGCGCTTGGGAATTGGATAATGCTCCCTCATGATATTGCGATTCAGATCCTTGGGATCAATGCAAATTCTCAGCTCGCTGGAAGGCTTTTTTACGCACACCATGGAACTGACCCAGTCGGTTGGTTCCGTAACTCTTGAGATCACTCCTTGGTCTTGGGGGTCCTGCAGCTGCTGCTTGAGGTGGGCCTTGAGGGGTGCTGGGACTCTGCGAGGTGCATGCACCACAGGCGTGGCGTTCTGTTTGAGTAGGATCTTGGTAAGTATATGGGCGCGTGCCCATGCCTTCGAAGACGTTGTGGTGCTGGTCGATGATGGTGTCGAGTTGCGCCCTGAAGTCAGTGTCCTGGAAGGCAGGCGTGTCATCAGGAGAGAGAGAGTGAACTCTTTGAACGAGGTTCTACAGCTTGCACGCCTGTGCGCCAAGCAGGGGGTCCTTCGAGGAGCCCACAATCTCGAAAGGAAGGATGGCTTTCCATGACTTGTGCGTCACTTCAAGTTGGCACGGGCCGGTAGCAGGAATGATGTTGCCATTGTAGTCCAATAGCTGGCAGGCCGATGGAAGGATGGCTGGTTTGACACGAAGGCTTTGGAAAGCAGATCAGTTCATGAGATTGGCGGAGGCACCAGTGTCCAGGCGGAATCATATTTGGGACCGGTTGGCCTTCAGGGTGGCACACCACTCATCGTCTGGATCGATGCTGTATACCGACAGCGGCTGGTGTCTTTGCTTCGGGGCCAGCCTGTTTTTCGTTACGACACCGACTCGAAAAGGCGCCTTCGGGTCCTCGGTGTCACTGCTGTGTGGGAGGTCCGCATCGGACTCGGTGACCGTGGGTTGAATTGCCCGAACTTTCCTGCGAGGCTGGCTGAAGCGATGGAAGTTGGCAGGCTGAGCTGCTTGACAGAAGGCAGCATAGTGGCCAAGACTTCCACATCGTAGACATTGTCGTGATTTTGCAGGGCATTGCCGCTTTAAATGGGCGGAGCCACAGTTGCCGCATGTCATGACGTCAGCACGTTCGCTGCGCCACCGCGCATGCGTGGTGCGCGCCTGCGCATTACGTTCCTCAACATCGCCGTCCCCTCGTTTGGTGTGTACAAGCGCGGGAGTCCGCGAAAAGCGCGCAAAATGGCCGCCCTCATCCAGGCTGAGGCCCTGGAGGTGCTCAATCGCTTGGACCCGTTCCGCCTCGTGGGGACCGTGCCATTTCAGCCGCTTGTATATGGGAATACCGACTCGTGGCGTTTTCATGTAAGACACAGGTCTCGATGGCGGTCGCTAGGGTGAGTTGCTTTACTTTGAGGAGCTGCTGACATAGGGGGTCCAACTGAACACCAAAAATGATCTGGTCGCGTATCATGGAGTCGGAGGTGGGCCCGTAGCTGCAAGATTGCGCAAGGATGCAGAGGTGCGTGAGAAAGGATTGGAAAGGTTCATCCTTACCCTGCAAATGCTCCTGGAACATGTAGCGTTCAAAACTTTCATTCACCTCTACGCTGCAGTGAGTGTCAAACTTGAGGAGGACCGTCTTGAACTTCGTCTTATCTTCATCATCTGCGAAGGTGAGAGAGTTGAAAATGTGGATGGCATGGTCCCCGGCCGTGGAGAGGAGAAGAGCAATCTTTCTGGTGTCCGAGGCGCCCTCCCAGACGTGGCTTTGAGGAAGAGCTGGAAGCGCTGTTTGAAAATCTTCCAGTTGGCCCCGAGGTTGCCAGCGATGCGGAGCGGCGGCAGCGGACTGATGTTGTCCATGTTGCAGGATGACGGAATGCTGGCGGAAGGCAGATCACTTGCAGGTAGGTCTAAGAAGTGCTAGTATCCCACCACTCCTGGTATCATGATGTGTTGGGTGTTCTGGATCACATACAGGTCACCAACACTTGAAATAGTGCAACACTATTTGAAATGAAATGAATCATTTCATTATTGAATCATTAACTGTTTAAACATACTTAGACTGTGGGTTAATACGATACTAGCTTTAACTAAAGACCTCTGCCTTGTCCTAACCAGTCGATGCACTCAGCACATGGTGAATGTCTGTGTTGCAGGCTGTGAGCTCTGTCCTCCTAGTTAGCTGCAACTCGAATGAGCGGGAACTCTGATGCTCCCTGTCTTTATAGTGCGTGTGCTCTCACTGGTGATTGGCTGCGGTGTTGTGTATGTTGATTGGTCCCACTGTGTGTCCATCAGTGTGTGTGTCTGCACCATGATATACTGGTGTATATTATGACAATAACCTCCAGTGTTGCATTGTCAATGCTGTTATGATTAAACCAAACTCTTACAGGCATGGGGAGTAGAGAAACTCCCTTATGAGGACATGGCACATCTCGGGCAAGCGAGACTAAACAGCTTTTCATCAGTTCTGGTATGTAAGAAGACACCCTCTGTGGATGACCTGAAGGGATATGAGAGCAGGAAAGAAAAAATATGCAATAAAACAACCCTGTTTGCTGTATGGTCAGTTTGTAGCTACTCTGTTTTCCTTGCCCTTCCTTTTCATGTTGTTTCCACAAGCTTCTCAGCAGCCTCCCCAGCCAGCCAGTTCAATCACTCCCTTCTTTCTTGTCAGCACGAGGTGGAACATAAGACTGCTATTGTGAGGTCACTTCCACTGCTGCTTCATTGCTGTTTTAGGAAGACTTGAACCACAAATGACCAAGTGAAACCAAAATGAATAGCAGCATTTTTAAATTTTCATTAGCTCCTATGTTGCTGTAAGATTACAGTTCACAGAAGATGATTGTGACTGTAGGAAGTTACACATCAGCATCACTATAGTGTAAAGTAAAGAAATACATTGTTGCTTTACCAGCAGAAGAGTGTCAATTTTATAGGCGAACAAACATGTTATTTGTCACTTTGGTAGCCGAATCCTTGAAATCTGATGAATGGAGCTATATAGAGAAGGATGGTGTTGCTATCTGCTTCACCAACAGGCTGCAAAATAGGATTGGATTTTAAATTGTCACTATTGGCACCTAATTAATCATAAAAACTTGTAATACCAGGGCGATGAATTATTTAAAACACTGTAATAAAGTTGTAATTACTGAAATCAGTTAACAAACACGAGGGGAATAAAACTGCTGCAGCAACAGTGTTGCACTAATCAATTAAGATCTACAGCCTCTTTGCTATATACGCATTATTTCAATATGCTTTTAGCCGTTACTTACTCTCACAAGAATACCGTAAACAACAATGCACGGGCTATCCTTGTAGTTAATTATGAAGCTCAAGATAGTTCACAGTTTGATTGAATTCCAGGCTCATTCATGTTTTCTCTGAATACCACACCTATAAACTTATGCAGTACCACTAGATCGCCCTTGCTCTGTTTACAGGCAGTCCAGGTCATGGGCTAGAATGTAATCAAGGTATAAATGAGATTCAACACCAAAAACTAAGCAAAGTGGGACACCAAGCCTAAGATGGAACAGGATAATTTTCCAGTTCTCTAGAAATTGGAGAATGTGATGTTCTCAGCCTGAGGTAAGGAGCAGCGGCACTCCTGGGACTGAAATGTGCAGGAACATTCCTGGGGTGGAGGTGGGTTTGTAAGCAATTCTAGGGATGTAGACTGATCAGAAACAGAGTCAGCTCTACAAGTAAAAACACAAAATATTGGAAATACACTGGTCAGGCAGCAACTGTGGAGAGAGAAGGAGATTTAACATTTCAGGACTGGGTGGTCACTGGTGTCAGAGATGAGACAACCATACGCTGCATTCTGAAAGTCATAGCCTGTTGCATTCTGAGTGTAATCTGCTACCCGGGTGATTGAACTACACCAGTTATTTTACAGCAAGGCAGATATGTACAAACTGGAAATGTAAATCAGACTAAGGGCGGCACAGTAGCACAGTGGTTAGCCCTGTTGTTTCACAGCGCCAGGGTCCCAGGTTCGATTCCCAGCTTGGGTCACTGTCTGTGAGGAGTCTACACGTTCTCCCCTAACCCTAACCCTGTGTGGGTTTCCTATGGGTGCTCCGGTTTCCTCCCACAAGTCCCGAAAGGCATGGGTGTTGGATAAATTGGACATTCTGAATTCTCCCTCCGTGTACCCAAGCAGGCGCCAGAGTGTGGCGACTAGACGATTGTCACAGTAACATTTCAGTGTTAATGTAAGCCTACTTGTGACAATAATAAAGATTATTAAATATGTAACATCCCATTAACATAAGTCCCAAAATGCCTGACAACATCGCAAGTCTGTGGATGACATGTTGGAGAAATGTTAAAAATGGAAGTGACAACTATAGGTAAAAATGCGCTTCAGGATGTTCTTCAATTGAGCCATCCTGTCTGAGAGAGATCTGTGCACATAACTTGGTATATGGATAGATTGCAAAGCTATTTCTGTTGTGATGTGCAAAATTAAACTGAGGGGAAAATGGAAATTCTATTTCGATGACCAAACTTTTGAGGTCTGATTTCAATTTTTTAAATTAATGTACATATTGCTCTAAATTCAACACTTGACATTTCTTTCTTTTTTTTTTTAAATTTAGAGTACCCAATTAATTTTTTCCAATTAAGGGCAATTTAGCATGTTCATTCCACCTACCTTGCACATCTTTGGGTTGTGGGGATGAAACCTATGCAAGCACGGGGAGAATGTGCAAACAGCACACGGACAGTGATCCAGAGCTGGGATCGAACCTGGGACCTCGGCGCCGTGAGACTGCAGTGCTACCACTGTGCCACCGTGCTGCCCTGGACACTTGACATTTCTGATGTTTGGCACTAAAAGGCCTTACAGAGGTTTAAAGGAGACGTTTTCCCAATATAGGTTCCATGCTCTTATTTCAATATAGTTTTCCTAATATTAACTCTCACATAGTTTATATCATCTTACGTATTAGATATTCCATAGAATTACAGAGTATTTGCATAGAAACTGGCTATTTCAGCCCAATTGGCCTAACCCTATCAGTACATTCTTTTAGTCCTTTCTCCCTCATGTGATTACCTAGAACCCTTTCAATGCATCTGTGCTATTCGCCTCATGTACTCCTTGTGGTTGTGAGATCCACGTTCTAACCTCACTCGGGGTGAAGACATTTATCCTAAATTCCCTACTGGAAATAATAATGACTATCATATTTGTAGCTTCTAGTTTTGGTCTCCTCCCAAATCAAAATTGGTTTCAGTTATTACAGTTTTGTTTTGCCAGTAAAATTTAGATCTCTTCTGAGCTTTGCATTGTTAGTGCCAGCTCATCATACTAAGCCACCAAGGATATGTGTGGATGTGAGTGCTTAATATCCCTCATCATTGTTCCAGTGCTACTCTATTTCTAGATTGATATAGTAGCAAGAAACCAGAGTAACTCTCCAGGGTCTGTCATAGCATTCAAGTCCTTGAAGCAAGCTGAAGCAGGCAATTTAATAGTGTTCGGAGCTGATAACTGCTCCTTTTGTATAATGTTTCAACAAAAAAATGTTCGAAAGAAAAAATCTGCCCCTTTATCTTTTCTTTATTCAACTACATGCTGCTCAAGTAGGATTCTGAATCCTTTTCAGCAATGTGACAACCGAGGACTGTGGTTTGAAGATAGTTTTATTCTCTCCAAAAGTTATTCACTCACCATGTTTTTGAGCTTTGACTCTACACAATCAAATCAAAAAGACACAAAAAAGGCTTTGAACTGGATTGTTCTTTTGGAAAATAAACTGGAAATGTAAATCAGACTACCAGAAGGCTGTTTGTGACATGACATTTTATTTCCACTTCTGTTCTTCACAATATGTAGGCATTAGTCATTAAGATTATCAATGAATTTGCATCGAGTGCAAAGCAAAGATCACATTAAGTGACGGTATTTTTGTCCCTGAATTGGAAGGGATCCTAGATTATCTGGGCTGACACTTCATTGCAGTACCAGGGGAGTACTGCATTCCCAGCCCTGCTGTTGATTTGGTGAGACTGGGTGAGTCTAAAGCGAAGCCCCATCTATCTGATCTATAAAAGTCCATGGTATCACTCAAAGGGCAGGTATTTCTTCTGGTGCCTTTAATCAACACTAACAAAAGACAGATTCCCTGATCAGTTAACTTATTTTTAAATTTTTTATTTTATTTTAAAAATTTAGAGTACCCAATTATTTTTTTTCCCAATTAAGGGGCAATTTAGCATGGCCAATCCACCTAATCTGCACATCTTTGGGTTGTGGGGGTGAAACCCACGCAAACACTGGGAGAATGTGCAAACTCCACACGGACAGTGACCCAGGGCCGGGATTCAAACCCGGGTCCTCAGCGCCGCAGTCCCAGTGCTAACCACTGCGCCACATGCCGCCCTGATCAGGTACCTTATTGATATCTGTGGGATCTTGCTGTTCTAAGGGTGCTACATGTTTATTACCTTATTTTCCCTTTCTTGTATTTTGCTGTTATCATTTTTGATCCATGGGTGATTAATGCTCATATGTCTTTAAGTCAAGCAGCAGAGAGAAGTGGGGATTTCAGAAGTTAGAAGAGAGAATACTCTGCTTGTCACTGCGAGTTTGAACAGGAGCTTCAGACGTTTCGGCACCAGAGAGAGGAATGGGATGGGACTCGGTTTGAATGATTGGCTGGGGGGCAATGAATTGGCCCAAAGGGCCATACTCTGCCCGGTAGCAAGTGTGATTGGATCCTGTCCCAGTGGAATGATTTTCAGAGTCCCAAGGAGCTCAGTTTGACTCTTGGAAGCACAGGGACAAGGACCTACTCTCTCTCTCCTCCATGTTTTCTGCAGAAAGTCTGACTTGTATTTCTGAAGCTGCAGAGAAGCTGAATGAATGAATCTACAGGAAAACCATTACAGGCAACGAACAAAGATCAGGACCCTCCCTCTCTCCAGAAAGGCTCTGAGAGCTGTGTTTCTGAAACCACCATGACCTGAATGAATCTGTGGTAAAAATCCTTGAACTGAAAGCAAAGTTTGAAGAGGAGTAAGGTGCTGGAATAAACCATCTGAAACAAAGACTCTTTTTCCCTTTTACTTATGAATTTTACCCTTTTCCTCCCCTCTGTTTGTATGTGTTGTGTGTGTGTGTAGAGGGTGGAGGAAAGTTAAAGTGGGGAATTAAGAATTAGATAATAGTTAACCTGTTGTATTTGCTGCATATTTCATTATGGTTCTTGTTATTAATAAAAAAAGTAATTGTGTTTACATTTACAAACCAGGTGACTAATTATTGGGTAGCTAAGGGCCAAACACTTCTGGTATTTTTCTAAAAATTATTGGTTAATTTGCTGTGTTGTGACTCCAGGTCCAGTGTGGGGGGTGGCGGAATTAACCGCTGACTAGTCTAGGGTGTCGTAACACTATGTACAAATTAGCTGTTGAATTAGTCCATGTGTGATTACATTTTGAAAGTAATTCATAGGCTGTGACACTTCAAGACATCTTGACAGCATAAAAGGCAATATAACTGCAAATGATTTCCTTCTTTTGTATTATGATGCGTCTCCACTGCACCCCAAACTTGTTATAATTTGTATTTGAACTTGACAGTAATTTGCACCCCTGCCCCCTACCCGCACAATAAGCCCGATGGTACAAATCACTCTGGCAAGAGGCAACAGGTTAAGAATTCTCCAAGCTTGGACACAACTTGGTGAATTTTAGATTTTTTTGAAAAAAATTGAAGTCATTTGGCAGTATCTTGCACACTTTGGATAAGTGTTACGATGCTAAAAGTTGAAAATAAAATGTTGTGCAGGAGGGAGAATGGTGTCAATAAGGAAGCTACGTGCACAGTACAGCAGCTCATAAACAAAGTTCATTTACTTACCAACCTGACCAGGACCTGCTGTCTGAGTGGTAATCCCACTGGCAGGTTAAAGTTGTTATACTTTGAGATTTGGATTTTTTTGTTTCACGTTCTATCCAGAAATTTCTAAACTGTAAAGCAGTCACCAATAGTTACCATTAGTGACAATAGAGGGACAAACATTTAACTAGCTTTCACTGTCCTATGAGGGGAGGTGTTGGCTCTTAAGGGTTCCAATTAATTTTCATTGCAAACAAATCCCTCTTCTTACCTTTTGCCCCATTCCTATTCTGGCTCATTTTAGGTTTGACTGTAACAGTCAAGACAAGGAGCATTCCAATTAAAGATCAATAAGTCATCCATGTGGCGTTTAAAAAAAAAAAATTTAGAGTACCCAATTCATTTTTTCCAATTAAGGGGCAATGTAGCGTGGTGCTGCTTACTTGTCCTCCATTGATAAACTTAGCAAAACTTTGTGTTGAACAAACTTCATGTTGAACTTGCTGAAACTCCAATATTTTACCCCATCCTCGTCTCCATAAAGATGTGTTAACTTAACCACAAAAAGGTATTCGAAGTGCATTGTGAAAGTTAATCATCTTTAATATATAAAATGAACTAAGTTTAAAATACAGGATGAACTCAAAACGCCCTTATTTTATCATGCTATTTTCTTCCAATTGAGGAGCAATTTAGTGTGGCCAATTCACCTACCCTGCACGTCTTTGGATTGTGGGGGCGAAACTCACGCAAGCATGGGGAGAATGTGCAAACCCCACACGGACAGTGACCCAGTGCCGGGATCGAACCTGGGACCTCGGTGCCGTGAGGCAGCAGTGCAAACCCACTGCGCCCCCATGCTACCCTATCCATGTGGCGTTTGCACATTCTCCCCGTGTCTGTGTGGGCCTTACCCCCACAACCCAAAGATGTGCGGGGTAGGTGAATTGGCCAAACTAAATTGCTCCTCAATTGGAAGAAAATAGAATTGGGTACTCTAAATTTATATTTTTAAAAAATTAATAGGTCAGAGTTGATTGTTACTAGCACACTCCTCACTACAACAATTGGCCTAGTGGCCATGAGGTTAATAGATATCTAACCGGATTAGACTCTTCAAGAGACAGATGGATAGTAGCAGCCCACCAGCATTAAGATAAAAGCAACAGGCAAATGTTGGTAACAACTTTCCATTTCATAAGATGATATTTGCATCTGGTGGTCAACTTTGTGTCAAGCGGTGGGCAGCACGGTGGCGCAGTGGGTTAGCCCTGTGCCTCACGGCGCCGAGGTCCCAGGTTCGATCATGGCTTTGGGTCACTGTACGTGTGGAGTTTGCACATTCTCCCGTGTTTGCGTGGGTTTCGCCCCCACAACCCAAAGATGTGCAGGGTAGGTGGATTGGCCAAGCAAATTTTCCCTTAATTGGAATTTGGCTTTTAAATTTTGTGTCAAGCATTGCATGATGTGACTCAGGAGGCCCATGCTGGCATGACTGCCTCTGCCACATTTATTGCACATGAAGACAGTGGGCTGAGAAGGCGCATGATTCTCTGGTCTTTGGCAAGATCATAAACCATCTCTATTACTGATTCATTGTACTTTCCAGAAACCATCAAAGAGTGAATATTTAAAAACAAAATAAATTTAGAGTACCCAATTCTTTTTTTCAATTAATGGGCAATTTAGTGTGGCCAATCCACCTACCCTGCTCATCTTTTTGGGTTGTGGGGGGGAGACCCATGCTGACAAGGGGAGAATGTGCAAACTCCACACGGACAGTGATCCGGGGCCGAACCCAGGTCTTTGGTGCCGTGAGATGGAGTTTAATCCGGACAAATGTGAGGTAATGCTTTTTGGAAGGTCTAATACAGGTAGGGAATATACAGTGAATGGTAGAACCCTCAAGAGTATTGAAAGTCAAAGTGTTCAATTCTGGTCACCACACTACCTGAAGGATGTGGAGGCTTTAGAGAGGGTGCCGAAGAGATTTACCAGGATGTTGCCTGGTATGGAGGGCATTAGCTATGATGAGAGGTTGAATAAAATCGGTTTGTTCTCACTGGAACGACGGAGGTTGAGGAGCGACCTGATAGAGGTCTACAAAATTATGAGGGGCATAGATAGTCAGAGACTTTTTCCCAGGGTAGAGGGGTCAATTACTAGGGGGCATAGGTTTAAGGTGCGAGGGGCAAGGTTTAGAGGAGATGTACGAGGCAAGTTTTTTACACAGAGGGTAGTGGGTGCCTGGAACTCGCTGCGGAGGAGGTGGTGGAAGCAGGGACAATAGTGATGTTTAAGGGGCATCTTGACAAATACATGAATAGGATGGGAATCGAGGGATATGGACCCCGGAAGTGTCGAAGATTTTAGTTTAGACGGGCAGCATGGTCGGCGCAGGCCTGGAGGGCCGAAGGGCCTGTTCCTGTGCTGTACTTTTCTTTGTGAGGCAGCAGTGCTAATCACTGTGCCATCGTGCCGCCCCAAAGTGTAAATATGAGAGATGGTAAAACCTGTGAGCTTGCAATGACACAAGAATAGCGCAGAACATTCTGGAGAGGTGATATAACACCATTTCCCTCATGTAGTGCTCTCATCTCAGTTCCCTTGATGGGTGTAGATGGAAAAGAACAGGCACTCGATCCTCCGCAGGGAAATAGTCAATCAATATCCTTTACTCCAATGTACCTCCTCAGGTTCAAAGAGCACGGGTCTTGGCAGCGAATGGTTGTCTAGGAATAGCTCTCTATCTAGATAGTTATTGGTGCAAAGACAACTTGATATTTCATGGAAATGATATCATAGAGACATGCACAGATGTAATCCTCTTGCCCTCCCAGTCTGTGCATCAATACAGATCCAATTCAACTTGCATCCAATGTTTATGATTTGAATTACTTAGCTAAAGTAGTATAGAACAGAACTGTATTATATGAGCTATCTTCAATTCAGATCACAAATCGCATGTGACTTTGTTGGGTGTGAGTTTCTTGTAAAATGTAAGCCAGACTGGTGACCATATATACTATAATTTTCCTTCATCTGGAACAACTAGTAACAGAAACACAGGCCTTTGGTGCATTCCCTTATTGCACCTCTTCTCTGCATACTGAGAGCATACGTAAGGCATCTGAGAGAAGCCTAAATTAAGAGAGAAAAATAGTTGAAGACGCAGTAAAAGGAAATGTTTTAAAATGAATAGCATCTTCATTGTGCCAGTGACTAACTTGTGTTTCATTCTCTGTTCGTTGCAGGCCACCAACAGCCTGGGAGCAAAGATGCAGCTCTTGGAGTCGGATTTCTCCAATTCTCTAACTGAGCTGATCAACCTCCACCTGCACCACCAGAACAGCATCCCAGCATTCCTTAGCGCCATCACCCTTGACCTCTTCAGTCGCCAGACATGTGCCTAGCGGAACTGAAAAGCAGCTTGCATTTTTGTGATTGAAGATAACCATTTTCAGTTCATTGTAACGCTGCAAGGAAGTGTGCTTCAGAATAGAGCCAGTTAGACACATTTAGTTAGACTCGCAGTGGGGCGGGGGTTGGGGGGGGTTGCTTAATATGTTTTCTAAGCAGTTGTTTTTGCTTTAGTTGTAATTTTAATTAATGTGTTCCCCTTCATTCATCATCTGGCAGCTGGAAAGGGGAGTGAACAGAGCGTGAACTCCACAGCTGTGATGCCATTGCTGCCTTGAGGGGCCTCCTTTTCATGCAGGGAGCTAGACAGATGCCTGCTTTTCAGATGGAAGGATTTGAGAGTGAAGGACATGATTAAGAAATTATGAAACTCTTCTCACCAGTTGTCACAGAATGCAAGTGTTTAACTGCTGTGCTACAAAGCTATCGTGCGGTACTTGGCAAAATTTCCTGCAGGAATCAGGGCACCCTGTTGCTGGTAGAACTCTTCAACCACAAAACATCCATCAAGATGTACTTGGTGCAATCCCTCTTAAGGAAACGTGTCTCCTACCTCTCAGTGTTCTTTGGTGCGTAACAAGGCAAATATACCCTTGGCTGGATTTTATGCAGTGGCTGTGCCTACTTAACCATGGGAGGGCCCTGCATCAGTCTCCTGGTGGCAGGAAAACATCTCCCGATTAAATAGGAGAGTGGAAATGACTGACACGGGATTCCTGGCTCCCAGCGGGATGTCAATTAAGTATCCTCGAACCCATCACAATTCAATGGGGACTCAGGAATTAAATGGAGTCCTATGGATCCCCTCCACCCTCAGTGGGTTGCCCAGCAAAGCCTGTCTTCTTCACTCACCTTTACACTAGAACCCCTCTGCTGTCCTTGGCCTCGGGTGGTACAGTGCTGGCAGCAGCCACCACTACTGATGATGCTGACAGCATGAGGAGCTGCTGGCCTCTGAATGGCCATCAGCTCTTGGGCGCCACTTCTGCTCCCGGGGTCCTCCATCACAGGAAAGTCTGGCCAGCAGCCAATTACATGCTTGAAGGGCATGTGAGTCCATTGGCCCTCCCCTACAGAACTGACAGGGCTCCATTCGGCTTGCCGACCCGTGGGTGCAACTTTTGTCAGCCTTAAAAAATAAAACAGTCCCTGTCACGTTTGTTAACAGCCATGTAAGATACCACAGGGGTGTAGCGTAATCATGGGCAGAGAGAGTATTGTCAAAGCCTTTTCTGAATTGTGGTTGATGTAGAAATCCAGGTTAACAATTCATAGCGTAAATAAACCTTGATGATTTTATTAATTATTGTTTTAAAAATAAATTTGAGAGTACCCAATTCTTTTTTTTTCCAATTAGGGGGTAATTTCCCATGGCCAATCCACGTACCCTTCACATCTTTTTGGGTTGTGGGGGTGAGACCCATGCATACACGGGGAGAATGTGAAACTCCACAAGGACAGTGACCCAGGGCTGGGATCGAACCTGGGTTCTCGGTGCCGTGAGGCAGCAGTGCTAACCACTGCGCCACCGTGCCGCCCACTAATTTTCTTCATTTTAACAATATTTGATCGCTATTAAGAGATTTACTATTAAATTCTGTTTTTTTTTCCCCCCAACACTTTTTGCAGACAAGTATCAGCATCTTATTCAACTGAGATGGAGCATTTAGGCATGTGTAGTTCCATTGTGACATTACTAAACAGTGATCGAGTAGAAACCTCAGCTGCTTTAGTCTTTGTCAGCCCAAAGGCACTGAGGTCAACGGTTTAGTTCCTGACTTGGCTGAAATTTGCTAACTGAGTAGCCTAAAGTCAAACCTAGTCTAATAACTGAGCCACAAAGGGAATGAAATAATCTAACTTTTGAGCACATTTCCTGTCTATTAGTCATTAATACTGTCTCCTATAAGAACAGAGTGGATGTGCTTGCCCTGATCCTTTTTTACGGCTTGAATAGTTGCAAATAAATGCAGTGTATAGAACCGTTGAACAGCACAGTTGAAAGATTACACGTGAACGGGTTATTACTTTTTAAGTAAACGAACACTGTGCAGATTAACATGTGCAAATGAACTTCCTTTCCATAATACACCCACTGATACATGCAACTGGCTTGTGTTTTATTTTCTCTAAAGAAGCGCTTTGAGCTATATCTGGTTTGTTTTGTAAGAATAATTTGACATTGTCTTAAAATGAAATGACAAAAGCACACCCAGCTCTGTCAAGCCCTGTAAAGTCCTCTTTATTAATGTCTGGGGGCTTGTCCCAAAATTTGGATAGCTCTCGCACAGACTAGTGAAGCAACAGCCTGAAAAGTCATACTTATGGAATCATACCTTACAGAGAAGCTCCAGGCACCAGCATCACCATCCCTAGGTATATCCTGTTCCAATGACAGGACTGACCTACAAGAGGTGGCGGTTCAGTGATATAGAGTGGGGATGGAGTTGTCCTGGGAGTCCTCAACATTGACTCCGGTAACCATGAGGTTTCGTGACTTCCGGCCAAAATTGGGCAAGGAAACCTCCTGCTGGTTACCCACCTGCCGTCCCCTCACCCTCAGCTGGTGAATCAGTACTGCTCCATGTCGAACACCACTTGGAGGAAGCACTGAGTGTGGCAAGGGCACAGAATGTACGCTGGGTGAGGCATTTCAATATCCATCATCAAGAGCTGTTCCTGAGCAGCGCCACTGACCAAGCTGGATGAGTCCTAAAGGACATAGCTGTTAGACTGGGCCTTTGGCACGTGGCAAGGGAACCAACAAGAGGGAAAAATCCACTTGACCTCGTCCTGCCCAATCTACCTATTGTGGATGCATCTGTCCATGACAATATTGGTAGGAGTGACCACATAGTCCTTGTGGTGACGAAGAGCCATCTTCACAATCAGGATACTCTCCACTATATTGTGTGGCACTATCAGCATGTTAAATGGGATAGATTTCAAATAATCTCAGAACTCAAACCTGGCATCCATGAAGTGCTGTGGGCCATCAGCAGTTGCAGAATTTTATACAAACGCAACCCATAACCTCATGGCCAGGCATATCCTCCCACTCTACCATTACTATCAAACCGGGGGATCAATCCTGGTTCAATGAAGAATACAGGAGGGCAGGAGCAGCACCAGGCATACCTAAAAATGAGGTAACAACCTCGAAGCTATAACACAGGACTATTTGCAGGCCAAACAGTTGAAGCAGCATGGATTAGACAAGAGCTAAGCAATTCCACAACTGACAGATCAGATGGAAGCTCTTCATGCCTGCCACATCCAGTTGAGAATGATGGTGACAATTAAACAACTCACTGTATGAGAAGGCTTCACAAATATCCCCATCCTCATGGGGGAGCCCAGCACATCAGAGCAAAAGACAAGCCGTATCATTTATAGCCATGTTCAACCAGAAGTGTTGCATGGATGATCAATCTTGGCCTCCTCCTGAGGAACCCAGCATCGCAGATGCCAGTCCTCAGCCAATTCAGTTCACTCCATGTGATATGAAACGGCTGAAGATACTCAATACTGCAAGGGCTATGAGCCCTGACAATAGTACTGAAGAGTTGTGCTCCAGAACTTGGCGCACCCCTAGCCAAGCTCTTCCAGTACAGAAAAAACATTGGCATCTATCTGGGAAATTGCCCAAGTATGTATGGACAGAAAAAATCCAACCCACCAATTACTGTCCATCAGCGTACTCTTGATCATCAGCAACATGAGGGAAAGTGTTGTCAACAGCACTATCAAGCGGCACTTACTCATTAATAACCTGCTCATTGCCACTCATTTTAGATTCCCCCAAGGTCACCCAGCTCCTGAGCTCATAACAGCCTTGGTCCAAACATGGACAAAAGAGCTGAAATCCATAGATGAGGTGAGAGTGCCATTGACAAAGGTAGCATTTCACCGAGTGTGGCATCGAGGAGCCTTAAGCAAAGCTAGAGTCAATGGAAATCAGTTGGAGTCATACCGAGCACAAAGGAAGATGGTTGTGATTGTTGGAGGTCGCAGTATGTGGAGGAGAATGCAATATTTTTTTTGTACCAATGACTCATTGTGGATCAGAGCAAGACTGTCATCCTCCTCACGGCTTGCCGGGTTGTCACATACAGCGTGATCAAGAGCTTGACATACCCCAACGCACCAGACACACAGTCATTCGTGGATTTGGTGTGTGAACATTTTTACCCCAGGCTGCCCATTATCATTTGGCTTTTCCAGTTCCAAACTGCCGCCCAGGCACAGGGGGGAATCCATGACAGAATTTTTGGCCAGCCTGCAGAAGCTCACAGAGTTCTGCGAATTCGGGACATCACTGTTCGAAATGCAGTGAGACAGACTGGTTTGCGGTATCCGCAAAGTGGCAACTCATAGAAAACTATTAGCCGAACCATGGCTGGACTTGAAGTGGACAATCAAAATAGCTCTATCCTATGATAGTACAGAGCAAAGCGTACAGGAGTTATAGGGCATGGAGGTCCTTAGTATAAGGTGTTCAACTGCCTGCAGAGAAACGCCTTCTCGGTCAGATGATTCAAACCCCCGACCCTGGGGATGCAACCACAGAGGACTGGACTGACATCGGAGGGGCCAGGATGCTTGACGGGATGATATCGGAAGTATCGGACCACCAAGACGGGAATGCATATGGCCGCTGGGACCGTGGTGAGATGCACACGAAAGACGATCCACCGTCCCGTCAGGTACGGCTGCTCTCCCCGGCCTCAGAAATTTTTAGTGGACGAGACTGCTGACTGATGACTGCCAACAGCTGCATTGCATCGCTGCACAAAAGGTAGCACCAATACGAGTCACGCTCTGCATGAATGCCCATCCAATCTTGATGGAGGTGGATATGAGAGTTGCCATCTCCGTCGTCAGCCGCCATACTGTCGACCGGATGCTGTCAGGAATCCAAGCCTTATCTTTGCAGGACACAGACAGAAATCCATCTGTTTGCCGTTAGTTGTGGTGCGAGGTGGTGGCCTTGCTTACTGGGCCTAGCTTGGCTGAAACGGCTCTGTCTTGACTGGCAATGGGTTTGCCAAATGTGCCCAGATGGACCAGATGTCATACTGGCGAAATTCTCCGAGGTGTTCCAGAAGGGGTTGGGCACCATTGAGGGAGCCATGGCAAAAATCAGCGTAGAGCTATCAGCGCAGCCACTTTATTTCCGGGCCCATCCGGTTCTATGCCCAATGGCACCATATGCCTTTGCGGGGATTACAAAAGTGACAGTCAACCGGTTACCCGGTTGGACCATTACCCAGTACCATGGTTAGAGGACCTTTACGCAAAATCCTTTTAGCATGGGTACAACCCGTGTTTCCCAATCTGCGAACTGTATGGGGCGAATGATGCCCAAACTCTCCAAGCAGTCGAGCTCAACCTCGACAAATCGGCACTCACAGAGACATGCCTTCCGCCATATAGTGCTGCAAACATTGATTCCACACCCTCAACACTGATGCCACCATCAAGCTCATCCTTGAGGGCATTTAAGAGTCAACCACATTGCTGTGGATCTGTAGTCACGTGTAGGTACCAGATCGGGTAAGTATGACAGATTTCCTTCCCTGAAGTACATTAGTGAACCAGATGGGTTTTTACAACAATTGGTTCATAGTCACCTTTAGACTTTTAATTCCAGATTTAATTCCATCTGCCATGACAGGATTCGAACCCGGGTCGCCAGAGCATGACCCTGGTCTCTGGATTACTAGTCCAGAGACAATACCACTACACCACTGATTCCTAGTTGCCTGATTTAATTATTGGATTTATAGTAACCATCTTATATTTATGTCCCCAAATTTGGAAACTCACACAAGTGGAACCATCTTCTTTACGCCTACCCTATCAAGCCTTTTCATAAAGACCTTTTTCAGTCTTCTATTCTCAAGAGATTTTTTTTAAAAATATATATTTTATTAAAGTTTTCAAACACAATTTTTCCCCCTTACAAATCAACAAAAACGGTAACATGATAACTGATATATAACATTGTTTAAATAATATAGTAAACTAACCAAATAATACAAAATATTGCTCCCCCCTCACCCCATCTAGAACACAAACAATTCCCCCCCCCCCCCGGCTGCTGCTGCTGGCTATCTATTTTCCCCCAAACGTTCCGCTAGATAGTCGAGGAACGGTTGCCACCGCCTGGTGAACCCTTGAGCCGATCCTCTCAGCGCAAACTTCATCCGCTCCAGTTTTATGAACCCCGCCATATCGTTTATCCAGGCCTCCACGCCGGGGGGTTTCGCTTCCTTCCACAGGAGTAAAATCCTACGCCGGGCTACTAGGGACGCAAAGGCCACAATATCGGCCTCTTTCGCCTCCTGCACTCGCGGCTCATCCGCTACCCCAAATATAGCCAACCCCCAGCTTGGCTTGACCCGGACCTTCACCACCTTCGAGATCACTCCCGCCACTCCCCTCCAATACCCCTCCAGTGCCGGAAACGACCAAAACATATGTGTGTGGTTCGCCGGGCTTCCCCCGCACCTCCCGCATTTGTCCTCCACTCCGAAGAACCTGCTCAACCTCGCTCCCGTTGTGTGTGCTCCATGCAGCACCTTAAATTGGACCAGGCTAAGCCTGGCACACGAGGAAGAGGAATTTACCCTACTTAGGGCATCAGCCCACAAACCCTCCTCAATCTCCTCCCCGAGCTCTTCCCATTTTCCCTTCAGTTCTTCTACCAGCTCCTCCCCCTCTTCTCTCATGTCCCGGTATATTTCGGACACTTTGTCCTCCCCGACCCACACCCCCGAAAGCACCCTGTCCTGGATCCCTTGTGTCGGGAGCAGCGGAAATTCCCTCACCTGTTGTGTCGGGAGCAGCGGAAATTCCCTCACCTGTTGTCTCGTGAACGCTCTCACCTGCATATACCTAAAGATATTCCCTAGGGGCAGCTCATACTTTTCCTCTAGCGCTCCCAAGCTCGCAAACGTTCCATCTATAAATAGGTCTCCCACTCTCCTAATTCCTGCCCGGTGCCAGCTCTGGAACCCTCCGTCCAACCTCCCTGGGGCAAACCTATGGTTGTTCCTGATCGGGGACCACACCGAGGCTCCCAACACACCCCTCTGTCGCCTCCATTGCCCCCAGATACTTAATGTTGCCGCCACCACTGGGTTCGTGGTGAACTTTTTCGGGGAGAGCGGTAGTGGCGCCGTCACCAGCGCTTTTAAGCTCGTTCCTTTGCAGGACGCCATCTCCAGCCTTTTCCACGCCGCCCCCTCTCCCTCTATCATCCACTTACGAATCATCGCCACGTTGGCAGCCCAGTAGTAGTCGCCCAAATTCGGCAACGCCAGTCCCCCTCTGTCTCTGCTACGTTGCAGGAACCCCCTCCTTACCCTCGGGGCCTTCCCTGCCCACACGAAGCTCATGATGCTCCTATCTATTTTTTTGAAAAAGGCCTTAGTGATCAATATAGGGAGACATTGGAACACAAATAGGAACCTCGGGAGGACCATCATCTTAATCGCCTGCACTCTGCCCGCCAGTGACAGCGGCTGCATATCCCACCTTTTGAAATCCTCTTCCATTTGTTCCACCAGCCGAGTCAGATTGAGTCTATGTAAGGTTCCCCAGCTCCTGGCTATCTGAATCCCCAGGTATCGGAAGTTTCTTTCCACACTCCTTAGCGGCAGGCCATCTATCCCTCTACTCTGGTCCCCAGGGTGTATCACAAAAAGCTCACTCTTTCCCATGTTAAGCCTATATCCCGAGAAATCTCCAAACTCCCTCAATATCTGCATGACCTCTGTCCTCCCCCCCCCCCCACTGGATCCGCCACATACAGCAGTAGGTCATCCGCGTAGAGTGACACTCGGTGTTCCTCTCCCCCTCTAATCACCCCTCTCCATTTCCTGGAGTCTCTCAACGCTAT
Source organism: Scyliorhinus torazame (assembly GCF_047496885.1). NCBI lineage: Eukaryota > Metazoa > Chordata > Chondrichthyes > Carcharhiniformes > Scyliorhinidae > Scyliorhinus > Scyliorhinus torazame. Next base: position 131,424,309 of record NC_092723.1, on the reverse strand, counting down.
GGCCAGTGGTTCAATTGCCAGCGCGAACAGTAATGGGGACAGCGGGCATCCCTGTCTTGTTCCCCTATGTAGTCGAAAATACTCCGATCTTTGCCGATTTGTGATTACACTTGCCATTGGGGCCCCATAGAGGAGTTTAACCCAGCTGACAAACCCCTCCCCGAACCCGAACCTCCTCAGCACCTCCCATAGATACTCCCACTCTACCCTATCAAATGCCTTCTCTGCATCCATTGCCACCACTATCTCTGCCTCCCCCTCTGCTGGGGGCATCATTATCACCCCCAATAGCCGTTGCACGTTGACATTCAATTGTCTCCCCTTTACGAACCCTGTCTGATCTTCGTGCACCACCCCCGGGACGCAGTCCTCTATCCTCATTGCCAGCACTTTTGCCAGCAACTTGGCGTCCACATTTAGGGGTGAGATAGGCCTATAAGACCCGCATTGCAGCAGGTCTTTATCTCGCTTCAAGATTAGTGATATCGTCGCCTCCGACATTGTCGGGGGTAGGGTCCCCCCTTCTCTGGCCTCGTTAAAGGTTCTTACCAGCAGCGGGGCCAACAAGTCCACATAGTTTTTAAAAATTCCACCGGGAACCCGTCAGGTCCCGGGGCCTTCGCTGCCTGCATGTTCCCCAGCCCTTTGGTCACCTCGTCCACCCCAATTGGCGCCCCCAGGCCTGCCACCTCCTGCTCCTCCACCCTCGGGAACCTTAGTTGGTCCAGAAACTGCTGCATCCCCTCTTTTCCCTCCGGGGGTTGGTACCTATATAACCTCTCATATAAGGTCTTAAACACCTCATTTATCTTCCCTGCTCTCCGCACCGTGGTTTCCGTTTCATCCCTAACTCCCCCTATTTCTCTCGCCGCTGCCCTCTTTCGAAGCTGGTGGGCCAACAGGCGACTCGCCTTTTCCCCATATTCATATCTCATCCCCTGTGCCTTCCTCCACTGTGCCTCTGCCCTCCCTGTGGTCAGCAGGTCAAACTCCGTCTGGAGTCGTCGCCTCTCCCTGTATAGTCCTTTGTCCGGGGCCTCCGCATATTTTTTTATCCACACTCAAAATCTCCCCCAGTAATCTTTCCCTTTCTTTGGCCTCTGTTTTCCCCTTGTGAGCCCTGATGGAGATCAACTCTCCCCTGACCACCGCCTTCAGCGCTTCCCATACTACCCCCACTCGGACCTCCCCATCATCGTCGGCCTCCAGGTACCTTTCGATACATCCCCGCACTCTTCCGCAGACTCCCTCATCCGCCAATAATCCCACATCCAGTCGCCAGAGTGGACGCTGCTCCCTCTCCTCTCCTAGTTCCAGATCCACCCAATGTGGGGCATGGTCTGAAACAGCTATGGCAGAGTACTCAGTTCCTTCCACCCTCGAAATCAGTGACCTTCCCAAAACGAAGAAATCTATCCGGGAGTATACCTTATGGACATGGGAGAAAAAGGAGAACTCTTTGGCCAGCGGCCTAGCAAATCTCCACGGATCCACTCCCCCCATTTGGTCCATAAACCCCCTAAGCACCTTGGCCGCTGCCGGCCTTCTTCCGGTCCTGGATCTAGATCTATCTAACCCTGGGTCTGGCACGGTGTTAAAGTACCCCCCCCCCCCCCCCCCCCGCCCCGTTACCAGGTTTCCTACCTCCAGGTCCGGGATGCGTCCCAGCATCCGCTTCATAAATCCCGCATCATCCCCGTTCGGGGCATATATGTTGACCAGCATGACCTCCATTCCCTGCAGTCTGCCACTCACCATCACATATCTGCCCCCGCTGTCCGCTACAATGTTCCTAGCCTCGAACGACACCCGTTTCCCCACCAATATGACCACCCCTCTATTCTTTGCGTCCAGCCCTGAGTGGAACACCTGTCCCACCCACCCTTTCCTTAACCTAACCTGGTCCTCCACCTTCAGATGCGTCTCTTGAAGCATGGCCACGTCTGCCTTCAGTCCCTTTAAGTGTGCGAACACTCGGGCCCTCTTAATCGGCCCATTTAGGCCTCTCTCGTTCCACGTGATCAGCCGGACTGGGGGGCTGCCCGCCCCCCTCCCCTGTCGACTAGCCATCACCCTCTCTGGGCCAGTCCCACGTCCCGGTTCCACGCACCCACCCGTCCCCCAGGCGGCGCATTCCCGCCCCAACCACCTTTTCTCTTACCAGCTCCCTTTCGATCTCCGCAGCAGCAACCCAGTTGTGTCCTCCACCGCCCCCGCCCCCCCCGCTAGATCCCCATCTAGCATGGTTACTCCCCCCACATTGCTTCCGAAAGTCAGTTGACTTCAACTGACCCCGGCTTCTCCCTCTCTCTCTCCTTGACCCCCCCCCGTGTGAGGAACTCCCATCTTCCTTGCGCCTATCTTCCCGCCATCATCTCTCTGATGCGGGAAAAAGAAAAAGAAACCCCGCGCTCTCTAGAACCATCCCGCCCCTCATGACGCAGCTCCCCCTACAGCCCCGTTCCCATTCCCCACCCCCCGCCTGTGTCTCTTCTTCCCCCCCACCGGCGCCCACATTTCTCAGTGTCCCCCCCTCCCCAATTTACATCTCTATATACATCAGCATTGTCGTTTCCCCTCCAACATCAGTCCCTCAATTCTGGTCCAGTTTCTCGTTTTGAATGAAGGTCCATGCTTCTTCCGCCGTTTCGAAATAGTAATGACTATCCTGGTACGTGACCCATAATCGCGCCGGCTGCAACATCCCGAACTTCACTTTCTTCTTGTGCAGCACCTCCTTGGCTCGATTGAAACTCGCCCTCCTTATCGCCACCTCCGCACTCCAATCCTGATACACTCGTATCACCGCATTCTCCCATCTACTACTTCGTACCTTCTTGGTCCATCTCAGAACCACCTCTCTGTCATTGAAGCGGTGAAATCACATGATCATCGCCCTAGGTGGTTCTCCAGCCTTTGGTCTCCTCGCAGGGACCCGATGGGCCCCTTCCACTTCCAAGGGGCTCGAGGGGGCCTCAGCTCCCATTAGCGAGCGTAGCATCGTGCTCGCGTAAGCCCCGCCGTCAGCTCCTTCCACTCCCTCGGGGAGACCCAGGATCCAGAGGTTCTTTCTCCGTGATCTGTTTTCCAGGACTTCAATCCTTTCGATGCACTTCTTATGGAGCGCCTCGTGCGTCTGCATTTTGACCGCTAGGCCCAGGATCTCGTCTTCGTTGTCCATTACCTTCTGCTCCACCACACGGAGCTCTATCGCCTGGGCCTTTTGTGTCTCTTTAAGCCCCTCGATTGCCTGTAGCATCGGGGCCAGCACCTCCTTTTTTAACAGCTCCACACACCGTCTTAGAAACTCATCCTGGTCCGGTCCCCATGTCGCCTGGGCTCCCCCCGCCGCCATCTTGCTCCTTTCTTCCTTCTGCCGCTGCCCTCGAGGATTCTCCGAGATCTGGCCGCCGCCGCCGATATTTTTCTTTTCCGCTGGGGGGACTCCCTGTTGTCTCACCCCACACCGGGTTTCGTCCCGAAAAAATTCCCCGTTGGGGCTCTTAAAAGAGCCCGAAGGTCCATTCGAGCTGGAGCCGCCGAAACGTGCGGCTTAGCTGGTCATCGCCGCAACTGGAAGTCCTCAAGAGATATTTTTGAAGTGATTTTCTCCTGTGTCACGTTACTATATTATACTTGAATCTCACCTTCAAAACAGCTGCGAGAAGCAGATATGAGGACAGGAGCACTCTCAAGTGTCAATATCAAAGAGATTAAGAGTATACTTATGACACTGAAAGGGAACAACATCAAGTGTAAGCTCACCTACATGACAGAAAGGTGGATGAGATTAATTTACACCAGCAGAGAAGGAGTATGCGAGTACGATAAAATGACTTTTATACTTTTATTTGGACTAGACCAATCTGTTGTGAAGAACAGGTGTGCACTATTTTAAAAGATGCATAAACATACAAAACTAACAATGACAGGGAAAGATAAGCTGATCCATCAAGACTGCCCCATAGCATGATGGCCGAGTCTTGACAAGACCCTTAAAAAATTTTTTTTTAATGAATTTAGAGTATCCAATTATTTTTTTCTTCCAATTAAGGGACAATGCAATGTGGCCAATCTACCTACCCTGCACATCTTTGGGTTGTGGGGGTGAGACCCGCGCTAACTTGGGGAGAACGTGCAAACTCCACACGGACAGTGACCCAGGGCCGGGATCGAACCAGAGGCCTCAGCGGCGTGAGGCAGCAGTTAACCACTGCACTGCCGAGCCGCCCTAGTTCTTTTTTAGAAGCATATTGAAGACAATAACTGAGGACAATAACAAACTAAATTTATATATAACGACACCACAAGTCCTGGCTGGAATAGAGATGATTGAATAATTCTCCCCTAAATCACTGCTGCAAATAACTGGAATTGATTGTACACATAATCCACTTCATGCATTTTGATCAAGAAATAACACTGCTGTATTTGGGAGTTTTGTTGTATTTTCAGTCATAAATCATAATTGCTGCCTATAACTTATTGGCTGACGTAGTGATGTGTCAACATTCACTCCATTATAATATTAGGATCAAGCCATTCAGCACTTTTTTTCCTGTTCCACCATCCAAATAGATAAAGCGTGGCCAAACCATAGCACACGAGCTGCATGCAGCTCTTTGACACAGTGCAGCTCATGAAAAAATACTGCCGAACGCTGTTTTGCATCTCAATTTAATCTAAACTGTGTTACAGACCCCAAAATTATCTGCTCATCAGAAACAGAGGTCAGGAACTACAAGTCCCGACAGCCTTTGGACTTCCGAACGGCTGAGAATGGGCTGCACATGCGCACTTTGGCAACTTTTTGTTCTTCAGGCCCTGTGCAACGGGAAAAAAGAAAGGCGTACAAACCTGGGGCAGGTGGTCAAATGCAGAATGCCATAGACACTTGTCCCAGAGAGAGTGACAAGGGAGGAGGACAGGGAGGGGTCCCAAGAAGTGTCTCAAAATCAGGGACAAGTCCCAGTTGAGTTAAGAAGACAGTCTCCAATTAAAGAAAGTGCTACAGGGAGCAGATGTTAAATTAAGTGAAGAAGCCCTGGTAATCAAAGGGTGCTAAGGAGATGCCCTGGAGTTCCAAGAAGGAGGTCGAAGGTTGGTGACTCCATGCTGTGGGCTGTTGGGACAAAGATACCCTTTGGAGCAGTAGTGTTCTGCTTGGCATGGCTGAAGAGCCAAAATTGTGCTTGTAATTTGATGCTTGAATGTACTCGGCAATCCAGGATCTCGGAAGGTGAGATTCAAACCCTGCAAGGTGGGCCATTGATGAAGCAACCCAGAAGGTGAAGATTGGAAACCTTTGCAATACACTCAGGATACAAATTATGTTCACAGTTCACGAACATAAGTTGCATTTCAATAGCTTTAGATTGAAGTGTAAACTTCATGAATAAAAATTACATTGTCAAATTGTAGGAATTTGAATGAATCACTTACTCATTACAAAGCCAGTAACTTGAAACACCACCTTGAAACGAATCATAAAACATTTTGGCTGAGTATCCTCCTAAATTAGAATTAAATCATCTTTAAATAGCCAGCAGACATTACTTTCAACATTCAGTAAGGAAGCTATCACAATGACTGATCATAAGATGTAGGAGCAGAAATAGGTCATTCAGCCCATCGAGTCTGCTCCTACATTCAATAAAATCATGACTAACCTGGTATGAAAATCGACAACTCCGCTTTCCTGCCTTAACCCCATAACTCTTGATTCCCTTACAGGTTAAAAATCTGATAGCCACAGCCTTGAACATACTTCATGACCCAGCTTCTATAGCCTTTTGTGGTAAAGAATTCCACCAATTCTCGGCCCTCTAAGAGAAAAAATTCCTCCTCATCTCTGTTTTAAATGAGTGAGCCTTTATTCTGAGATTATGCCCTCTGGTCCTATACTCCACCACAAGGGGAAACAATCTCTCAGCATCTACTCTGTCAAGCCCTCTGAGAATCCTACATGTCTCAATAAGGTCACCTCTCATTCTTCTAACCGCCAATGAGTACTGGCCCAACCTATTCAACCTCTCCTCATAAGAAAACCCCTCCATACCAGGATCAACCTAGTGAACATTCTCTGGTCAGCCCCCAATACCAGTGTATCTTCTCTTAATTAAGGGGGCCAAAACTGTACACAGTATTCCATGTGTGGTCAATTAGTGCCTTGTATAGTTTTCGCAAGACTTCCTTATTTTTATACTCCCTTCCTTTTGAAATAAAGGCCAACATTTCATTTGCTTTCCCTGCTGAACTTGCATGCTAGCTTTTGTGATTTATGCATGAGGGCCCCCAAATGTCTCTGTGCGGCAGCTTTCTGCAGTCTCTCTCAATTTAAATAATATTCAGCTCCTTTATTCTTCCTACCAAAATGCAAAACTTCACATTTTCCTACATTATATTCCATCTACCAAGTTTCTGTCCACTCGCTTAACCTGTCTATATCCCTCTGTAGACTCTTTGTGTCATCCTCACCACTTGCCTTCCCACCTATAATTATGTAATCCACAATAATACATTAACTTCCCTCATCCAAGTCATTAATATGGGTTGTAAATAATTGTGGCCCCAGCACTGATCCCTGTGGCACTACAATAGTTACAGGTTGCCTCCTGAAAATGCCCCTCTGATCTCAATTCTGTCTTCTATTAGCTACTCAATCCTCTATCCATGCTAACATCATGGGCTGTAATCTTATTAAGGAGTCTTTTGTGTGGTACCTTAAAGAACACTTTTCGGGAATCCATGTATATTACATCTACTGGTTACCCTTTATCTATCCTACTCGTTACCACCTCAAAGAATTCTAATAAATTCATCAGGAATGCTTTCTACTTCACAGAATCATAGAATTTACAGCCATTCGGCCCATCGAGTCTGCACCGGCCCTTGGAAAGAGCACCCGACTCAAGCCCACATCTCCACCCTATCCCAGTGACCCCACTTAACATTTTTTGGATACTAAGGGCAATTTAACATGGTCAATCTACCCAACCCGCCACATCTTTGGACCGTGGGAGGAAACCGGAGCACCTGGAGGAAACCTACGCAGACACTGGGAGAATGGGCAGACTCCGCACAGACAGTGACCCAAGCCGGGAATCTAACCTGGGACCCTGGAGCTGTGAAGCAACTGTGCTAACCACTGTGCTACCGTGCTATCCTAAACTTCATGAAACCCCGCTGACTCTGCTTGATTATGTTTTGTATTTCTAAATGCTCCTGCTATTACATTTTCCCAATGACACATGATAAGCTAACTTGCCTATAGTTACTTGTTTTTAGTCTCCCTTTTTGAATAAGGATGTTACATTGCCAGTTTTACAATCCTCTGGGACGTTTCCAGAATTTAAGGATCCTGAAGATTACTGCCAGTGCATCCACTATCTCTGTTGCGACTTTGTTTAATATCCTAGGATGCAACCCATTAAATCTGGGGGAGTTATCGGCCTTTTACCCCATTAGTTTTCTGAATACTTTTTCACGAGTGATGGTTATTGAATTTTTTTTCTACCCCACATTAGCCTCTTGACTATTTACTATTTTTGGAATGCCAATAGTGTCTTCTACTGTGAAGACTGACGCAAAGTATTTATTTAACTCCTCTGCCATTTCCTGGTTCCCCACTATAATTTCCCCAGTCACATTCTCTGAAGGGCCTATGTTCATTTTGGCCTCTCTCTCCCTTTTGATATTTTTTAAGAAGCTCTTTCTGTTCATTTTTATTTACTTGTTAGTTTACCCTCATAGTTTATGTTCTCCCTCTTCATATATTTTTGGGTCATCCTTTGTTGTGTTTTAAACCTTTCCCAAACCTCGGGCTTACCACTAATCTTTACCTCATTATATGTTATTTTCTTTCAGTTTAATATTATCCTTAACTTGCTTAGTTAACCATGGCGGATTTATGCCCTTCCTAGAATCCTTCATCCTCACTGGGCTATATCTTTGTTGTCAGTCATGAACTATTTTTATAAATGTCTGCCATTGCTGATGAACCATTTTTTCTGTTAAACTCCTTTCCCAGTCCATTCCAGCCAATTCTGCTCCCATTCCTTTGTAATTATCCTTATTTACGTTTAGCACAGTCTTAATTCTACCAAGTTATGGTTACACTTTCCAAGGAGATCTTTTACTCTGAGATTGTTTATTAAACCTGCCTTATTGCACATTGCCAGATCTAAAATAACCATATTTCTGGTGGATCCAGAACATATTCTTCTAGGAAACTATCCTGCACACACTTCTTCCTCATGGCTACCTTTGATTTTCTCAATCCACATGAAGATTAAAGTCACCCATGATTAATGTGCCACCTTTTTTTACTTGTCCTCATTATATCCAGATTCATTCTCCGTCCTACAGTATAACTACTGTAAGTGGGCCTATAGACCTACAGATGGTGATGGTGGTTCTCAGCTCCAGGACATCACTGCAAGAGTTCCTCAGGGTCGTGTCCTAGGCCCAACCATCTTCAGCTGCTTCATCAATGACTTCCCTTGAATCACAAGGTCAGAAGCAGGATGTTTGCAGATGACTGAACAATGTTCAGCACCATTCGCGACTCCTCAGATAATGAAGCAGTCCATGTGTTGGGCAGCACGGTAGCACAAGTGGATAGCACTGTGGCTTCACAGCGCCAGGGTCCCAGGTTCGATTCCCTGCAGGGTCACTGTCTGTGCAGAGTCTGCATGTTCTGCCCGTATCTGCGTGGGTTTCCTCTGGGTGCTCCGGTTTCCTCCCACAGTCGAAAGATGTGCAGGTTAAGTGGATTGGCCATGATAAATTGCCCTTAATAACCAAAAAGGTTTGGAGGGGTTATTGGGTTACAGGGATAGGGTGGAAGTGAGGGCTTAAGTGGGTCAGTGCAAACTCGATGGGCCGAATGGCCTCCTGCACTGTATGTTCTATGTTCATGTCCAAATGCAGCAAGACCTGGACAATATTCAAGCTTGGGCTGACAAGTGGCAAGTTACATTCACGCCACACAAGTGCCAGTCAATGACCATCTCCTACAAGAGAGGATCTAACCACCGCTCCTTGACATTCAATGGCATTACCATTGCTGAAACCCCACAGTTAACTTCCTGGGGGTTACCATTGATCAGAAATTGAACTGGACTAGCCATAATAATACTGTGGCTACCAGTGCAGGTCAAATTCTAGGAATCCTATGACGAGTAACTCCCTCCTGACCCCCCCAAAGCCTTCTACCATCTACAATGCACAAGTCAGGAGTGTTATAGAACGCTGTCCACTTGCCTGGGTGAATGCAACTCCAACAACACTCAAGAAGCTCGACACCATCCAGAACAAAGCAGCCTGCTTGATTGCTACCCCATCCACAAACATTCAAACCCTCCACCACCAACGAACAGTGGCAGCCGTGTGTACTTTCTACAAGATGCACTGCAGTAACTCACCAAGGTTCCTTAGACAACACCTTCCAAACCCATACCACTACCATCTAGAAGGACAAGAGCAGCAGATACCTGGGAACCTCACCACCTGGAGGTTTCCCTCCAAGTCACTCACCACCCTGACTTGGAAGTATATCGCCGCTCCTTCACTGTCGCTGGGGCAACATCCTGGAACTCCCTCCCTAACAGTACAGTGGGTGTACCTGCCCCTCAAGGACTTCAGCGGCTCAAGAAGGCAACTCATCACCACCTTTGGATGTGCAATAAATGCTGGCCTAGCCAGTCATACCCACTTCCCGTAGATGAATTATTAAAAAATCACCAGTGTCTTCACCCCCTTTTTATTTCTTACCTCCACCCATATGGGGTGGTACAGTGGCATAGCGGTTAGCACTACTGCCTGACAGTGCCAGGGACCTGGGTTTGGTTCCGGCCTTGGGTGACTGTGTGGAGTTTGCATGTTCTCCCTGTGCCTGCGTGGGTTTCCTCCGGATGCTCCAGTTTCCTCCCACAGTCCAAAGATGTGCAGGTTAGATGGATTAGCTACGCCAAGACATTGACCTATGGTGTCCAAAGATGTGTAGGTTAGGTGGGGTTGCGGAGATAGGGCGAGAGAGTGAACCTCTTCCAGAGGGTCAGTGCAGATTTGATGGGCCAAATGGCCTCCTGCTGCACTAGGGATTCTATGGATTCTACAGATTCCGATCCAATCATTTCTTGCTATTGTACGTATTCCATCTCGTGCTAACAAAGCTACTCCACCACCCTTTCCTTCCTTATCAAAAGTTACATACCCCTGAATATTTAGTTCCCAGCTTGGATCTCCCATATCCTTTTGCTTTGTAAGCTTACATATTCCCTCTCCAGAACCCCTCTATTTAGTTTAAACCCTGTCTACTTCTCTAGTTACACGGTTTGTAAAAATACTGGTCCCAGCACAGTTCAGATGTAGGCCGCCCCAACAGAACAGCCCCCACTTTCCCCAGTACTGATGCCAGTGCCCCACAAACCAAAACACACTTCTCCCACAGTAGACTGAAGCTAGTTTTATTATGTCATAGAATATTGCTCATGCTAAACATTTGTACTCTGATGGAGAATTTGTGAAGAATATTGATGAAGTTGGTGCAGGTATCAATCCAAAAAACACAAAATCTCAGCAAGTGATAACACAAATTCCAATTTCACACCACACTACGGAGAGGCGTATCTCCCAGATCAATGCTGATATTGCAAGCAAAGGCAGCACGGTGGCGCAGTGGGTTAGCCCTGCTGCCTCACGGCGCTGAGGACCCGGGTTCGAATGCCGGCTCTGGGTCACTGCGTGTGGAGTTTGCACATTCTCCCTGTGTTTGCGTGGGTTTCGCCCCCACAACCCAAAGATGTGCAAGGTAGGTGGATTGAACACGCTAAAATTGCCCCTTAATTGGAAAAAAATGAATTGGGTACTCTAAATTTATTTTAAAAATGATATTCCAAGCAATATACAAGATGATGTGCAGAATCCTCTGGCATTCAGCTTACCTCTTGATGAATCCACAGTCATACAAGACAACCCACAACTGGCGATATTTGTTTATGTTTTCCCAGATATAATTATTAAAGAAAAAATGTTGGACTTAGCGGCACCAAAAGGATCACCTCATGGTGTTGACATAAAAAAGCACCTAACGGAGTGTTGTCAACAGACAGAGCACCTGCAATGTGGATGCAGGATCTGAATGTTTCTGACTGATCTTGTAAAACAACTACAAACTCTCAACCTGGCACTCCCAGGGAAGGCTAAGATTATTTCTGACCTTATTCGTACAGTTTTCAGCTTCCTGAATAAAGTAAGGTTCTTGTAAAGATATATATTGTCAAGAAATTTCAAGCACTTTACCATCTCAGGAGAGAAAACACATTCCCTGATATTGAACTATAAGGTCACAAACTTGAAGAATACAGAGATAGATTACAAAGAATGCTTGATGTGTTTTGAGCCAAGTTTGATGACTTGCAGAAGTTGAGATTGCACTTTACATTTCTCGTAAACCTATTTATGATTGATGCAGTTAATGGTGGTTGTCCAATTCTTAAACCTCTGGTTACGGAAACATCCAAGTCTTTATTCAACCCACCCTCTACTGGTAGCAACAAAGGTTTAATTTAACAAGATTTTCTTCCCCTTCGATACCTTTTCCAGACCCAATAGTTATGTTCAAAAAGGAGTGAATTCAACCAGGCTTTCTTTTTAAAACAAACTTTTGTTACAAAAAAGGTTTTCCCAATATTACAAAAAAACACAATAGTCATCAAATATATGCAGATACGGTACAAAAATAGTCTCAACCACTATCAACCACACTACCCGCCCCACCATTAACCCTAAATTTCATTACAAAAAAACCCCCAACAATTACTAATAATCGCCCCTAGCAGCTGATGGTGACTAACTTTCTTAAAAGGAAATGAATAGCTACCATTTCAAGTAGAACCCTCTGCAAACCCTCTCATGGTGTACTTGACTTTTCAAGGTATGGGACATCCATTAGATCACTCAGCCACATTGAGGCACTGGGCGGAGTAGCAGCATCCCAGCAAAACCTGCCTCCGGGCTATCAATGGGGTGAAAGGGAAGACACCTGCATTCTGCCCCACTTGCAGCACTGGCGAGTCCGAGACCCTGAAAATGGCCACCAGCGGACAAGGCTTCAGTTCGATACCAAGAATCCGTGACATGATGTTAAAGAAGGAGATCAAAAACCCGACAAGTTTCGTATAGGATCAGAACATATGGGCCTGATTTGCCAGACCCCAAGGACGCCGAACGCATCTGACTTCCACCCACGAGAAAAAAAAACACTCAACCTAGTCTTCATCAGATGGGCCCTGTACACCACCTTAAACAGAATCAAGCTGAGCCGAGCACAGGAGGAGGTTGAGTTCACCCTGTGTGGATTCTCACTCCACACTCCTCCCTCAAAAACAGGACCCTGCTTCCTTTCCCACTTCCTCCTCACCTTCTCCAGCGGCGTTTACTATGCAGACGGGTTCTGACCGTAGATATCTGAAATCTTACCCTCACCCACTTCAGCCAAAGATCGATTCCTATTCATGAGAGGGTAAAAGTGCTAACAGAAACAACAAGATCTCCTGACATAGAAAATCACGCACCTGTAGATAGCTAAAAAAATTAGTCCTCAGGAGTTGGAATTTATCCACCAGCTGCTCAAATCCAACATACCCTACCTTCCACAAACATCCCTAAACCTCTCCAATGTCTCCGTCCCCAGAACCCAAACCGTGAATTGAAATCCGCTGGCACAAAGCGGTGATTCACACAGAGGGGCTGACAAAGGTATGGAGCTGAGCCTAAAATGCTGCCTGAACTGTTTCCAAACCCTCAGCGTTGCCACCATCACCGGGCTCAAGGTAAATTTTGCAGGAGAAAACGGAAGAAACCAAGAGAAACCTCCTGTGCTAGTTACCAAGGCCCGCAAACTAGAACCATGACGAAACCTACCCAGTTGAAAGTAGGCTGAACTGAAGCCATTTGTACAGGCATGAGCGGTGGGAGCCCTAGACAACAAACAAATACAAAATTTGAACTTTGGTCTGAAACTTTCAGGCAAAGGAAGTAGTCTACCTGGGTTATCGGGTGGACCGCGAAGGTTTGCACCCTGTCACAGAGAAGGTGCGTGCGATTCAACAGGCCCCCGCCCCAACTGACACTTCGCATCTTCGTTCTTGTCTCGGCCTCGTAAACTATTACGGGAAGTTCCTCCCCAATCTGGCAACTACGCTGGCCCCGTTGCACCTTCTGCGAAAGAAAAATCACACCTGGGTTTGGGGTCAGCGGCAAGAAACCGCTTTCCGGCGGGTAAAGCAACAATTGTCGTCGTCTGGGCTACTAACCCACTATGATCCTGGAAAGCCTTTGCTCATCACATGTGATGCATCCCCGTATGGTATTGGGGCTGTCCTGTCCCACAAGATGGAGAACGGGGCCGAGCGACCGATAGCTTTCGCCTCCCGCACACTGACTGCAGCGGAAAGACAGTACGCGCAGATCGAGAAGGAGGGCCTGGCAGTGGTTTTTGCGGTGAAACGCTTCCACCAGTACGTGTATGGCCGCCATTTCACTATCGTGACTGATCATAAGCCTCTGCTAGGACTTTTCAGAGAGGATAAGCCAATACTGCCCATTGCTTCCACACGGATCCAGCGCTGGGCTTTGTTGCTTTCTGCATACGAGTATTCTCTGGAGCACAAACCAGGTACGCAGATAGCAAATGCCGACGCACTGAGCCGATTGCCTTTATCGACCGGCCCCATGTCGACCCCCACGACCGGTGAGGTGGTTGCAACCCTAAATTTTATGGACACCTTGCCTGTCACGGCATCACAGATCCGTGAGTGGACTCAGACGGAGCCAGTCCTGTCAAAGGTTCGGCACACAGTCCTGTATGGTGGGCAGCATAGACAGCTCCCAGGCGAGTTGCGGGCATTTTCCTCCAAGCTTTCAGAATTCAGCGTGGAAGACGGCATCCTCTTGTGGGGGACGCGTGTGATTATCCCGGAAAAAGGACAGGAGCTGATACGAAGAGACTTGCACAATGGGCATCCAGGTGTGACCAAAATGAAAATGTTGGCCCGGAGTTATGTCTGGTGGCCAGGCCTCGACACCGACATTGAGAAGGTGGCCCAAAACTGCTCCATTTGCCAGGAGTATCAGAAGCTTCCGCAGGCCACACCTCTACATCACTGGGAATGGCCAGGGCGGCCTTGGGCACGCTTGCATGTGGATTTCGCAGGCCCTTTTCAAGGATCCATGTTCCTTCTATTAATCGACGCCCAGTCTAAATGGCTAGAGGTGCATAAGATGCTGGGCACAACGTCCTGCGCAACAATTGAGAAGATGCGTTTGTCTTTTAGTGCGCATGGCCTCCCCAAGGTGTTGGTCACGGATAACGGCACTCCATTCACGAGTGAGGAGTTTGCGAGGTTCATGAAGATGAACGGCATACGCCATATCCGCACTGCCCCTTACCACCCGGCTTCAAATGGGTTGGCAGAGCGCGCAGTGCAGACATTCAAACAAGGCCTAAAGAAGCAGTCTTCCGGATCAATGGACACGAGACTGGCTCGCTTTTTGTTTTCGTATAGGACCACCCCCCATGCGGTGACTGGGATAGCTCCCGCAGAACTCCTAATGGGCCGGAGACTTCGCACCCGCCTTAGTATGGTTTTCCCGGACATTGGCGCAAAAGTATGCCGCACACAAGAACGGCGGGGACAGGGTTTTTCTCGGCATCGGCCAATTCGGGAGTTTGTGCCCGGTGACCCAGTGTTCGTTCGGAATTTTGCTGGTGGTGCCCAGTGGGTTCCTGGCATAATCTTTCGCCAAACGGGCCCTATATCTTACCAGGTGCAAGCCCAGGGTCGTCTCCAGCGCAAACATGTAGACCACGTTCGGTCCAGAAGACTATCCCTTCCAAAGATTCCCCACCCCCGGAGCTCATTGCTACAGCCACAGAGACCAGAGACAATGGAAGGTAGTCCTCACAATCTTCCTCTGGTGCCTCACTCAAAGCCTGCGCAGGTCGTTACACAACCGCGCAGAGATAGAGACACCGAGATGACAGAGGCAGCAGACTCTGACTCCGAGATGGAGACACAGGACGCATCAGAGGGGGAATCCTCGGGCCCACGGGCCGTGGATGTACAACCGTTACGCCGTTCATCACGGAAGCGCCGGTCTCCGTCTCGTTACACGCCGCCTGATCCAGCGCCGCGTACAAATGGTGTCCGGCCTGCAGCAAAACGAG
This sequence comes from Scyliorhinus torazame, assembly GCF_047496885.1. Classification (NCBI taxonomy): domain Eukaryota; kingdom Metazoa; phylum Chordata; class Chondrichthyes; order Carcharhiniformes; family Scyliorhinidae; genus Scyliorhinus; species Scyliorhinus torazame. The sequence continues at coordinate 131,409,077 of NC_092723.1, read as the reverse complement.
TCCGACGCCCTCCTTCGCCAGGGTCTTCGGTGGATTCCTTGGACTTTGGGGGGGGAGGGATGTTATAACCTGCCTACTTACCATTGGCTGGGGACTAATGACAATCCCACAATCCTGTGGGAGTATGAGCTTCCCCAATGAGGGGGGTGGAGAAACCATTAGTAAACTCCATGTATAAATAAAGCTGGCCAGTGACTTCCGGGTGCGGCAATGACCAGCTGAGTCGCACGTTTCGGCAGCTCCCGGTGGAACGGACTTAATAAGAGCCCCAACGGGAATTTTAACGGCTAAAAGTACTGTGCGGTGAACCAGAAGGGAATCCCCCCTGGATACGGATGAAAAAAGGAGAGGAAAGTGGCCGGATTGCGGTGGATCCTTTAGAGCAGCGGCAAGGAAGGCAAGCAAAAACCAAGATGGCGTCGGAAGGTGGCAGTTTAACATGGGGCCCTGAACAACACGAGTTTTTGAAACGCTGCGTGGAAGAACTCAAAAAGGAAATGAAGAAGGAGCTGTTGGCCCCTATATTACAGGCGATCGAAGGGCTAAAGGAGGAGCAAAAGACCCAGGAGCGGGAGCTTCGGGTCGTGAAGGCAAAGGCTGCCGAGAATGAGGACGACATACAGGGCCTGGTGGTGAAGACGGAGATGCACGAGGCACACCATAAACGATGTGTGGAAAGGCTGGAGGCGCTGGAGAACAACGCGAGGAGGAACAACCTAAGGATTCTTGGTCTTCCTGAAGGTGTGGAGGGAGCGGACGTCGGGGCATATGTGAGCACGATGCTGCACTCGTTAATGGGAGCGGAGGCCCCGGCGGGTCCGCTGGAGGTGGAGGGAGCAGACCGAGTGATGGCGCGAGGACCGAGAGCAGGAGAAAGTCCTAGAGCCATAGTGGTGAGATTCCTCCGTTTTAAGGATAGAGAGATGGTCCTTAGATGGGCAAAAAAAACTCGGAGCAGTAAGTGGGAGAACGCGGTGATCCGCGTATACCAAGACTGGAGTGCGGAGGTGGCGAGAAGGAGGGCGAGCTTTAATCGGGCCAAGGCGGTGCTTCACAAAAAGAAGATAAAATTCGGAATGCTGCAACCGGCAAGACTGTGGGTCACATATCAAGGGAGGCACCACTACTTTGAGACGGTGGATGAGGCGTGGACTTTTATCGTGGAAGAAAAATTGGAATGAGCGGGTTATTAAAAAAAGAACATTTGAAATAAAGTGGTGGGGCGAGTATGGGGGGCGAAGAGGGGGGTAAAAAGGGGGGAAAGAGGAGTTTTATGTTATTAATCCTGCGATGTGGTAACTTTTCTCTCTTCCACAGGAGGTGGTGGGGGGAGGAAAGGAGGTGGAGGAGATGGGGCGTTGGCCATTGGGGGCGGGGCCAAGGGGGAAGCGCGGGCTCGGTTCCCGCGCTACGATAATCATGGCGGGAATAGGGAAGCAGGAAGGAGGGGGCGTCGCACGGTGCGAGCCGAGGTCACGGGGGGAAGCCGAGGTCGGCCAGAGTTTGCTGACTTCTGGGAGCAACATGGGGGGTGTAACTACGCTCGTGGGGGATCTAGCGGGGGGGGTGGGAGGGGGGAATTATTGGGCTGCTGCTGCTGAGGAGAGGGGGGAGCTGGCATGGGGTGGGATGGGCGGGGGGGCACCGCCTGGGGGGGACACAGCTGCGTGGGAACCGGGTGAGGAGCTGGAAAAAGGGGATGGCTAATCGACAAGGGGGGGGGGGTAAAAAGCCCCCCAACCCGGCTGATCACGTGGAACGTTGGAGGGCTGAACGGGCCGATAAAGAGGGCACAAGTACTCGCACACCTTAAGAAACTTAAGGCAGACGTGGTTATGTTACAGGAAACACATTTGAAACTGATAGACCAGGTGAGACTACGCAAAGGTTGGGTGGGGCAGGTGTTCCATTCGGGGCTAGATGCGAAAAACATGGGTGGCTATATTAGTGGGGAAGCGGGTAATGTGGCGGATAGCGGGGGCAGATACGTGATGGTGAGTGGCAAACTACAGGGGGAGACGGTGGTTTTGGTAAATGTATATGCCCCGAACTGGGATGATGCCAATTTTATGAGGCGTATGCTAGGACGCATCCCGGACCTAGAGGTGGGAAAGTTGGTAATGGGGGGAGATTTCAATACGGTGTTGGAACCAGGGCTGGACAGGTCGAGGTCCAGGACTGGAAGGAGGCCGGCAGCAGCCAAAGTGCTTAAAGATTTTATGGAGCAGATGGGAGGAGTTGACCCGTGGAGATTTAGCAGACCTAGGAGTAAGGAGTTTTTGTTTTTCTCCTATGTCCACAAAGTCTATTCGCGAATAGACTTTTTTGTTTTGGGAAGGGCGTTGATCCCGAAGGTGAGGGGAACAGAGTATACGGCTATAGCCATTTCGGATCACGCTCCACATTGGGTGGACTTGGAGATAGGGGAGGAAACAGAAGGGCGCCCACCCTGGAGAATGGACATGGGACTAATGGCAGATGAGGGGGGGTCTCTAAGGGTGAGGGAGTGCATTGAAAAGTACTTGGAACTCAATGATAATGGGGAGGTCCAGGTGGGAGTGGTCTGGGAGGCGCTGAAGGCAGTGGTTAGAGGGGAGCTGATATCAATAAGGGCACATAAAGGGAAGCAGGAGAGTAAGGAACGGGAGCGGTTGCTGCAAGAACTTCTGAGGGTGGACAGGCAATATGCGGAGGCACCGGAGGAGGGACTGTACAGGGAAAGGCAAAGGCTACACGTAGAATTTGACTTGCTGACAACGGGTACTGCAGAGGCACAGTGGAGGAAGGCACAGGGTGTACAGTACGAATATGGGGAGAAGGTGAGCAGGTTGCTGGCCCACCAATTGAGGAAAAGGGGAGCAGCGAGGGAAATAGGGGGAGTGAGGGATGAGAAGGAGAGATGGAGCGGGGAGCGGAGAGAGTGAATGGAGTGTTCAAGGCATTTTATAAAAAATTATACGAAGCTCAACCCCCGGATGGGAGGGAGAGAATGATGGGCTTTCTGGACCGGCTGGAATTTCCCAAGGTGGAGGAGCAGGAAAGGGTGGGACTGGGAGCACAGATTGAAATAGAGGAAGTAGTGAAAGGAATTAGGAGCATGCAGGCGGGGAAGGCTCCGGGACCGGATGGATTCCCAGTTGAATTTTACAGGAAATATGTGGACTTGCTCGCCCCGCTACTGATGAGGACCTTTAATGAGGCAAAGGAAAGGGGACAGCTGCCCCCGACTATGTCTGAGGCAACGATATCGCTTCTCCAAAAGAAGGAAAAGGACCCGCTGCAATGCGGGTCCTATAGACCTATTTCCCTCCTAAATGTAGACGCTAAGATTCTGGCCAAGGTAATGGCAATGAGGATAGAGGATTGTGTCCCGAGGGTGGTCCATGAGGACCAAACTGGGTTTGTGAAGGGGAGACAGCTGAATACGAATATACGGAGGCTGCTAGGGGTAATGATGATGCCCCCACCAGAGGGGGAAGCGGAGATAGTGGTGGCGATGGATGCCGAGAAAGCATTTGATAGAGTGGAGTGGGATTATCTGTGGGAGGTGCTGAGGAGATTTGGTTTTGGAGATGAGTATGTTGGATGGGTGCAGCTGTTGTATAGGGCCCCAGCGGCGAGTGTGGTCACGAATGGACGGGGATCTGCATACTTTCGGCTCCATAGAGGGACAAGGCAGGGATGCCCTCTGTCCCCATTATTGTTTGCACTGGCGATTGAGCCCCTGGCAATAGCATTGAGGGGTTCCAAGAAGTGGAGGGGAGTACTTAGAGGAGGAGAAGAACACCGGGTATCTCTGAATGCGGATGATTTGTTGTTATATGTAGCGGACCCGGCGGAGGGGATGCCAGAGATAATGCGGACACTTCGGGAGTTTGGAGAATTCTCAGGACATAAACTGAACATGGGGAAAAGTGAGTTGTTTGTGGTGCATCCAGGGGAGCAGAGCAGAGAAATAGAGGACTTTCCGCTGAGAAAGGTAACAAGGGACTTTCGTTACTTGAGGATCCAGATAGCCAAGAATTGGGGTACATTGCATAGGTTAAATTTAACGCGATTGGTGGAACAAATGGAGGAGGACTTCAAGAGATGGGACATGGTATCCCTGTCACTGGCAGGGAGGGTGCAGGCGGTTAAAATGGTAGTCCTCCCGAGATTCCTCTTTGTGTTTCAGTGCCTCCCGGTGGTGATCACGAAGGCTTTTTTCAAAAGGATCGAAAAGAGTATCATGAGTTTTGTGTGGGCCGGGAAGACCCCGAGAGTGAGGAAGGGATTCTTACAGCGTAGTAGGGATAGGGGGGGCTGGCACTACCGAGCCTAAGTGAGTACTACTGGGCCGCCAATATCTCAATGGTGAGTAAGTGGATGGGAGAAGAGGAGGGAGCGGCGTGGAAGAGATTGGAGAGGGCGTCCTGTAGGGGGACTAGCCTACAAGCTATGGTGACGGCCCCATTGCCGTTCTCACCGAAGAAATACACCACAAGCCCGGTGGTGGTGGCAACTTTGAAAATTTGGGGACAGTGGAGACGGCATAGGGGAAAGACTGGAGCCTTGGTGGGGTCCCCGATAAGAAATAACCATAGGTTTGCCCCGGGGAGAATGGATGGGGGATTTGGAATATGGCAAAGAGCAGGAGTAACGCAACTGAAAGATCTGTTTGTGGATGGGAAGTTCGCAAGTCTGGGAGCGCTGACCGAGAAATATGGGTTGCCTCAAGGGAATGCATTCCGGTATATGCAACTGAGGGCTTTTGCGAGGCAACAGGTGAGGGAATTCCCGCAGCTCCCGACGCATGAGGTGCAGGACAGAGTGATCTCAAAGACATGGGTGGGGGGCGGTAAGGTGTCAGATATATATAGGGAAATGAGGGACGAGGGGGAGATTATGGTAGATGAGCTGAAAGGGAAATGGGAAGAAGAGCTGGGGGAGGAGATTGAGGAGGGGCTGTGGGCGGATGCCCTAAGTAGGGTAAACTCATCGTCCTCGTGTGCCAGGCTAAGCCTGATTCAATTTAAGGTGTTACACAGGGCGCATATGATTGTAGCACGGCTCAGTAAATTTTTGGGGGTAGAGGATAGGTGTGCGAGATGCTCGAGAAGCCCAGCGAATCACACCCACATGTTCTGGTCATGTCCGGCACTACAGGGGTTCTGGGTGGGGGTGACAAAGGTGCTTTCGAAAGTAGTGGGGGTCCAGGTCGAACCAAGCTGGGGGTTGGCTATATTTGGGGTTGCACAAGAGCCGGGAGTGCAGGAGGCGAGAGAGGCCGATGTTTTGGCCTTTGCGTCCCTAGTAGCCCGGCGCAGGATACTGTTGATGTGGAAGGAAGCCAAGCCCCCGGGGGTGGAGACCTGGATAAATGACATGGCAGGGTTTATAAAGCTGGAACGGATTAAGTTCGTCCTAAGGGGATCAGCTCAAGGGTTCACCAGGCGGTGGCAACCGTTCGTCGAATACCTCACAGAGAGATAGAGGGAATGGAAAAGAAGAAGACAGCAGCAGCAGCCCCGGGGGGGGGGGGGGGGGGGGGGAACCAGAAGGAATCTCAGGGTTGTTAATATATATGTATAATATGTATAGGTCGTTGCTATAAATAATTGCATATTGGACTGTTAAATCATATTTTTGGAGAGTGTTTATCTGAGACAAGGCAGTTGCCATTTAGTTTTAGTTTTCGTTTTTGTTATATATTATTTATTCTTTGTTTATAAAACAGGTCATTGTTATTTATACTGTTATATTATTGTGTAAAGGATACACAATGTACTGTGATGGTTGACCAAAAATTTTCAATAAAATATATATATATTTTTTAAATAAAGCTGGCCAGTTTGGACCCAGCAGGAAGGAGTGTGCAGCAAGGGAAGTTGCAGCTGCTGTTATATATATATATATATATATATATATAGATGTTATTGTAAATAAATGTTATTACTTTGTATCCTTAAAACTCGTGCTGGATTCTTCGTGGCCCTCACCAAAAAAAGACAAAGGACTGAATGATGCATCACGTTATCATTTCATTGGTGGGATCATAACAATATCAGAATTGATAGGCAGAAAAAGACCAAAGTCCATCTAAATTGTCCTTCTAACCATTCTGGTAGTCACATGATACAACATAAATGGAATTGTTGATTAATTTGTACAATCAGTCTCCATCAATTAGTTTACCAACAGACCTAGACACGAGGTAAGGAAAATCCAGTGATGAAGAGCTTTGAGAACAATAGGTCTAGTCATCTAATTTTCCTCCCAGGCATGTTACACTTATCATATCATGTGACAAGTTGAGTGAGTGGGCAAATGAATGGCAGATGCAGTACAATTTGGAGAAATTGAGGTTATCCACTTAGGTAGCAAAAACAAGAAGCCAGACTATTATCTCAATGGCCATAAATTAAGAGAGGGGTATGTGCAACAAGACCTGGGTGCCCTTGTACACCAGTCACTGAAGGTAAGCATGCAGGTGGTGAAGAAGGCAAATGGTATATTGGCCTTCATAGTGAGAGGATCCAATTACAGGAGCAGAGATGTCTTGCTGCAATTATACAGGGCCTTGATAAGGCACACCTGGAATATTGTGTGCAATTTTTGTCTCGTAATCTGAGGGAGGATGTTCTTGCTTTAGAGAGAGTGCAGTGAAGGTTTACCAGACTGATTCCTGGGATGGCGGGACTAACATTTGAGGGGAGATTGAATCGGTGAGGGGTCTCTGGAGTTCAGAAGAGGGGGCATCTCATAGAATCAACAACATTCGAACAGGAATATACAGGGTAGATGCAGGAAGGATGTTCCAGATGTTGGGTGTTTCCAGAACCAGGGGTCACAGTCTGAGGATACGGAATAAACTATTTAGACAGACGGCAGTGATCATCTGTTTTCACAGGTACCACATGGGTTTTGAACTGGGCAAAGCAGAAGCGGGAGGTTCAGTGGGCTGGTGCTGGTGTTCACATTTACCACGACTTGACAGTGGAGCTGGCAAAGGGGCGAGCGGGTTTCAGCCGAGTGAAGACGGCATTATACAACAGCGGGGTGCGATTTGGTGTGGTATATCCATCGAAGCTGAGGCTGACCTACAACGCCAGAGATTTCTACTTTGAGATGGTGGAGGCGGCGGAGGCATTTGTGAAGGAAGAAGGCCTGGGACAGAAGTGAAGACTGAAACTGAAGATGGGTTGTGGACTGTGATATGAGAGTTCGAAGAGTGAAAAATGTAGTTTTGACCTATGTTGTTACTTTTTACTTCATGCTGTTGTAGAAGTTAAGGGTAGTTTGATTGTTATTCTTTGTTGCGACGGTTTTATTTTGTTGAGATGTTTGGGTTTGATTATTTTACTGGGACTGGGCAGGAGGGAAGGGAAGCCTTGGGTCGGGGCCCCCGCGCTAGCTAACTTAAGTCGGCTCGTGTGGTGGGGGGAGGGGCTGAGGTCATTGGAGTCTGACGAGCAGGTTTCAGCGGGACTAAGAGGTGTGAAAAGGGGGGGAGGGGATCGATGCGGAATGAGGATTTTTCAAGAGGAAGTGCAGGGGGGGATTTGGGGAGGGAGAGAGGGAGTTTGATGTTAACAATGGATAGGGGTGGGTCAGGCTCACAGAGCAGGGCCCAGAGTTATGATGATGGTGGAGAGGAAGGGATGGGGGATGAGAGAACCCGTTTAGGATAGTTACATGGAACGTGAGGGGGTTGGGAGGCCCAGTCAAGAGATCAAGGGTACTGGCGCATCTGAAAGGTTTGAAGGCCGATGTGGCAATGATGCAGGGGGGTCATTTGAAGGTGAAGGATCAGGTGAGGCTTAGGAAGGGCTGGGTTAGCCAGATATTTCATTCGGGATTTGACAGCGGGGTGAGCCACTTAAAATGGCCAACTCCGAAAGGCGGGAAGCCCCTGGGAACTATAAGAATTGAGCCCCAAGTTCAAATCATTCTCTTCTCCACCGCTTCTCCAGCTCTTTACTCTTCAGCAGCTGATCGAAACTGTAAGTCTTACTTCAACGCTCACTACGACCCCGTAGATGGCCTCAACAAATGTAGGCAAAAGAAATCTGAGCACCCCACAGCGTTTGCTGGACGCCTGTGGATCCACTTTGCAGCAGTCTTTGGAGACTTAGACCGTGCCCATTTGTCCCCAGACAACATGGCCAAATGGACCCGCACCCTTATCTCCCATGCCACAGAAACAGGACAAACAGCTTGTTTGTCAGACCGAAAAAACAATTTCACGGCCCCACGCCTTTTCAGCCGAAACCTCTGAGGACTTGCCCACAGAGACTCACTACTGCCAGACACGAGTTCAGCGGAACTAGCTTGTCTGCTGAGACTTGGTAAGGTCCCAGACGCCAGTTCAGTGGAACTCGTCTGTCGCCGGAAACCCAGACCTCCGTTCATAACTGCCCTTCTGGTTCGAGGGAAGAACCACTACGGCAAACCCCCCCCCCCACGATGACTACATTTCTTGCCCTTTCTTGTCGGTTGCTCAGGCAGTGGAGAAACGGCTTGGGACCCGCCCTGCCGGGGAACACCCCTCTGGTCAACTACGCTCGGGTAGGAGAGACACTGCATTGGTAGCCGACATACCCGGGGACTCCATCCAACTCTTACCCGTCGCGGCCCATACGCACCTCATTTTGGCACTTTCAGTTCAAAAAGTTTTGTTTTGTTTCAGGTAACCCTTAGGTTGCCAACCACATGCTATTTACATCCTGAAACATTTGGATGGTAAATCGCACAGTCTGCGAGACGGCTCGCACTGGTTCAGTATTTGAAAGTGTGTCTTGTCCTAAAATTCGAATTTTGAAAAAAAAAATGAGTGAGTCACACATAGTGACCAATTATAAAAGGAATAATTGGCACCAAAGGACAGACAGACTATCATACGAGATATTAAACAAAGATAGTTACAGACACAATGCTTGTTTCCACAGAACTCCAGAAGTTCCAGGACCGGAGAAGAGAAGAAAGAAAAGGAAAGAGAAGAGCCATGAGGACTTCCTTCCCATGGATCATCATCTTTATGGACATTTGGTTGCACGCGACCGCGAACCCCATGACTTCAAGCCCCCCAGCCGTTAATGTTTCACTTCCCCGCAGTACCCAGAGCCCAGTCACCAGCGACACCGCACCATCTTGGTGTGCCAGGTTTATAACCTGGTACTCTCTGTCATATGTAATAGAAACCTTACTAGTATTAGCGATACTCTGCTGCATCGTGCAGTCTATGCGTCTAAGGACATGGAGAAGGAGAGCCTACCACGCTCGCACCCCGGTATATAGGATCAGATCCCCTATATTCGGATATGACCAGACCCCCGACCCCCGCGATCTATAATAAAGAGCATTCACTTGCATTTTATTGTAAATAAAGAAATGTAAAGAACTGTTCATGAGCAAATTGTAGATCCTGAGCTTGACTGCCAAGCCAGGAAAAATGTGTATAAACTGCTATGATTTTGTTTGTATGGTTGAGGAAGGTAGAGTGATGAAGTGTTTAAGTGAGAGTAGTGTATTAAGGATAGTTAGAGGTTCCCAATTTATTGGTTTGTAACGCATGTCCCTGTTTGACATAGCGCCCTTCATACTAATGAGCAATCCCTGGGAACAATAAGCAACATTTAGACACACAAAGCAAAACCAGACTCTTCGTAGCCAGCAGGAGCCTACACAAAAGGAGGTGAACGAGCACCTCAAGACCGCCCATCGATCAGGGAACCGCTCCAGCATTGGAGAAAATCGAACCAAGTGATTGGGACAAAGTCCAATCACTTGGGACCAGGTACAGGGTCCGCCCCGTAAGGCGGGAAGCCCCTGGGAACTATAAGAATTGAGCCCCAAGTTCAAATCGCTCTCTTCTCCACCGCTTCTCCAGCTCTTCACTCTTCAGCAGCTGATCGAAACTGTAAGTCTTACTTCAACGCTCGCTACGAGATAGGCGCTCCTAGCTACCAATCTGTACCAACTTCGAATCCCGCAGGCTCAGAATCCGAACAAAAGGCCATTCGTTTCCCTGACCTGGTGGGCCAGTTCCAAGTTAAGTATAGGCCTGTTAGTTGTAGAAGTAGCTTAAACTTAGAATTTGTGCATGAGTAGCGATTACTGTGTATAATAAATGTGCTTTGATTTAAATCTTACTAAGTGGTGTATTGGATTATTGATCATTACTCGGACTTGAACCACGTGGCGGTACCATAAAGATACCTGGCGACTCAAGAGCAAAGGTAATAAAACAGCAATTAAACCAAGGAGAAAATTAGCAACAGGGGCTCGAGGGGTAACGATCCTGGTTAGCAAAAGAGTACGGTTCCAGATGGAGAAAGTGGTTGCGGACCAGGGAGGTAGGTATGTAATAGTGACAGAGGCATTGGAGGGGAGGTTAGTGGTGCTGGTAAGCGTGTTTGGTCCCAATTCGGATGATGCAGGGTTTGTAAAGAAGGTGGGGCCAACCCCGACTTGGACTCACACGAATTGATAGAGGATGCAGACTGGAACTTGGTGCAGGACTAAGATTGGACAGGTCACGGTTGCGCTTGCTTGTCCCATCTTGGGGCACCGAGGGTTCTGTGATAAGATTGGGAAAATAATTGAGGAATACATGGGGTTTAATTGTACGGGGGAGGTTTCGCAGGTGGTGGTTTGGGAAGCTCTGAAGACGGTGGTGAAGGGGGAGGTGATCTCGTTTAAGGCAAAGGTGGGTGAGGAGGAGAGTGTGGAGCGACAAAGGGTAATAGATAAGATGCTGGAGGTAGACAGGAAGTATGCAGAAGACGGGAATCCAGCGAAATTGGAAAAGAGGAAGGATCTACAGGTGAGTTTTGACCGGCTGTCCACAAGGAAGGTGGTGCACCAATTGAGGTGGGCTGGGGAGCAGTTTACGAATATGGAGAGTTGGCAGGCCCGCTTCGGAGGAAGGCAGCGACAAGTGAAATTGTCCAGGTGCGGGGTAGGGCAGGGAAGTTGGTGGTGGCTCTGGATCAGATCAATAGGGTGTTTGAGGAGTTCTATGAGAGATTGTATAGGTCGGAGCCACCGGGGGGGGGGGGGGGGGGGGGGAATCGGGAGATGGGGGAGGGATCGGGAGATGCAGGAATTCCTGAATAGTTTGGAATACAAGGAGTGTTGGACGTTTAGCTGCTGTTGTAGAAAGAGTCAAAGGTTCTGCTCCTTTTCCACAAACACCTTTAATTTACTTCAACACACTCTGCACAAAACTCTAACATCACATCACCTGACACAAAGGTCACCTGAAGCCCCTTTACATATGTGTCAATTATTGGACTCTTAACATAAATGAGACAACTAATTGGAATGTCTCTTAACACATTACTTAACAGTCTCCCCTTCCTTGGAGAAAAAAATAATTAGGTGAAAACAAAATTACAAGAAACTCAAAAGCACACACACAATTCCCCCCCTTCTTTTTTTTTTCATTTTTGGAAGAAAAGAAAACAGTCACAGAAACAGGTGCCCTTCAAAAACAATATCCAAAGGTTTCTGTGAGCTAGCCCCTCTTTTTGTAAAACAGTCTGACAATTGATCCAACATCTGCTTCAGACTTGCGATATCTATCCTTAACCTTTTTTCATTGACATTTTTTGTAGAGTGCACATTTTCCCACAGGGATTTATTGTCAATGTGACATTCAATAGGTATATTACCCAAATCCCCAAATTTCTGTCAATATCTGAGATATATAAAAGGCCATATCCACCGCCTCTACAAGGCTTAACGTCTCAGCAGCCAAAGTGCTTTTGACCACTCTCCTTATTTTCTTTGTTTCACACACAAGAGGGCAACATTTACCATTGTTCCCCAAAAGGAAAATTATAAAACCTCCTGTGCTTGAAACCCCATCACATAAATTTGCATAGGACGCATCACTATAAACTATGAGTTTTAAGTGCCGAAGGTCACATAAAACCGGGAACCTCAAAACACACTCCTGCATTTTCAGTTTGACCAATGCTTTATTTGCTCTTATTATGTCTTCCACTTTGGGATCATTCATTTTTGTACTCAACTCTAAAACATCAAAACTCACATCCGGCCCAATTAAACTTTGCAGTTGCTCTTTTTCCATCTTTGAAACCATTGCGTCTTTTTGTGAAACTCGGCCATGGCTAATTGCTATTGGGCTGATGCTTTCCAAATAAGATTGATGACGTAAAGTTGCCCCTAACTTAGTCTGTCTGATTTCTAGTCCAATATATTTAAATGCACCGGAAGCCTGACTTCCAACCCTGAATTCTTTCCTCAAACCAGAGATTACAATAGTTTCAAAATCACTAGTCCCACCCCACAAAACCATCGACATGCATCATAAAGATGCCAGAAAGATTTCCTTTATAGTGCCAGTAAAACATTGCCGGTTCTGCTTTCAACTGGCAACAGCCTAACTTTAACAAAACTGACCTTACCGAAAAATACCAGACTCTAGATGCATCATTTAATCCTTATATAAATTTGTTCAACTTCCAGAGTACCCCTTCTGTGTTAGCTGTTTCTTTAGGAGGACGGAGAAAAATGTCTCTCTGGAGCTGATGCCCCTGCAAGAAGGCAGCTTTTATATCTATAGATTTGCATTTCCATTCCTTTGTGGCTAATAGAGCCAAGAAGACCTTTAAAATAACCTTTCCTGCCATAGGTGAATCTACCCTTAAATCGTGATCTTCTAAGTTTTCTTCAAATCCCCTCGACACAAGCCTGGCCTTTGCTTTATAAGTGCCATCCAGAAGAACCTTTTCCGTGCAAATCCATCTGTGGGATAGAGCTCTTTGTCCCCTATCCGGTACTTCCATGTATACCCCAAATTCACTCCAACTATGCAATTCTTGCTGTTTGGCATCTTTGATAACTTTTTCATCTAACTTATTGAAGCCACCAAAATCTCACTGGCATGGGGGCTTCTACTCCTATTAGTATTTGTAGTCTTACTCATGTTCCGAGACCTTGATAAACTATGTCCCCTCTCCCGCCTGGTATCTCGTTCTGTACTGCTACTGCTTGATCTTTCCCTTCTGCTGTGGGATGTCCTTTCAATAGTTCTCAACCTTTTCCTGGGGACCTGTTCACTATCCGACGTACTATCTCAACTGGCACTATGTTTCTGTGTCCTCCATTTTTGAACTTTGTGTTCCCAATCCATTGACTTGACTCCCTCCCCTGAATGTTGTACATTCAACCAATGTTTATACTTTCCAGTGGCCTTCCCTGCTCTACCAATAACAGTTGCATCCTGCCATTGGCTAGACCCTTCAGGCAAGTATGTCACTTTTGTACCAACTTTTGGCAGTTGTCCTTTCGGAAAAATGGCCTGTTCTAAATCATCAGAAGTGTTGTGTTCCTCTACAGAAACCTATCAGTTAACTGGTCCTCATAGTTCTGTAACACGTGCATACCAGATGACCCTGGTTCCTCGTTATTTCTGTCTGCTCCATCTAAATTTGAAAATTTGTAATCTGTACCCATTATCCTTGATGAATGTACCCTAACAGTTTGATTGCCATGTTGCAAAATAATTGTTTTGCCATCTATGCCTATGATCTTCCCTGGGCCTTTCCATTCATTAAAATTGTCTCTCTTGTGGTATACTATGTCTCCTTGCCGAAAAACGGTATTTGATGGCCGTACATTATGCCTCAAAGCTCTGCGAATTCTTTCAGAGACTTCTGCTTCCAAAAAAGCATTTCTACTGCTATGTAATGCATTTAAATGCTCAGCAAAGGCAGAGCTAATTGTAGTCCCATCCCAAGCTGGAGGCTGGTCATGTAAAATGGATGGAATTTTAGGATTTCTACCAAACATTAATTAATAGGGACTATAGCCCCCAACCATCTGCAATGAATTCTTTGCATGTACCGCCCATGCTAAAGCTGAATTTAGCTTGCAGTTTGGTCTATCTGCCAAAATTTTCCGGAGCATGTCATCTATTACCGCATGGTTTCTTTCACTGACACCATTACTAAATGGGCTTTCCACAGCCGTATTCATAACTGTGATATTCACGTTTTCACACATATCCCTAAACTCATCATTAGCAAATTCTCTCCCATTGTCCGTGAGGAATTTTGCCGGTGGGCCGATTCCTGTCCCTATCCATTTTTCCACGATTTGATCCAGAATTACTCTCTTTTCTTTACTTCGTACAATTGTTGATTGACTAATTCTGGTTGCTAAATCTATAAAATACAAAATGAATATATTATTGGCTTTATCCCAGATCTTAAGGTCCACGGCCACAATGTCGTTAAAATCCTTGGCCAAAGGTAGGGTCACTATCGATCGTGCTGGTGTCCTTCTGTACTTCCTACAAACTTCACAGCGATCACTAACCTGTCCTATTAGCTTAGTATAGTCTTCATCCCTTACCCATGCATCATTTAATAAATTTTTCGGCCTCCGTGAAGACGGATGCGCAAATTGTCTATGCAGTTTTAATACAACAAGCTTTTTATCAGCTAAAGTCCCATTTTCAACTTCCATTAACACATCCTTAACCACTCTACTTGAAATATAATTTGTCAGTAATGGAATACAATAGTGTCCCGACTGTGTAAATTGTAAGTCCACCATCTTTCCAAAAACTGTTGCCTTATCCTGTTCCATATCCAGCTTCATGTGTGCTTTCTTCATCGACGGTCTGCTCAGAAGCAAAGGTATCTCACTTGATACAACATACGTGCTAATGAAATGATTCACTCCGGCAATATTGCAAGGGATCACCACTCTTTTCAGCGGCTTCAGAGTATTATCATACCCAAACCTGAAACTTGTGGAACTTTCAAATTCCTTAACCTTGTTACGACTTTCAGCATTCAAGGAGTCCAGATAACATTTTAACCAGTCAATTCCACACACAGTAGATGTGCAGCCACTGTCTAATACAGCACAGTTGAACGATTCTGTAACCAACACCCTCATTACCGGCATAAAGCCATCTTTCTGGTCACTATCTTTTTCCTCTTCTGACTCTTCCATGTCATGTGTCGCTTCAAACACTCTATAACAGGGCAGCACGGTAGCACAAGTGATTAGCACTGTGGCTTCACAGCGCCAGGGTCCCAGGTTCGATTCCCTGCTGGGTCACTGTCTGTGCGGAGTTTGCACGTTCTCCCCGTGTCCGCGTGGGTTTCCTCCGGGTGCTCCGGTTTCCTCCCACAGTCCAAAGACGTGCAGGTTAGGTGGATTGGCCATGCTAAATTACCCGTAGTGTCCATAAGGGTTGGGAGGGGTTATTGGGTGGAAGTGAGGGATTAATGTGGGTCGGTGCAGACTCGATGGGCCGAATGGCCTCCTTCTGCACTGTATGTTCTATGTAATCTATGTAATCTATAATAACGTGTTGGACAGTTGAAAGCATAATGGTATTGAGTCACATCGAAAACATCGATTTATCATGCCCCGTGTATTTCTTGGGTTCATCTTCCTCTTGTAGGTTCTAACTGGGTTTCTGTCTTCATAATTTCCGGGTCCCGATCTCCTTCTAGTCTTGGAACCTGTTTGTAGCTGTACGATTTTGCCATCCTGTTAGTGGTGTATCGTCCATATCCTGCTTTATTGCAGGCTGACCTATTTGGGTCATCAGAGTCATCAAAATCGAATGTTTCCCCAGAAACTTTTTTTTAAAGCTTCCGTCATCTGATCTTAAAAAAGTTTTCTGGGGAAACATTCGATTTCGATGGCTCTCAACAAGGGCAGCACGGTGGCGCAGTGCGTTAGCCCTGCAGGCTCACGGTGCCGAGGTCCCGGGTTCGATCCCGGCTCTGGGTCACTGTCCGTGTGGAGTTTGCACATTCTCCCTGTGTTTGCGTGGGTTTTGCCGCCACAACCCAAAGATGTGCAGGGTAGGTGGATTGGCCACGCTAAATTGCCCCTTAATTGGAAAAAATGAATTAGGTACACTAAATTTATTTATTTTTTAAATTTAAAAAAATTTACTTCAACAGACTCTGCACAAAACACTAACATCATATCACCTGACACAAAGGCCACCTGAAGCCCCTTTACATATCAGTGTCAATTATTGGATACTTAACATAAATGAGACAACTAATTAGAATGTCTCTTAACCCATTACTTAACAAGGAGGATAGGGCCATATTGGAGGGGGCAATAATGGAGCAGGAGATTAAAGATGTGATTGGGAGGATACAATCCAGGAAGGTAGAGTGTTACGAAAAATTTAAAGATAAGTTGGCGGCGCATGATGGTGGGGATGTTTGAGGAGGCGATAGGACAGGGGGTGTTGCCACAGACTTTGGGGCAGGCATCGAACTCCCTGAATGTGGGTCATATAGGCCCACATCACTTTTGAATGTGGACGCAAAGGTGTTGGCGAAGGTATTGGCAGGTAGATTGGAGGAGTGTCTCCCGAAGGTGATAGGGGAACATCAGATAGGGTTTGTGAAGGGGAGACAGCTCTTTTCGAACATTAGGAAGGTATTGAACATAGTTATGGCACCAGCGGAGGGGAGGGAGACCGAGGTGGTAGTGGCATTGGATGCCGAGAGGGCGTTTGACAGAGTAGAGTGGGGGTATTTGATGGCGGTTCTGGAGCGGTTTGGGATTGGGCCACGATTTGTAGATTGGGTAAGATTGCTGTGTGTCTGTGGGGGGGTGGGGGGGGGGGGGTGGTTAGGGGGGTAGAGTCCGCACGAATAACATGAATTCGGGATAATTTGTTCTGCACCGAGGGACCAGGCAGGGATGCCCTATGTCCCCCCTGTTGTCCTTTGGCCATTGCGTTGAGGAGTTCGGAGGTGTGGAGTGCGATAGTGCGAGGGTGGGGGATGGTAGAGCACACAATCTCTTTGTATGCGGACAACTTGCTGTTGTATGTATCAGAACCGAGTGTGTCGTTCGGTGGTATGTTGGAGCTGCTTCGGGTGTTTGTGTCTAAATTTAGGTAAAAGTGAATATTTTGTGATGCCTTGGACAGGGATGGGGGCGGGGGGGGGGGGCGGGGGGGTGCTACCATTCAGTAGGGCGGTGACTAATTTTTATCTGGGGGTGCAGGTGGCATGGATTGGGAGGGACTCCGTAGGTATAATATTACGGGCTTGGTGGGAGGGTGAAAGCTGGCCTGGCAAGGTGGGATGGTCTTCCTCTGTCGCTGGTGGGTCGGGTACAGGTAATTAAAATGAATGTGTTGCCGTGATTTTTGTTTATCTTTCAGTGCCTGCCGATATTCCTGCCAAAGGCATTTTTCAAGGAGGTTGAAAAGATGATTACTTCGTTTATATGGGGGGAGTGGCTTTGATTAGGAAGGTGCTGTTACAGAGGGGACGGCAGTCAGGGAGGGTTGGGTCTTCCGAATTTACTATATTATTACTGGGCGACGGATGCTGAGAAGGTGAATAGCTGGGTTAGAGGGAGGGCCTCCCAGTGGGTTAGAATGGAGGAGAGTCTGGGTAGGGGGTCAGGGCTGAGGGCATTGGCAACAGTGCCGGTCCCGATGGCCCTGGGGAAATACTCAGGGAGTCCGGTAGTAGTAGCAATGTTGAAAATCTGGAGGCAGTTGCGCCAGCAATTTAGGCTGGGGGCGGGGTCAAGGGTTATACCAATTCAGGGGATTCATAGATTTGAGCCAGGGAAGTGGGATGGGAGTTTTCGGAGATGGGAGGTGAAGGGAGTTAGAACACAAAAGGATTTGTTTTGGGTGGTCCGGTTTGCGGGATTGAAGGAGCTGGGGTGAAATATGGATTGGGGCAGGGGGAAATGTTTAGTATAGGCAGGTCTGAGATTTCGCTAAAAAGGAGATACAGAGCTTTCCGGTGGCTCCGGCCCCCACACTGTTGGAGGAGGTGCTGAAGACAGGGGGAGTGGAGAGGGAGGTGGAGTCGACGATTTATGGGGCGATTCTGGGAGAAGAGAAGGTATCACTGGAGGAGATTAAGACAAAGTGGGAGGAAGAGTTGGGGGAGGGATGGAGGAGGGGTTGTGGTGTGAGGTGCTCCTGAGGGTGAATGCGTCAACTTTGTGTGCGAGGTTGGGGCTGATACAGTTGAAGGTGGGCAGCACGGTAGCATTGTGGATAGCACAATCGCTTCACAGCTCCAGGGTCCCAGGTTCGATTCCAGCTTGGGTCACTGTTTGTGCGGAGTCTGCACATCCTCCCCGTGTGTGCGTGGGTTTCCTCCGGGTGCTCCGGTTTCCTCCCACAGTCCAAAGATGTGCAGGTTAGGTGGATTGGCCGTGATAAATTGCCCTTAGTGTCCAAAATTGCCCTTAGTGTTGGTTGGGGTTATTGGGTTATGGGGATAGGGTGGATGTGTTGACCTTGGGTAGGGTGCTCTTTCCAAGAGCCGGTGCAGACTCGATGGGCCAAATGGCCTCCTTCTGCACTGTAAATTCTATGATCAAGGTGGTGTGTAGGGCGCACCTCACAAAGACGAGGATGAGCCAACTCTTTGAGGGGGCAGAGGATGCTTGTGAGCGTTGCGGGGTGGTGGTGGTCGGGGGGGGGGGGGGGGTCGCAAACCTCGTTCATATGTTTTGGTCCTGTCCAAAGCTGGAGGGTTATTGGAAGGAGGTTTTCACGGTAATCTCGAAGGTGGTGCATATGAAACTTGAACCGGGTCCCCTGGAAGCCATATTCGGGGTATCGGATCGGCCGGGGTTGGAAGTGGGAGCGGTGGCAGATGTTTTAGCCTTCACCTCGTTGATCGCCCGAAGGCGGATCCTGTTGGGGTGGAGATCAGCTTCTCCATCTTGTGCCCTGGCGTGGCGGGGGGATCTGTTGGAGTTCTTAACACTTGAGAAGGTGAAGTTTTGAGTTGAGGGGAAGGCTGGAAGGGTTCTACAATTCATGGGCGTTGTTTATTGTGTATTTTCAAGAATTGGATGACATCGAACATTAGGGAGGGTGGTTGGGGTGGGGATGTGTGGTTGGACTGTGTATGTTGTTGGTGACTATGTATGGGTTGATGGTGGATTCCTGATTCCTTTTCTTTGATGTTTGTATTTAAAATGTTGGGGGTTATTTGGAGGTTGGTGGGAGGAGGGGATTGTTGGCCAGGGGATTGACATTGTATTTGTTATTGTTGATTGTTTGTTAGTGGGTGTAAATTTGGATGAAAATGTGAAAAAGGATGAGAATAAAAATATTTTTAAAAACATTCATCTCCCCATTTGTACCTTAAACTTGTATGCCCTAGTTATTAGTGCATCCGCCAAGAGGTACAGTTTCTCATCTGCACTTTCTAAACCCTTCATCATTTTGAACTGTTAAATCTTGCTTTATCCTTCATTGCTGTAAGAACAGCCCCTATTTCACCAATTTCTTGATATAACTGATTCATTCTCAATTTCACTTGAGCTACAAAGATGACCAATAAAACATGGGAATGTTGTTGTGGAGAATGTAGAGGCCTGAGCATAAAATCTAAACTGATAATCTAGAGCAGTACTAACAAAGTGCAGCAATGTCAGAGGCTCCTTCTGTCAGATGAGACTTTAAATCAAGGCACCATTTGGCTTTGCAGCCAGTATAAAAGATCCCACTTTGAAGAAGATCTGAGGAGTTCTCCCCACTGTTCTGGTCAATATTTATCCCTCAACCAACATCACTAAAAAACAGATTATTTGGTCATTTATTTTATTGCTGTTTGTGTTACTGTTTGAGAAATTGGCTGACACAATTCCCACATAACAATATTCAATACATTTCAAAAGTGGTCTTTTGGTAGTACAGAACTTGAGTGTTTCTGAAAAAACACTGTTGTCGAAGCTTTTTGTCTTGCACCCATCAGGACAATTTGCAAGAATACCAAATGTAAAGGGAAAAAAAGAAATGCAAAGGCAATAAAACGAAAAGCTGTACAGCATGTCCTTTCTCAGCACTTTCAAAAGTACTTGTCTGGCAGGAGAGCACCTTGGGAATTCCTGAAATCTATATAACGTCCTTTCTTTCTGATGTTGAGAAGCTGAGACTTGGATGGGGGAAACAGAAGGAGGCTACACTCTGTAACGCAAGACACACTGGGCGCCATTTAACGAAGAAAGAGCCCCATTGTGGGCGGGTTTAGCGGGGCACTCCCCACCTAGATCGCACGTACCTTAATTTCCTGGCCCCCTGATCTGTCAATCCCCCTATCTGACATCTGGACTCCCATAACTCACCAACCCAACTGTTGGGGGGAGTTCCTCACAAGGGCAGGGCACTCCCGGGCCCGCTCCGCGGCGGGCCCGATCATCGGCGTGATCACCTGTCAGTGCCAGGCTGGTATCAGGTGGCACTGCCACGGTTCTAGGCTGGCAATGCCAAGATGCCCAGGTGGCATCAGCAGTGCCAGGGTTCCATCCTTCCCAAAGGCTGACACCCGGGGGTCTCCGATGCCTGGTAGGCCCCCCCCCCCAAGTGCAGTTCTGCCTAGTCCCCATTTTTGGACATCTATGCGAAACAGGGTCCGGCTGAG
This sequence comes from Scyliorhinus torazame, assembly GCF_047496885.1. Lineage (NCBI taxonomy): Eukaryota > Metazoa > Chordata > Chondrichthyes > Carcharhiniformes > Scyliorhinidae > Scyliorhinus > Scyliorhinus torazame. Next base: position 131,388,666 of record NC_092723.1, on the reverse strand, counting down.
GTCCCCATAGTGAGGGGACTCGATCCTGGGTGCTGGTTGGATCCCGGGTGCTGGTTAGACCCCGGGTGCTGGTTAGATTCCGGGTGCTGGTTAGATCCCGGGTGCTGGTTGGACCCCGGGTGCTGGTAAGACCCCGGGTGCTGGTTAGATCCCGGGTGCTGGTTAGACCCCGGGTGCTGGTTAGCTCCCGGGTGCTGGTTAGATCCCGGGTGCTGGTTAGATCCGGCGGAGACAAATTTAAGTGTGCCTAACTGCACAATATGTAGATTTATCCCACCCATCCCAGGCAGGATCCAGATCGCGAAGTCTCGCAAGATCCCCTTCGATCTCATGTGGTAAGCCGGGTAAATCTGGCAAAAGGTCACCGGCCCGCGTCACGTCCCGAGTCGGGCACGATACAGTTGTTAGATCGTGCCCATTGTACTTGGGCTGGGTGGGATTTGTAGTGGCATTGGGCAGAAGTGTAAACACATTCTATTCTCCAACACTTGGCATCCCTCACCATCTTGGGGGCAGCAAAAGAATGAATTTGGTTTTGTAAAAGGAAGAAAAATAAACTCACTGAGGCCCATTATTGAGCTAGTGATCACTGTGAAACACTTGCCACAAAGGATGTTCTGCTGGTGGGGAAAACATACCATTAACGCCTCGCTATTCTCAACGGGACTTTTGTTTTCCCATTGAAGACCTGTTATTAGTTTATGTCAAATTGTTTGAAAAAAATGATTCTTAACTGAGATTTAGTAGCAGCTACTTGACTCTCATTAAAATAAATGGACATTTATGTTTAGGAATTGGTCTTCAAGGCAGACACAGCAAAAATGGTAGGAATCAGTAATTCTACCACTTAAAGCAATTTGTATTCCAATGAAGCTCACTTGTATCTAATTCTGATCTATGCAAATCCAATTGTAACTATTCTTTCCTCATGCTCTGAACCCATTAAAAAACCTAAAGCACAGACATAGGCCATTTGGTTAATTTCATTCTCCTGCTCATTCCCCATTGCCCTGTAATTGTTCTTCTTTTCAAGTATTTATCCATGTTATAACCCCCCACAAGACCCATGGGGATGACCTGATTAATCTCACTGTGAGCCTCGTGAAGAACAAGCTTTCTGCTGAGGGACGGAAGCCAATCAATGGGCTGGTAAATTCAGTGCCATAAAAGCTGTCCCAGATAGGAGTCAATCTGCAGAGTAGTCCTGATAGCAACTGTTCTGAAATGAAATTCGCTAATTGTCACAAGTAGGCTTCAAATGAAGTTACTTTGAAAAGCCCCTAGTCGCCACATTCCGGCACCTGTTCGGGGAGGCTGGTACAGGAATTGAACCGTGCTGCTGGCTTGCTTTCAAAGCCAGCGATTTAGCCCTGTGCTAAACAGCCTCTATGTGTAAAAACGTTCCTTTTTGAAATAAACCAACTTTTTTGACTCTCCTTTCTGGACTCCTCTATGATTATTGAATAGGTGACAAGGATAAAGCTAACCATTTGGAGCACAACCACCTCTCTTCATGAAAGAACAAGGTTTGCACAATTTTGAAAATGTCTTTCTTTGGCAGACTTGATGCAATTGATGCCAGTGGGGAGGACTGGACTCAGTATGCGAGCTGTACGCGTTATTTTTTCAGGGCGAATGCCATCTGTGGGGATGATCACCACTGGGTGATTCTTCTGACTGCCTGTGGGGCCCCCACCTTCAGCATCATAAAGAGTCTAACATTCCCTGTGGCCCTAGGCTCCCAAGCTGTTCGAAGAGTTAGTGGCGCTTGTGGCAAACCACTGCGACCCCAAGCCATCGGTTATCATCCAGAGGTACCGATTTAATATGGCCAAGAGGACCCCAGGCAAATCCATTACTGAGTTTCAGGTGCAATTGTGCAAAGTGGCAGAGCTTTGCGACTTTGGGCCTCCCTACCCGAGATGCCCACCTTCTGTGCGGAGTAAATAATAAATAATATGGTGACCCAGCGGAAATTTCTGTCTGAGCCGTTGCTGGACCTAAAATCAGGCCGTCAAGATCTCCAAGTGATATCAGTGATTGAGGTAAACAATGTAGGATGCCCCCCATTCCAGTGAACAATGCCCCCTAGTATTGAGACCCCTGGAATCCCACCTTAGCCCAAACACCATCATGACCAGACCTGTTGGTCAAATGCCACTACAACCAGGCGGGACACCTCCCCGGAGTCGATGGAGGATGATCCAAGGCGGTGTGGCACTTGCGGCTTGGCAAAACTGCTGGGATAGGAAACCACAGGTCAGCCAGCAAACTCACCGTCCTACCCGAGGGAGATGAAAACCCAGAGCCAGGACCCTCCACTTGGAGCAACCTGATGTCGGGGAGTGTATGCAATCGCATTGCATTGCCGCACCACGAGTTATCCCATCAGGATTACTGTCCAGGTGAATATCCACCTGTTAGAAATGAAACTGGGGACTTCCGGTTGCGGCTATGCGGAGCTAAGCCGCACGATTCGGCAGCTCCCGCTATTACGGACTTTCGGGCTCATTGGAGGAGCCCCGACGGAATTTTTTCGAAGACAACCCGTGGGGAAGTGAAGAGAGAGGTCCCCCTCCAACTTTTATGGACCGGGCCAAGAAAGCGGCATTGGAGCAGCGGGAGAAGCGAGGGAAAAAAAATCAAAATGGCGGCGGCCGGGGACAAAGCGGAATGCGGGCCGGAGCTGCAGGAATTCATCAAGCGCTGCTTCGAGGAGCTGCGCAAGGAGATGCTGGCGCCTATGCTGGCGGTAATTGAAGGACTAGGGATAACCCAGAAGGCCCACGAGGTGAAGATTCAGGAGGTACAGAAAAGAGTGAGTGAGAATGAGGACGAGCTCCTGGGCCTGGCGGTGAGAGTGGAGCAGCACGAGGCGCTACACAAGAGGTGGGCGGGAAGACTCGAAGACCTGGAGAACAGGTCGAGGAGAAAGAATCTGCGGATCCTGGGTCTCCCTGAGGGAGTGGAGGGAGCCGATGCCGTGGCATACGCGGGCATGATGATCGGGGCGATGATGGGCGCGGAGGCCCCTTCGAGGGCCCTGGAGCTGGACGGGGCACACCGGGTGCCCGGCGAGGAAGCCCAAGGCAAATGAGCCGCCAAGGGCGATGGTGGTGAGATTTCACCAGTTCACGGACAGAGAAAGGGTCCTGAAATGGGCCAAGAAGGAGCGGAGCAGCAAGTGGGACAATGCAGAGATCTGAATATACCCGGACTGGAGCACGGAGGTTGCAAAGCGGAGAGCGGGTTTCAACCGGGCCAACGCGGTGCTGCACCGGAAAGGAGTGAAATTCGGAATGCTGCAGCCAGCGCGACTGTGGGTCACAGACAAGGGCCAACACTATTACTTTGAAACGCCTGAAGAGGCGTGGACCTTCATACAAGCCGAAAAGTTGGACTCGAACTGAGGGTTCGTGAGGGTGGGGGGGATGTTTGAGGGTTGATGTGCGATGGTTGTTGTATATAGGGGGTCAATCACGCGCAGGAAATGTTACATGGTCTGGGGGAGAGAGACAAGGCCGCGATAGGAGCTGCGGCAGAGGGAGCGGGGTAGGCTTTGGAAAGCGCGGGGTTTTTCCCGCGCACGTGAAGAAAGGCAGGAAGGGAAACGAAGGAACGCATATTGGTTGGGAGACTCCCACACGGGGGGATCAAAGGGACGGCGGGGGAAGCCGGGGTCAGCAGGTGTCAGCTGACTTACGGGAGTGATATGGGAGGAGCAAAAAAGCTAGACAGGGGTCTAGCGGAAGGGGAGGTGGGTGGAAGGGGGGGGGGGGGGGGTTTGCTGCTGCACTGGCCGAAATGGAATGGGACACAGAAGAGGTGGTCGGGACGGGGGTCCCCCGGCTGGGAGATTGGAGGGTGAGGGAGACGCGGACACGGGACTGGCCCAGAAAAGGAGATGATTAGTCGGCGGGGTGAAGGGGGGGGGGCGGGTGAGAGCCCCTCCAATCCGGCTGATAACGTGGAACGTGAGGGGCCTGAATGGGCCGGTGAAGAGGGCTCGGGTGTTCGCGCACTTGAAGGGACTGAAGGCGGACGTGGCCATGCTCCAAGAGACACACCTGAAGGTGGCGGACCAGGTCAGGTTAAGAAAGGGATGGGTAGGACAGGTATTCCACTCGGGACTGGACGCAAAGAATAGAGGGGTGGCAATTTTGGTGGGAAAGCATGTGTCATTTTAGGCCAAGACTATCGTAGTGGATAATGGAGGGAGATATGTGATGGTGAGTGGTAGGTTGCAAGGGACGAGGGTGGTGTTGGTAAATGTATACGCCCCGAACTGGGATGATGCTGGATTCATGAAGCGCATTCATGGGGCGCATTCCGGACCTGGAGGTAGGAGGCCTGATAATGGGAGGGGACTTCAATACAGTGCTGGACCCAGCACTGGACCACTCCAGATCAAGGACTGGAAAGAGGCCGGCGGCGGCCAAGGTGCTCAGGGGTTTTATGGATCAGATTGGGGGAGTGGACCCATGGCGGTTTGCAAGACCGCAGGCCAGGGAATTTTCTTTCTTCTCCCATGTACACAAAGCCTAGTCCCGGATAGATTTCTTTGTTCTGGGCAGGGCGCTCATCCCGAGGGTGGAGGGGACGGAGTATTCGGCCATAGCCGTTTCGGATCACGCCCCGCACTGGGTGGAAATGGGGCTGGGAGAGGAGAGGGACCAACGCCCGCTGTGGCGGCTGGATGTGGGACTGCTGGCAGATGAGGTGGTGTGTGGGAAGGTGAGGGGGTGTATCGAAAGGTACTTGGAGGCCAACGACAACGGGGAGGTGCGGGTGGGGGTGGTATGGGAGGCGTTGAAGGCAGTGATCAGGGGAGAGCTAATCTCCATCAGGGCTCATAGGGAGAAGACAGAGGGCATGGAAAGGGAGAGGTTATGGGGGAGATTTTGAGAGTGGACAGGAGATACGCAGAGGCCCCGGAGGAAAGATTACTTGGGGAAAGACGGCTCCAGACGGATTTTGACCTGTTGACCACAGGGAAGGCGGAGGCACAGTGGAGGAAGGCGCAGGGGGCGACCTACGAGTATGGGGAAAAGGCTAGTCGGATGCTGGCACACCAGCTCCGTAAGAGGACGGCAGCGAGGGAAATAGGGGGAATCAAAGATGGAAGGGGAGCCACGGTTCGGAGTGCGACGAAAATAAATGAGGTATTCAAGGCCTTCTATGAAGAGCTGTACAAATCCCAGCCCCCAGCGGGGGAAGAGGGGATGAGACGATTCCTAGACCAACTGAGGTTCCCGAGGGTGGAGGAGCAAGAGGTGGCTGGTTTGGGGGCACCAATTGGTGTGGAGTAGCTGAGTAAGGGTTTGGGGAGTATGCAGGCACGGAAGGCCCCGGGGCCGGAAGGGGTCCCGGTGGAGTTCTACAGAAAGTACGTAGACCTGTTGGCCCCGCTATTAGTGAGGACCTTTAATGACGCAAGAGAGGAGGGGACCCTGCCCCCGACAATGTCGGAAGCGACAATTTCTTTGATCCTAAAGCGGGACAAGGACCCACTGCAATGTGGATCGTACAGGCCGATCTCGCTCCTCAATATGCATGCTAAGTTGTTGGCAAAAATGCTGGCCACGAGGATTGAGGATTGTGTCCCGGGGGTGATCCACGAGGACCAGACGGGATTCGTAAAGGGCAGGCAATTAAACACTAATGTGCGGCGGCTCTTAAACGTGATAATGATGCCATCGGAGGAGGGAGAGGCGGAGATAGTGGCAGCTATGGACGCGGAAAAGGCCTTTGACCGAGTAGAATGGGAGTACCTCTGGGAGGTGCTGCGTAGGTTTGGGTTCGGGGGAGGGTTTATCAGTTGGGTTAAGCTCCTTTACAGAGCCCCGGTGGCGAGTGTAGTGACGAACCGGCGGAGGTCGAAGTGCGTTCGGCTGTACCGAGGAACGAGGCAGGGGTGCCCCTTGTCCCCCCTGTTTGCATTGGCGATCAAACCCTTGGCCATGTCATTGAGGGAGTCTAATAAATGGAGGGAGGTGGTCCGAGGGGGAGAAGAGCATCGGGTGTCGCTAAATGCGGATGACCTGTTGTTGTACGTGGCGGATCCAATGGAGGGGATGGTGGAGGTCATGCAGACTTTAAGGGAGTTTTGGGGAGTTTTCGGGCTATAAGCTCAATGTAGGGAAGAGTGAGCTCTTTGTATTACAGGCAGGGGACCAAGAAAGAGAGATAGGGGACCTACCGCTGAGGAGGGCGGCGGGGAGTTTTCGGTATCTGGGGATCCAGATAGCCAGGAGTTGGGCGGCCCTACATAAACTGAATCTGACGAGGTTGGTGGAGCAAATGGAGGAGGACTTCAAAAGATGGGACATGTTACCGTTCTCGCTGGCGGGTAGAGTGCAGTCGGTCAAAATGGTGGTCCTTCCGAGGTTTCTGTTTGTGTTTCAGTGCCTTCCCATCGTGATCACCAAGGGCTTTTTTAAGAGGGCAGGTAGGAGTATTATGGGGTTTGTGTGGGCGAATAAGACTCCGAGGGTAAGGAGAGGGTTCCTGGAACGCAGTAGGGACCAAGGAGGGTTGGCGCTGCCAAACCTAGGGAGCTACTACTGGGCAGAAAATGTGGCGATGATCCGTAAGTTGGTTATGGAGGGAGAGGGGGCGGCATGGAAGAGAATGGAGATGGCGTCCTGTAAAGGAACGAGCCTGGGGGCGTTGGTGACGGCACCGCTGCCGTTCTCGCCGTCAAAGTATACCACGAGCCCGGTGGTGGCGGCAACGCTAAGGATCTGGGGCCAGTGGAGACGGCAGATGGGTGCAGTGGGAGCCTCAGTGTGGTCCCCGATCAGGGGTAACCACCGGTTTGTCCCGGGAAGATGGAAGATTCCAGAGCTGGCATCGGGCGGGGATTAGAAGAATGGGGGACCTGTTCATTGACGGGACGTTTGCGAGCCTAGGGGCACTGGAGGAGAAGTTCGAGTTACCCCCGGGAAATGCTTTTAGATACATGCAGGTGAGGGCGTTTGTGAGGCGACAGGTGAGGGAATTCCCGTTGCTCCCGGCACAAGAAGTTCAAGAAAGGGTGATCTCGGGTGTATGGGTCGGGGAGGGCAAGGTGTCGGAAATACATCAGGAGTTGAAAGAAGAGGGGGAAGCGCTGGTAGAAGAGTTGAAGGGTAAATGGGAGGAGGAGCTGGGGGAGGAGATCGAGGAAGGTCTGTGGGCTGATGCCCTAGGCAGGATTAATTCCTCCTCCTCGTGTGCCAGGCTCAGCCTGATAAAATTTAAGGTGGTCCACAGAGCGCACTTGACGGGGGCGAGGTTGAGTAGGTTCTTTGGGGTAGAGGACAGATGTGGAAGGTGCTCAGGGAGTCCAGCGAACCATGACCATATGTTTTGGTCATGCCCGGCACTGGAGGGGTTCTAGAGAGGAGTGGCGGGAGCAATACCTCAGGTGGTGAAAGTCCGGGTTAAGCCAAGCTGGGGGCTAGCAATATTTGGAGTAGTGGACAAGCCAGGAGTGCAGGAGGCGAAAGAGGCCGGTATTCTGGCCTTTGCGTCCCTAGTAGCCCGGCGAAGGATCTTGCTAATGTGGAAGGAGGCGAAGCCCCCCAGCCTGGAGGCCTGGATAAATGACATGGCTGGGTTCATTAAGCTGGAGAGGATAAAGTTTGCCTTGAGGGGGTCTGCGCAGGGGTTCTACAGGCGGTGGCAACCGTTCCTAGACTATCTCGCGGAGCGTTAGAGGAAGGTCGGTCAGCAGCAGCAGCAACCCGGGGGGGGGGGAATTGCTTGGGGGGGTGGATGAGCAAGAGATAACATGAAGGGTGGGGGAAACTGGCACGTGCGGGAGAGAGCCAGTGTATAAAGCTATGTAAATATACCATTTTGCCATGTATATATCTTGCTCAGTGCGATTTCTTGTTATTCTGTTACGGGGGTGGGGTTATTGTTTGTAAGGGAGAAAAATTGTGTTGTTAAAAAACTTAAATAAATATATATTTTTTAAAAGACAGAAATGAAACAGGCTTCTATAATAGGGAGGCAGACCTTCGAGAGAATCAGGACTGGAGTTCAACAGTTGGGTTTGCAGGAAACCGAGACAAGGCTAGCGACTTACACGGGGGACCCCCTAGTCATAGTGGGCACAATGATGATCCCGGTAACTTACAGGCAGCAGTCCGTTAGGCTGACAGTAATCGTAGTGCAGGGCCCCGGACCCAGTCTGCTGTGCTGTGACTGGCTACAACCCTCCGGCTAGACTGGCAACAGATCTTCCGGGTGGGCACCAGAGGACTTTTACTTAGTCTTGGGGACTTTACAAAGTCTTCCAGGAGGGCCTGGGCAAGATTAAGGGGGTCATGGCAGGATATATGTGGACCCTGTGGCCCAACCAAAGTACTTCCAGGCCCTCCCAGTTCCCTATGCACTGCTGGGGAAAGTCGAGGACGGACTCAACTGATTGGAAGGCCTCGGTATTATCCGACTGGTGCAGGCTGCTGATCCAGCAGCGCTGGAATCCCTGTACTAAAATCTGACAAAACCATACGCATGTGCGGAGATTGAGTCGATCGTAAAAACGACCTCCCATCTGGAAAGGTTCCCAATGCCACACATTAAGATTATACACTAAGTTAGCTGGGGTCATTCCTTTTCAAAGGTTGACATGAGCCACGCCTATCTCCAGTTGTTGCTGGATGCCAAATCCAGGTGTTACGTGGCCATTAATAACCATAGGGGCCTCCATGAGTACACGAGGTTGCCATTTGGAGTGTTGTCGGCTTGCCAAATGTTTCAGCGCCTTATGGAGGACATCTTGAGAGCTACTGCATGTGGCGGTCTACCTGGATGTTGTCCTGTTCACCAGAACCATGGAAATGGAGCACCTCCACAACCTGGAGGAAGCCCTCAGGTATTTTTCCGAGACGGGCGTCCGCCTCAAAAGGAGAAAGAAAACGAATGTCAAGGATTTACATGCATGGGGTATCGTGTGGATTGGGACGGACTGGAATATTCATAGAATCACTACCGGGCAGCATGGTAGCACAGTGGTTAGCACCGTTGCCTCACAGTTCCAAGGTCGCATGTTCGATTCCCGACTTGGGTCACAGTCTGTGCGGAGTCTGCACGTTCTCCCCATGTCTGCGTGGGTTTCCTCTGGGTGCTCTAGTTTCCTCCCACAGTCCAAAGATGTGCAGGTGAGGTGGATTGTGGTACAACTGATCGACCAGTTTCCTACCAGGTCAAGCGGCAAGAACAGACTGTGCGGAAGCACCTTGACCACCTCAGGAGCAGAGGCCAGAGCTAGGCCACACTACACCAGAAGAACAGTCTTCCAGCCACATTGCCCCAATACATGGGGGTCTGGGGGCCTTGCCCCCTGGGGGCCCCAACACCGAGATGCGGGAGGTAGTGGACTCCGACTCAGAGATGGAAACCCAGGAATCTGAGACTGCCGGCGGTGACCATGCAAGGATCAGTCACCAGCTGTGCCCCCCAGATGCTCATCGTGGAAATGATGTTCTCCGATCGGCCATACAGCTCCCGACCCAGTCCCCAGCCACTGGAAGTGCAGCCGTGGGTAAATAGCAAATGATGTCCTCCTGCTCTCCCTTCTTCAGAGGGACCTACAGACCTTTTTGGGGGGGGGAGGGGGGGGGGGGGGGGGGGGGCAGTCGCTGAAGGCAGAAGCCCCTCAGCAGGCTGGTTAGTTCAGTAGCATAAAAGTCGGCCCAGGAAGGAGCCTAGCTGCAGAATAGTCCCGACTGGGACTGTTATGTATAAATACCTTCCTTTTTGAGAAATAAACCATCTTTTTGACTCTCCTTTACGGACTCCTCCATGACTACTAAAATCCAGCTCTCATTTGAAAGTTACTGTTGAATCTGCTTCTACTATCCTTTCAGATTGTGTATTCCAAATGGTCATCTTATGCTGCCAGGGAAAGAAATCACCTGACCAATTACCATAAATCTGTGTCCTCTGGGTATCTGGGTAGCTAATTATTATTTCAGTTGTTTTAGCTTTCATAATTTTTGGTTTGTGTTTAATGCCACTATTTCCAAAGAGATTGCCATCAGAATGTGAAACTATGGGTAATAAAATGCAGAATTACTACAAAGAGAACAGTTATTGATCCCTTTGGGTAATACAACACATTACAGAGGAGGTACAGCTTTCGATTGCAGCAGCAGGATCTATTATTGAGAAACATTTGAGAGAAAACATTCTACAAGATTAATTATTGGCAATATATATTTGAACCCAACCCAGCTAGCGGGTAAATTAGATCAGTTGCCTGGTGAGCCTGTCCAATTTTATTGTACATTCAATGGGCAGTAAATCATAGGGATCAAAACTGAAGAAAAACTTCAAACTCTAGTAATGATCTCCCCTTTTTTCCTCTAATGTTCTCACACTTTCCAATATGGAGGCATTATAACAGCTAGTGCAAATGAGTGATCATTACCCACATGTGTGTGAAACAATTGCCCAGTCAGCCCACACAATCTTTTTTTGTTTGTTTTATAAATTTAGAGTACCCAATTATTTTTTTCCAATTAAGGGGAAATTTAGCATGGCCAATCCACCTACCCTGCACATCTTTGGGTTGTGGGGGCGAAACCCATGTAAACACGGGGAGAATGTGCAAACTCCACACGGACAGAGTCGTGATTGAACCTGGGACCTGGTGCCGTGAGGCAGCAGTGCTAACCACTGCGCCACCGTGCTGCCCTCAGCCTACACAATCTTGGCACATCATAAAAGATTCCGCTTCTATCAATGGCCTAGTTTATAGACATCAGGGGCGAAATTCTCCCGAAACGGCGCGATGTCCGCCGACTGGCGTCCAAAACGGCGCCAGACGGGCATCGCGCCGCCCCAAAGGTGCGGAATGCTCCGCATCTTTGGGGGCCGAGCCCCAACATTGAGGGGCTAAGCCGACGCCGGAGGAATTTCCGCCCCGCCAGCTGGCGGAAACGGCCTTTGTTGCCCCACCAGCTGGCGCGGAAATGACATCTCGGGGTGGCGCATGCGCGGGAGCGTCAGCGGCCGCTGACAGTTTCCCACGCATGCGCAGTGGAGGGAGTCTCTTCCGCCTCCGCCGTGGTGGAGACCATGGCGAAGGCGGAAGGGAAAGAGTGCCCCCACGGCACAGGTGGGCCCCGATCGCGGGCCAGGCCATCATGGGGGCACCCCCCAGGGCCAGATCGCCCCGCGCCCCCCCCCCCAGGACCCCGGAGCCCGCCCACGCCGCCTTGTCCCGCCGTTCAAAAGGTGGTTTAATCCACGCCGGCGGGACAGGCAATTTATCGGCGGGACTTCGGCCCATCCGGGCCAGAGAATCGAGCGGGGGGGGGCCGCCAACCGGCGCGGCCCGATTCCTGCCCCCGCCGAATATCCGGTACCGGAGACTTCGGCAACCGGCAGGGGCAGGATTCACGGCAGCCCCCGGCGATTCTCCAACCCGGCGGGGGGTCGGAGAATGACGCCCCAGAACTCAGAAACTCTAGGTTGAAGAGTTGGAAACTTTCTGATTTACTCTTTCCAATTCTAGCCCAGGGGCACTGAGGCCTATTGTTATCCCAACTAAGGTGCAGAGCACAGCCAATATTCACACCTGCAGACCATGGCTCAGTGCTCCACCAGATGCTGCATTTCGATCTCTGTCGCCGGGGAAATGGGACAAAGTTTCCATTTCTGTCTTTAAACTTGAATGACAGAAGTAGTTTCTGCTAAAGGTACTTTCTCTCCACTTGCATCTCACTTTAACCTGATTTTTGAATATACTCAAATATCTGAGGAGTATCGAGGGAAATTATGAACAACAAGCTGCAGGGGAGGGGAACAGATGTGAACAGATGTGTTTTGGAGGGTTAGAATGTGACCAGAATGTAGCAACCTGCTTCCAGTGAGAAGAGCTGCTCTGTCTTCAGTTGTGCAATTCATTGAACAAGGTCACAGGTGATGCTTCTCACAGGGAGAATAAGCCTAGTTACTAATCCTGGGAAAAATAACTTCTTCAAAAGTTGGAGTTAGTAAAGAAGGAATTTTCTATGATCAGACAACCTTTGGAGTACTGTGCAGAGTTCTTGGTGTGGGGGGGGGGGGGGGAATTGGGATCAGTGGTGAGCGCCATGCTCCATGCCCTCACTGGCGGCATGAACGAGTTCCACGCTGCATGCCACCGGGAACATGAAAATAAATGCAAATGGGTTGTAATGACCCATTCACATCTATGTTTTTAAAATGTTTTTTATTAATTTTTCCAATTAAGGGACAATTTTGCGCGTTCAATCCACCTACCCTGCACATCTTTGGGTTGTGGGGGTGAGACCCACGCAGACACAGGGAGAATGTGCAAACTCCACACGGACAGTGACCAAGGCTGAGATCGAAGCTGGGCCCTCGGCGCATGAGGCAGCAGTGCTAACCACTGCGCCACTGTGTTGCCCCGCATCTATTTAGCAGTCCCGGTGCTCTATACTTTGCCTTCCCATGATTCTCTGGTCCCCGCCGCCAGGAATCACGTGGGCGAGGTTCACTTTTGGTCTCTACCATCGTGGTCCTGACGGGGTGGATCTCGCGGTGAAGTCTACCACACGAAGGCCACAATGGTAGAGACCATCCAAGCCCATATACCTCCCTCACACCGCACCGCAGCCCCTAACTCTGGGATTGCCTGGGTGCCCATCCCCCACAGGGACCCCTGTAATAGGGAGGTCCCCCCCCCCCCCCCAACAGGGGCCCGCGGCGAAGTCTACCACACCAGGGCCAAGATGGTAGAGACCATCCGACCCCATATACCTCCCGCACACCACACCGCAGCCCCTAACTCCGGGATTGCCCATCCCCCACAGGGACCTCTGTAATAGGGAAACCCCCCCCCCCACAGGAGCCACTGTCATAGGGAGACCCTCCACAGGGACCCCTGTGATAGGGAGACCCGACAGGGACCTCTGTGATAGGGAAAACCCCATAGGAACACCTGTGATAGGGAGACACCCCATACGGTCCTTTGTGATAAGGGGTCTCCCACTGGGACTCCTGTAATAGTGGGACACCCCACAGGGAGACCTGTGATAGGGGCAGCCCCTCCCCCCAGGGTCTCCCTGACTAAAGGAACCCCTGCCAAGGACCCCCTGATTAAGGGAGCCCTGCCCACAGACCCCCCAAGAAACCTTGCAAACATCAAAGAGATGTAAGTGCACTAAGTGCATTCCAATCACTCAAGCATGTGATTTCACTGCCCTTTCATCTCTTTGATGTGGTCAATGTTTACAAACATTGGGGTTTCATCACTAAGGCCACTGAAGTGTCAAGGGATATGAATTGATAAAAGCTCCAGATGTTTTTTTGAACGGTCAATCACAAATCACAACTCGAAAGCCAGGAATGGATTGCAGATCGTGACTCTGTGAAAACCAGACATAGGCACTGCTGCTCGCCTTCGGGGAATGGACATGTGGAGCTGCAAGGTATGTATTACAGCTAGACTGCTTCCCACAGCCCTGCCTGGACTGCTCTCCAGTCTCCTGACAGGGGTCCATTTTCTGGGGTGAGGGGGTTAGGCTCTGAGTGTGGAGGGGCATCTGCAGAAGGGGATCCTTTAGGCAGGGGGTCCCTGTGGTGGGGTCCCCCTATTACAAGGATTTTGATCTGTGTCGCCGGGGAAATGGGACAAAGTTTCCATTTCTCTTACAAGGATCCCTGTGGAAGTCCCACTATTACAGTGGTCCCATTGAAGGGTTCCTCTATTAGAGGGTGCCACCCTGCCAGGAGACTGACCACCTAGGGGCCTCTGTTCATCTGGGAGCCCCTCCCCCCCTAAGTGCTGGTACGCCTGGTCCCTGTTTGTGGGAGGTGTACTAATCCGCGCTCGGCTGGTAGATCCTCGGCGAGGCTAATAGACGCCACGTGGCCATTCGATCTGGTGTTACCACAGCGAAGTGTTTTTTTAAACTCGCATAACCATGTGAGACTGGGCCTTGACCAATGTGGATGGGACCCAGATTGCAATGTCTCGCAAGATCTGGTTTGATCTCGCAAGGTGTAACGACCATCAGGCATCCCGGGTGAGGCCTATCCCAGGATCTACCGGCCATGCCCCAACCGAATTCCGATGGAACGCAGCTGGTAGATCGCGCCCTTAATGTTTCATCCGAAAGATGGCGTCTCCAAATATGAAGCTCAGCATTCCTTGCAGTGTTAACCAAGATTTGTTATTGAAGCCTTGATTAGGACTTGAAGCAACAGCTTTCTCACAACAAGACTGAGTACTATCTATGAGCCAAGCATTTCTAGCTGGCCATTTAGCCCTCAAGCATCCTCCACCATTCAGTTAGAGATTATAGTAATAATAATAATTTTTTATTGTCACAAATAGGCTTACATTAACACTGCAATGAAGTTACTGTGAAAAGCCCCTAGTCGCCACATTCAGGTGCCTGCTCGGGTACACGGAGGGAGAATTCAGAATGCTCAAATTACCTAACAGCACGTCTTTCAGGACTTGTGGGGGAAACTGGAGCACCCGGAGGAAACCCACGCAGACAGGGGGCGAATATGCAGACTCTGCACAGACAGTGACCCAAGCCGGGAATCAAACCCGAGACTCTGCCGCTGTGAAACAACAGTGCTAACCACTGTACTACCGTGCTGCCCGTATAGTTGATTTTTACTTCAACTTTATTTGCCAATCTTCACTCCATTCGATACTGTACCTTACAACATTTTGGTGATCTCAGTATTGAAATCTCCAATCATCCCAGCATCGCAGCTTTTGGAAAGTGAATTTCTTACATTATCCTTTGAGTGAAAAAGTGCTTCCTGATTGCCCTCCTAAACGGCCCGCGATTCGAACTTCTAGATTATGCCCCTTTGTTCCTAATTCCCCCCATGAAGGAATTGGTCTCTTTGTGTATACCCTTATGAACCTCTGAACATTTTAAACACTTCAATCAGATCACCCCATCAGGTGGAGGTGGTTTGGGAAGAGGATTAGTGAGGGAGTTTAAGAGTTTAGAGTCATAGGCTCGGCTGCCAGCGACAAACATCAGTGAATATAGACCAATACAGCTGCAGGGACGTGAGCTTTTGCTTGTATCTGAATTGG
Source organism: Scyliorhinus torazame (assembly GCF_047496885.1). NCBI lineage: Eukaryota > Metazoa > Chordata > Chondrichthyes > Carcharhiniformes > Scyliorhinidae > Scyliorhinus > Scyliorhinus torazame. The sequence goes on along the minus strand of NC_092723.1, from coordinate 131,373,596 downwards.
TGGAAAATCTAAATAGATCAGAAATGTTAATGGCCATCCTTACTGTATGTAATACTCATTCACCAGCGATTGCACTGCAGAGTTAATCAGTGCAATGCTTTTTGAAAGAATTGATGAATTGCTGGTTTACAGACAATCTTTCTTTCTTCCTATCCAGTTAATGAATTATAATCCCACTATATTTGAAGATTTTAAAATTAGTTGCAAGACCTTACGGCTGTTTGATTTGTGCATATGTGTGTGTGTGTGTTGGTGTGTTGGTGTGTTAGTGAGAAAGGGAAGCGTGTTCACAAGAGAAAGAGATTGGCTCTGTGGATGACAATTTACAAACAGGCATTGATTTTTTTTCACAGCACATATGCTGAAAGACTGGTTTTCCAGCGTCTGCCTTGGGAGAGAAAAGTTACGTGGGAGAGAACTTGAAGAGCACAGGATCAACGGATACCCACGCCCATGACAGCAGCTGGCTTTCTACAGGGACTGTGTGTAAGGCAGCAAACTGTCTGCAGTTCTTTTTATGTCATGTGCGGAAGATGCCTCGTGATCATTTGCCTCCCCAACTCCACAATGCTGCTGTCCGTCGCTGTATTTGCTCAGCTGACCACGCACACTAAAGGCTTCCTGTCAGTGAATTAAAATAAAAACGACTCACAAAGAATTGTCAGTAAATGTAAGCATCCTTATTCCTTTCACATGGGGAAAGGTTCAACACTGCAGAGTTACCAAAGGGTGTGAACAGAGCAGTAGCACTTTTGAAATGAATATTTGTAGGGGTTTTTAAAAGCAATGGATCAAGCAGCTTCAGCCATGTGGAGAGACTGAAGAATCATAAAATGGTGACAGCACAGATGGAGGCTTTTCAGTTTGTTCAGCACCTGCTGGCTCTCTGTAGAGCAATTTAGCTACTAATACTCCCCTGATCTCTCTCTAAAGCCCTGCAAACAATTTCCCTTGGGTGTTTATCCAATTTCCTTTCAGAAGCTACGGTTCAATCTGCCTCCGCTACTCTTAGGTGACGCATTCCAGATCATCGCCATTCACTGCATAAAAGGGTTTATCCTCGTATCACCTTTGATCCCTTTGCCAATCGTCTTGAATCTGTGGTTTTGGATTCTTGATCCTTCCTCGAATGGGAACAATTTGTCCATACCTATTCTCGTCTCTCTAGATTTTGAATAGCTCTATCAAATCTCTTCTCATCAATGAGACCAACCCCAGCTTCTGAACTCTAGCCATGTAACTGAGGTCCTAAATCCTTGGAACCATTCTTGTAAATCTTTTCTGTACCGTCCCTAAGCCTTCACATGCTTCCTAAAGTGTGGTGTTGATAATCTGACACTCTGGGCGCGATTTAATGGCCTTGTCGCACCAAACTTGGTGATGCAATAACGCCATTGAATCTTGCGAGCGACTACTCGCGAGATTTGCGACACTCGAAACTTCGAAAGCTGAAGTCGTCTTCCTGCATTGGTGAACTGAGGTCGTCAGTGCAGGAAATTATGTAAGTACAGCCTCAATAGAGCATTCCCCACTGAGGCCAAAATAAAATTGGCAAGTGCTGTTATATTGCAGGGTCTTGTTGGCGTTGCAGGAAACACCCCGCGAAACGTGCCCAAAACAGGACTCTGTTTCTGTCCCGTTAAATTGTGGCCGCTACCCGATGTGTTCAGCCATAACTTTATTGAATGGGCAGAGCTGGCCCAATGTCCAATGGATCACACAACCTACTCCTGCTCCTATTTCTTATGTTCTTAAGTTATTATGTATGCTTTCTGTTATATTTATTTGTTGTCACAAAGAGAAAAGGTATGGAGATGCCCACACTCTGGATTCTTGTAAAACCTGATGAAAGGTTAATGGTGATCTGCCCAAAGCCCACATTCTGCTGACGTCACTACACATCAGGTGACGCAGAACCAGCAAGAATGTATTCCCAGATACACAACACAACACATTTTCGATTCGCCTCCAGCCTTAACAGCATTTTGAGTGAGAGAGTTCCAGATTTTCCACTTATGCAAAAGCAAGAGACTGTGAATGCTGGAAGTAAGAACAGAACATATCGGAAATACTCAGCAAGCCTGGAAGCATTTATGGAGAGACAAACAGTTAACTTTTCAGATGAATGATCTTTCGTCAGAAGTTTTGATGAGGGGTCATTGACTTGAAGCATTAACTCTATTACTTTCTCCATACAGGCTGTGAATGATGCTGACTTTTTCCAGCATTATCTGTTTTGAATTCCAGATTTCTACTACCCTTTGTGTGAAGAAGTGCATCTTGGCATTACCCCCGAACAGCCGAGCTTTAATTTTAAAGTTGTGGCCCCCTTTTCTGGACTTCCTCACCAGAGGAGATAGTTTATCTCCACCTGCCCTATCAAATCCTTTTTAAAAATATATACTTTTACTAAAAATATTCATTTACAACAAATGTTTCAGCACAGTATCAACATAGAAAGTGGATGTTACATAATGCAATATAATAAAAACACCACTAACCATATAAATCTCACCCAAGAGAAAAGCACTCTTTTCCCGCCCCCCCCAACAGCTGATGGTGACCAATTCTTTAAAGTAGGAAATGAATGGCTGTCAGCTCATGTAGGACCCCTCAACCAACCCCCGGACGGTGTACTTGACCCTCTCCAGATAGAAAATTCCATGAGGTCACCAAACCAGACTGAGGCATTGGGTGGAGTAGGAGCCGGGGAGGTTTGGGGGGGGAAGAAGAGAAAGGCTGATATGGGTTAGTTTTTAGATGGGCTGGCATTCCCGAGTTGGAGGAGGGGAATAGACAGGCACTGGAGGAACCATTAAGGCTAAAAGAGGTAATGGAGTGTATTGGCATGATGCAGTCGGGCAAGGCGTAGGGGCCGGGTGGCTTTCTGGCAGAATTTTATAGGCAGTTTGTGATGGAGTTGGCCCTCCACCTTTTGGGCATGTTTAATGAAGCAGTGGAGAAGAGGAAGCTGTTGGCGACGTTGGCGCAGGCGTTGATTTCACTGATCCAGAAAAAGGGGACAGCTCCATTGGAGTGCGGGTCCTATAGGCCCATCTCGCTGCTGAATACGGATGTGAAAGTCCTGGCAAAGGTATTGGCGAGACGTTTGGAAGGGTATGTGCCCGAGGTGGTCTCAGAGGACCAAACAGGGTTTGTGAAGGGGAGACCGCTTTCTAGTAACATGAGGAGGACGAGTGCGAGGGGTTTGGGAGGGGGCTGGCAAACCATGCCCATATGTTTTGGGGGTGTGAGGTGTTGGAGAATCTCTGGGAGGCGGCTCTAGGAATCCATCGAGAATTGTAGGGTTTGAGGTGAAGCCTGACCAAATGGTGGCAATCTTTGGGGTGCCGGAGGTACCGGAGCTGCTGGAGGGGCAGGGGGCAGATGTCGTGGCCTTGTCCTCTCTGATTGCCTGGCGCCGGATACTTTTGAATTTGAGGTCGGCTATGCCGCCGGGGGTCGCAGCATGGTTGGGAGACTCGTACAAGTTTCTCAGGGTGAAGAAAATCAAATTTGCCCTAAAGGGGTCGGAGGAGGGCTTTGAAGTACAGTGGAAGCCGCTCTTGACTTTATTTGAGGAGCTGTTTGTCACAGGGGAGGAGGGGGTGAGTAAATGGGTGGAAATGTACAAACTGTATACTCTGTTGGATGTTAAGGTTGTGTTACTATGTTGAACATGTTTGAACTAAAATATCTTTTTTAAAAAAGGAATCGCTGACGAGGTGCTAAAGAAGGAGACTGCAGTAACCTACACGAGACCCACGGGGCCGGGCTCATTAGGCTCTCTGTGAATCTTGTGGAGTACGAGCTTCCCAGCTGAGGTGCGGAGCTCCCTCATCAGCGGGACAGCAAACCAAAACATAAAAAGCCCAGGCCCAGTGTGGGCTGGGCGCAGGTACTCCCTTCTGGGACTAGTCTACATCGAGACTTTGTTCTACTGGGAATAAAGATTTTGTTTCTAATGCTTCCTGTGTGGCCGCTTCCTTGAACTTAATAGAAACCCAAAAGCTTACCATCTTGGGACACAACCAAAACATCAGGGGCGTCATTCTCCGACCCCCCGCCGGGTCGGAGAATGGCCGTTGGCCGCCGTGAATCCCGCCCCCGCCCCCGCTGAAGTCTCCGCTCCCGGAGATTGGGCGGGGGCGGGAATCCGGCCGCGCCGGTTGGCGGGACCCCCCGCTGGATTCTCCGGCCCGGATGGGCCGAAGTCCCGCCCAGGAATTGCCTGTCCCGCCGGCGTAAATCAAACCTGGTATTTACCGGCGGGACCAGGCGGTGTGGGCGGGCTCCGGGGTCCTGGGGGGGGCGCGGGGCGATCTGACCCCGGGGGGTGCCCCCACGGTGGCCTGGCCCGCGATCGGGGCCCACCGATCCGCGGGCGGGCCTGTGCCGTGGGGGCACTCTTTCCCTTCCGCCTCCGCCACGGCCTCCACCATGGCGGAGGCGGAAGTGACTCTCCCCACTGCGCATGCGCGGGAAACTGACAGCGGCCGCTGACGCTCCCGCGCATGCGCTGGGAAACTGACAGCGGCCGCTGACGCTCCCGCGCATGCGCCGCATTTCCGCGCCAGCTGGCGGGGCAACAAACGCCATTTCCGCCAGCTGGCGGGGCGGAAATCCCTCCGGCGTCGGCCTAGCCCCTCAATGTTGGGGCTAGGCCGCCAAAGATGCGGAGACTTCCGCACCTTTTTGCCGGCGCGATGCCCGTCTGATTTGCGCCGGCTTTGGCGCCAGTCGGCGGGCATCCCGCCGTTGGGGGAGAATTTCGCCCCAGATTAGTCGGCCCCAGAGAACACTGATCACACTTGTCTTCCATACCCAAAAAGAAACCACTCATCCTTGCTTTAGTGAGGTGCGTTCTAAGGACCACCTTGAACTGAAGCAGGCTGGGTCTTAACGCAGGAGAATGTGAAGTTTTCCCTGCAAAGGGCCTCGCACCATATGTCCTCATCTAAAGTAGGTCCCAGCTCCCTCCACTTTTGCTCGCACCTCATCTAGGTTGGCTACCCCTAATGACAGGATCTGCCTATCGATGCCAGAAATGCTCCCCCTACCAGACCCTGCTAGCGATAGGACCCTCTTCAACAAGGAGGGTTGTGGAGCCAAGGGAAACGTAGGAGAAGTCTTTCGGACAAAATCACGTATTTGGAGGTAATGGTACAAGCTCACCCCTGTGAGTTGAAATTTCGCCAATAGCTCCTCCCAACTAACAAACCGTCCCTCTACAAACAAATACCCCAAACTCTCTAGGCCATTTCCCTTCCAATCTTAACGTTGCGTCTAAATCCAATGGTACAAATAGGTGGATAGGTGGTTGCTGCAGAGGCTGGGGGGTGGGGGGGGGGGGGGGGGGGGGGGGGTGGGTGGGGGGGTCAGCAATTCGTCATTCTGCCTAAATTGCCTCCATATCCTTAGCATGAGCACCACCACCGGGTTAGAGAAATACTTCCCTGGAGAGAAAGGAAGCAAGGTTGTTGCCAAAGCCTTTAAATTAAAGCCCCTAAAGAGCTCGCCTCCATCTGGCCCATATAGAGCTCGACTCCCCAATTCACCCCAGCAACTTCTTGATTTTGGATGCCCAATAGTAAATGAGCAAATTTGGTAACACTAGACATCACCCACCCCCCCCCCCTCCCCCCCCGACTGCCAGTCCCTCTGAAGCAATGCCCTACGGATTTTTGGGGTCTTACCCGCCCAAATGACCAAGGTCATCACCTTACTAATCCTGGCAAAAAAAGATTTGGGGAGAAAAACAGAGAGACACTGAAAAAAAAACCTTGGGAGGATATTTATTTTTATAGTTTGGATCCTGCCCAGCAAGAACAGAGGGAGGCTACTCCATTTCTGCAAATCGGAACTTACCCTGTCTCACCAGACTAGCATAGTTCAATCTATGGAGCGAGGGTCAATCATAGGCCACCCGATACCCAGATAATGAAAGCTACCTCTGGTAAGACAAAAAGATAGTATCCCAAGATTGGTTCCCCTCACCGGGGGATTAACCGGAAAATATTCACTCTTCTCCAAATTCAGTTTATTTTCTGAAAAGGAGCCAAAGCGCCTGAGTAGCATCATTACTTCATCCATAGAGGAGACTGGATCCATAAGATACAGAGGCAGGTCATCAGCACATAAGGACACTCCCCCCTCTGCCTTATCCCCCTCCATTTACCCTCAGTGCTATGACCAACGCAAACAGGAGTGGAGATAGTGGACACCCCTGCCTTGTACCCTACTTAATAAAAAATACCCATAGCTCAAAGCATTAGTGCGTACACTGGCCCTCGGGGCCCTGAAGAGCAGCCAAACCCATGAACTGAACTTCAGCTGAAGACTAAATTTCCCAAGGATCTCAAAAAGGTACTCCCACTCCACCCTATTAAATTCTTTCTCAGCATCCATGGACACAATCGCTTCCAGTTTTGAAACTGGAAAGGGGGAAAGGACAATATTCAACAGCCACCGAATATTAGCCGATAGTTGCCGACCTTTCACAAAGCCTGTCTGGTCTTCTGCAGTCACCTCCGTGACACAGGGCTCCAAACACAGCGCCAATACCTTGGCTAACAGTTTAGCATCAACATTTAACAGAGATATGGGTCTATATGATCCACATTCTGTGGGGTCGTTTCCTTCTTCAGAATGAGAGAGATAGAGACCTGTGTAAGTGTGGCGGGTAAGGAACTTGGATTCATTAAACTAGACAACTAATAATGGCGTTAACTGGCCCACGAGGTTTTTATAAAATTTGATGGGAAACCTATCAGGCCAGGGGCTTTCCCTGATTGCATCAATCCAATGCCCTTCAGTACTTCCTCAGGACTTTATGGAGCCTCCAACTCCTCCCTTCTCTCTCTCTCCGTCACAGGGAAAGACAACCCATCCAGCTACACCGACATGTACGCACCATTCCCCGGAGGCTCAAACTATAGAGATTCCTGTAAAATGCCTCCAAAACCGCATTAACTTCACTCAAGGTGGAAACCAAGCTGCCGCACGAGTTCTTGATTTGCATGATCTCTCGGAAAACCATCAGTCACCTCAGCTGATGGGCTAACAGATGGCTGGCCTTCTTCCCTTACTCATAAAATACCCTCCTCAAGTGCCACAGCTGGATCACCGCCTTCCTCTACGTCAACAACTCTGGGGTAGAATCACATGAATATCGGTGATCCATCTCAAGAGTCGCATCCACCAGTCACTGCCGCTCCACCCTCACAGTCCTATCTAAATGCGCCTTATAGGAGATTACCTCCCCTCTAACAACCAGTTTAATGGCTTCCCACAGCATGGAGGGAGAGACAGTCATTCTTATTGAACTTGATATACTCCTCGATGGTCATGGACATGCACCCACAGAACCCCTTATCCGCTAACAGCGCTACATTTAACCTTCAAGGCGGGTGCTAAATGGGATCTGTCTCCAGGACCAAGTCCACAAAATGTGGAGTATGGTCTGAGATTACGATTGCTGATTACTCCGCCCTCCTCACCCACGGGAGAAGAGACCTACCCAGCAGGACGGAGTCAATCCTGGAATAAACCTTATGTACATGGGAGAAGAACGGAAATTCCTGAACCCTTGTAAAAGCCACCATGGGTCTACCCCTCCATTTGCTCCATAAAGGTCAGAAGGCGCCATCGCTACCCCTGAGATGGCCAACGAGTTAGGACTGGATCGATCCAGCTTTATCACATAATCACATATCACATAAATACGACAGTGCAGAAGACGCCCTTCGGCCCATCGAGTCTGCACCGACGCATGAAAGGCCCTGACCTGCCCACCTAATTCCACTTGCCAGCACTTGATCCCATAGCCTTGAATGTTATGGCATGCCAAGTACTTATCCAAGTACTTTTTGAAGGATGTAAGGCATCCCACCTCTACCACCCTCCCAAGCAGCGCATTCCAGACCGTCACCACTCTCTGGGTAAAAAAAGCTTTTCCTTAAATCCCCCCTAAACCTCTTGCCCCCCACCTTGAACATGTGTCCCCTCGTTACTGGCCCTTCAGCTAAAGGGGAACAGCTGCTCCTTATCCACCCTGTCCATGCCCCTCTTAATCTTGTTCACCTCAATCAGGTCACCTCTCAGTCTTCTCTGCTCCAGAGAAAACAACCCAAGCTGATCCAGCCTCTCTTTATAACTTAAATGTTCCATCCCAGGCAACATTCTGGTGAATCCTCTCTGCACCCACTCCAGTGCAATTACATCCTTCCTATAATGTGCCGCCCAGAATTACACACAGTACTCCAGCTGTGGCCTCACCAAAATTCTATGCAACTCCATCATGACCTTCCTGCTTTTGTAATTGATAAAAGTGAGTTTCCCATGTGGGACCTTGTCAAAGGCTTTGCTAAAATCCATGTAAACTATGTTAACTGCACTACCCTCATCTACACACTTGGTTACATGCTCAAAAAATGAAATCAAATTTGTTAGGCATGACGCCTCTCTGACAAAGCCATGCTGACTAGCCCTGATCAAACCTTGGCCGGGTTCCCCGAGCCTCTGCGCTGCAATTGCGCTCGGCGTGGGGGCGGATTGCGGGTCCGACGCCTTCCCACGATTCTCCAGTGACCTGAAAATCACCGCCAGTCGCACGTGCATGGTTGACGCGGCGCCGGTTGGGGGCCGTTGAAAGAGACGCCCGCAGCGATTCTCCGTGGATGACCGGTTGAGTTCCCGCCGGCGTGGTTCACGTATGGTTCCCCTGGAGGGAGCTCGGAGCCGCGGCTGCGGTGGCCATCCTGGTGGGGGGGCGGGGGGCTCCGTCACCGGGGGTGGCCTCCACGACGGTCAGGCCGGCGATCGGGGGCCACCGATTGGCGGTCGCGTGCGATCTGTGGGGGGGCATACCTCTTTGGCACCAGCCCGCTGCATGGATCCACCATGTCATGCGGTCCCGTGGCCGGAAGTGCAGGGCCCCGTATTGGTAGCCAGAGTTGCGTGAAGCATTCCGGGGCCCGCTACTACTGGGCAGCAAATGTGGCGATGATCCGCAAGTGGGTTACGGAGGGAGAGGGGCCGGCATGGAAGAGGATGGAGATGGCGTCCTGAAAAGGAATGAGCCTGGGGGCGTTGGTGATGGCACCGCTGCCGCTCTCGCCGACAAAGTATACCATGGTGGTGGCGGCAACGCTAAGGATCTGGGGCCAGTGGAGACGGCACCGGGGTGCAATGGGAACATCGGTGTGGTCCCCGATCAGGGGTAACCACCGGTTTGTTCCGGGGAAGCTGGACGGGGGGTTCCAGAGCTGGCATCGGGCGGGGATTGGAAGAATGGGGGACCTGTTCATCGACGGGATGTTTGCGAGCCTAGGGGCGCTGGAGGAGAAGTTCGAGTTACCCCCAGGAAATGCCTTTAGATATATGCAGGTGAGGGCTTTTGTGAGGCGACAGGTGAGGGAATTCCCGTTGCTCCCGGCACAAGAAGTTCAAGAAAGGGTGATCTCGGGTGTATGGGTCGGGGAGGGCAAGGTGTCGGAAATACACCAGGAGTTGAAAGAAGAGGGGGAAGCGCTGGTAGAAGAGTTGAAGGGTAAATGGGAGGAGGAGCTGGGGGAGGAGATCGAGGAAGGTCTGTGGGCTGATGCCCTAGGTAGGGTTAATTCCTCCTCCTCGTGTGCCAGGCTCAGCCTGATACAATTTAAGCTGGTCCACAGAGCACACTTGACGGGGGCGAGGTTGAGTAGGTTCTTTGGGGTGGAGGACAGATGTGGAAGGTGCTCAGGGCGTCCGGCGAACCATGTCCATATGTTTTGGTCATGCCCGGCACTGGAGGGGTTCTGGAGAGGAGTGGCGGGAGCAATACCTCAGGTGGTGAAAGTCCGGGTCAAGCCAAGCTGGGGGCTAGCAATATTTGGAGTAGTGGACGAATCGGGAGTGCAGGAGGCGAAAGAGGCCGGCATTCTGGCCTTTGCGTCCCTAGTAGCCCGGTGAAGGATCTTGCTAATGTGGAAGGAGGCGAAGGGGGGTGGGGGGAGGGGGGTTATTGTTTGTAAGGGAGAAAAATTGTGTTATAAAACTTTAATGAATATATTTTTTTTAAAAAGCACACCGGGGCCCTGCTAGCTCCCTTAAAAACGATGAATCATTCCCGACTTTCTAGAAAAAAGTCCGGAGCGATTCACGCCCGTTTTCCTGCGGGCGTGGGAACATAGTCCCATTATTGGAGAATCCCGCCACTTGTGGAGATAGATTCTCTCCTTCAGAAACTTGTTCCCAACCACTGACGTGAGACTCACTGGTCTGTAGTTCCCTGGCTTGATTCTACAATCTTATCTGTTCTCTAGTCCTATGGCACCGCCCCCGTGGCCAGAGAGGAATTAGAAATTTGGGTCAGAGACCCGGTAATCTTCTCCCTCACCTCCCACAGCAGACTGGGACACAATTCACTTGGACCTGGAGATTTGGTCACTTTTTTAAAAAAAATCTTTTTATTGCATTTCCAGATTTATAAACAATTTTATGCACACATTTTTCTTAATTTGCTTTTTGGAAAATAACTTTTAAGCCCGCCAATACCTCCAATACCATGTCACTCCCCATGAGAATTTGCTCAAGAACCTCACAGTCTCTCTCCCCGAGTTCCATAACTACCTCTTCATTCTCTTGGGTGAAGACAGATGTGAAATTTTCATTTAACACCCTACCAATGTCCTCTGGCTCCACCCACAGATTCCCCCCTTGGTCCTTAATGGCCATACTCTTTCCCTGGTTATCCCCTTCCCATTAATATACTTGTAGAATATCTTGGGATTTTCCCTCCTTTTACCAGCCAGAGCTTTTTCATATCCCCTCTTTGCTCTCTTAATTGATTTCCTAAGGTCCATCCTGCACTTTCAGTACTCCACTAATGCCTCTGCAGACTTACTCTCCTTTCACTTGTTAACATCCTCTTTTTCTTCTCATCGTATCCTGAATGTCTCTGTCATCCATGGTTCCCTGGGTTTGCTACACTTCCTGTTAACCTGCAGGGAACATATTGGTTCTGTATCCTCCCCATTTCATCTGTGAATGGCACCCCCCACTTCTCTTCTGTAGATTTCCCCACAAGTAACTCTTTCCAGTCTACCTTGGCCAGATCCTGCCTTATTTTGTTAAAATTTATTCTCCCCCAATCCAAAACCTTTTTTTGTAACTTGTCTATTTCTTTATTCATAACAAATTTAAATTGAACCATGTTGTGCGTTCTCCCAGTGAGCCAGAGAAGACACAGCCAGAGTGAGACAGCAAAGAGTGAGTTTGGGAATTTGAATCTAGGTGGGAATTCGAAGCTTGGGGGGGGAGGAGGTGCTTTTTATCTCTGGTAAGTGACTGGTAAGTAGTTTTTCTGTTTTCTTTTTCTTTTCATTGGTATAATTATTTATTTTTTCTTCGTTGTTTTTTTTTGTGGTTTTTTGGGGAAATTGTAGTTGTTGAAGTTAACCGAAGGTTTAAGACAAGGCAGGAGATCTCAGACCCATGTAATGCTCCTCATGTGCGATGTGGGAGCTCAGGGACACATCCACTGTCCCTGGCTCCTTCACGTGCAAGATGTGTGTCCAGTTGCAGCTACTGTTAGTCCGCTTGACGGCTCTGGAGCTGCGAATGGACTCACTTTGGAGCATCCGCGATGCTGAGGACGTCGTGTGGATATCACGTTTAGCGTGTTGGTCACACCGCAGGTGAAAGGTACTGAGGGAGATAGAAAATGTGTGACCAAAAGACAGAGCAAGAGTAGGGAGGCAGTGCAGGTGCCCCCTGTGGTCATCTCCCTGCAAAACAGATATACCGCTTTGGATACTGTTGAGGGAGGTGGCTCACCAGGGGAAGGCAGCAGTAGCCAGGTTCATGGCACCGTGGCTGGCTCTGCTGCGCAGCTGGGCAAGAAGAAGAATGGCAGGGCTATAGTGATAGGGGACTCGATCGTAAGGAGAATAGACAGGCGGTTCTGCGGACGCAATCGAGACTCCAGGATGGTATGTTGCCTCCCTAGTGCAAGGGTCAAGGATGTCTCGGAGCGGCTGCAGGACATTCTTGGGGGGAGGGTGTACAGCCAGCTGTCATGGTGCACATAGGCACCAACGATATAGGTAAAAAAGGGGACGAGGTCCTACAAGCTGAATTCAGGGAGTTAGGAGTAGGACCTCAAAGGTAGTAATCTCAGGATTGCTACCAGTGCCACAAGCTAGTCAGAGTAGGAATGTCAGGATAGATAGGATGATTGCGTGGCTTGAGAGATGGTGCAAGAGGGAGGGATTCAAATTCCTGGGGCATTGGAACCGGTTCTGGGGGACGTGGGACCAGTACAAACTGGACTGTCTGCACCTGGGCAGGACTGGAACCGATGTCCGAGGGGGGGGGGGTTGCTAGAGCTGTTGGGGAGAGTTTAAACTAATGTGGCAGGGGGATGAGAACCGTGCAGGAAGTTGGAAGGTAGTAAAACAGGGACAGAAACAAAAGGCAGTAAGGGGGAAAGTGAAAGGCAGAGAAGCCATAGTCAAAAATCAAAAAGGGCGACAGCACAAGGTACAGTGATTGAGGGGAGCTCAGTGAATAGGACCAATAATACTAAAGGAATAAAACAGGAAGTAAAAACATTAATGATAAGCGACGCGGTAGGTTGTTACATGAAGATATGGGTTCAACGACAAGGAAAATTAGGAGAAAAGTTAAGAGGAAATATAACTTAGGAGAGGTTACTGATCAAGGTGTTAAGATTCAGAACAGAGGTAAAAAAAGCCAACATAAGTGTACTTTACCTGAATGCTCGTAGTATTCGGAATAAGGTAAATGAGTTGATGGCACAAATCATCGTGAATGACTATGATTTAGTGGCCATTACTGAAACATGGTTAAAGGATGGTTACGACTGGGAGTTAAATATCCAAGGGTATCAAACTATTCGGAAGGACAGAGTGGATGGTAAGGGAGGTGGTGTAGTTCTGTTATTTAAGGATGACATCCGGGCAATAGTAAGGGATGACATTGGTGCTATGGAGGATAAGGTTGAATCCATTTGTGTGGAAATCAGGAATAGTAAGGCGAAAAAGTAACTGATAGGAGTAGTCTATAGGCCACCAAATAGTAACATTATGGTGGGGCAGGCAATAAACAAAGAAATAACGGATGCATGTAGAAATGGTACAGCAGTTATCATGGGGGATTTTAATCTACATGTTGATTGGTTTAACCAGGTCGGTCAAGGCAGCCTTGAGGAGGAGTTTATTGAATGTATCCGTGATAGTTTCCTAGAACAGTATGTAATGGAACCACGAGGGAACAAGAGGTCCTAGATCTGGTCCTGTGTAATGAGACAGGATTGATTCAGGATCTCATAGTTAGGGATCCTCTCGGAAGGAGCGATCACAATATGGTGGAATTTAAAATACAGATGGAGGGTGAGAAGGTAAAATCAAACACTAGTGTTTTGTGCTTAAACAAAGGAGATTACAATGGGATGAGAGAAGAACTAGCTAAGGTAGACTGGGAGCAAAGACTTTATGGTGAAACAGTTGAGGAACAGTGGAGAACCTTCCAAGCAATTTTTCACAGTGCTCAGCAAAGGTTTATACCAACAAAAAGGAAGGACGGTAGAAAGAGGGTAAATCGACCGTGGATATCTAAGGAAATAAGGGAGAGTATCAAATTGAAGGAAAAAGCATACAAAGTAGCAAAAATTAGTGGGAGACTAGATGACTGGGAAATCTTTAGGGGGCAACAGAACACTACTAAAAAAGCTATGAAGAAGAGTAAGATAGATTATGAGAGTAAACTTGATCAGAATATAAAAACAGATGGTAAAAGTTTCTACAAATATATAAAACAAAATGGAGTGGCTAAGGTAAATATTGGTCCTTTAGAGGATGAGAAGGGAGATTTAATAATGGGAGATGAGGAAATGGCTGAGGAACTGAACAAGTTTTTTGGGTCGGTCTTCACAGTGGAAGACACAAATTACATGCCAGTGACAGATAGAAATGAGGCTATGACAGGTGAGGACCTTGAGAGGATTGTTATCACTAAGGAGGTAGTGATGGGCAAGCTAATGGGGCTAAAGGTAGACAAGTCTCCTGGACCTGATGGAATGCATCCCAGAGTGCTAAAAGAGATGGCTAGGGAAATTGCAAATGCACTAGGGATAATTCACCAAAATTCACTGGACTGTGGGATGGTCCCTGTGGATTGGAAATTAGCAAACGTGACACCACTGTTTTAAAAAAGGAGGTAGGCAGAAAGTGGGTAATTATAGGCCAGTGAGCGTAACTTCGGTAGTAGGGAAGATGCTGGAATCTATCATCAAAGAAGAAATAATGAGGCATCTGGATGGAAATTGTCCCAATGGGCAGACGCAGCATGGGTTCATAAAGGGCAGGTCGTGCCTAACTAATTTAGTGGAATTTTTTGAGGACATTACCAGTGCGGTAGATAACGAGGAGCCAATGGATGTGGTATTTCTGGATTTCCAGAAAGCCTTTGACAAGGTACCACACTAAATGTGGCAGCATAAGATAAAGATACATGGCATTAAGGGGAAAGTAGTAGCATGGATAGAGGATTGGTTAATTAATAGAAAGCAAAGAGTGGGGATTAATGGGTGTTTCTCTGGTTGGCAATCAGTAGCTAATGGTGTCCCTCAGGGGTCAGTGTTGGGCCCACAATTGTTCACAATTTACATAGATGATTTGGAGCTGGGGACCAGGGGCAATGTGTCCAAGTTTGCAGACGACACTAAGATGGCGATGTCGATGGTAGAGCAAAAAGCGCTGAGGATACTGAAAGTTTGCAGAGGGATTTGGATAGGCTAAGTGAATGGTCTAGGGTCTGGCAGATGGAATACAATGTTGACAAATGTGAGGTTATCCATTTTGGTAGGAATAACAGCAAAAGGGATTATTATTTAAATGATAAAATATTAAAACATGCTCAGTGCTGAGAGACCTGGGTGTGCTAGTGCTTGAGTCGCAAAAAGTTGGCTTACAGGTGCAACAGGTGATTAAGAAGGCAAATGGAATTTTGGAAGGGAGGTTATGCTGCAATTGTATAAGGTGTTAGTGAGGCCACACCTGGAGTATTGTGTTCAGTTTCGGTCTCCTTACTTGAAAAAGGACATACTGGCACTGGAGGGTGTGCAGAGGAGATTCACTAGGTTAATCCCAGAGCTGAAGGGGTTGGATTATGAGGAGAGGTTAAGTAGACCGGGACTGTACGCGTTGGAATTTAGAAGGATGAGGGGGGATCTTATAGAAACATATAAAATTATGAAGGGAATAGATAGGATAGATACGGGCAGGTGTTTCCACTGGCGGGTGAAAGCAGAACTAGGGGACATAGCCTCAAAATAAGGGGAAGTAGATTTAGGACTCAGTTTAGGAGGAACTTCTTCACCGAAAGGGTTGTGAATGTATGGAATTCCTTGCCCAGTGAAGCAGTAGAGGCTCCTTCATTAAATATTTTTAAGATAAAGATAGATAGTTTTTTGAAGAATAAAGGGATTCAGGGTTATGGTGTTCGGGCCGGAAAGTGGAGCTGAGTCCACAAAAGATCAGCCATGATCTCATTGAATGGCGGAGCAGGCTCGAGGGGCCAGATGGCCTACTCCTGCTCCTAGTTCTTATGTTCTTATGTACTTATGGTCGCTATCACTAAAATGCTCCCCCACCAATCATCAACCACTTGTGCAGCTTCATTCCCCACAATTAGGTCCAGCTGTGCACCATTCCTTGTTGGATCCTCTACACATTGAGCTAAAACGTTCTCCTGTATACATTTTAAGAACTCTACTCCATCTAAGCCCTTCACATGGTGGCTATCCCAATTAATTTTGGGAAAGTTGAAATCACCTAATATAATTACCCTCCTATACCTTCCTAAACACCTGGCAACGTGCTGTCCCTTTTTTACTCCTGAGCTCTACCCACAAAGCTTCATTTGATGCCCCCTCCAGATATCATCTCTCCTTACTGCAGGAACTTCCTCGTTAACTAACAGTGCAATGCCCCCTCCTTTTTGCCCCCTCCTCTGAATTGCCTGAAGATTCTATATCCCGGGATGTTGAGCTGCCAATCCTGCCCCTCACTCAACCATGTCTCTGTGATAGCTATTATATCATAATCACAAGTGCCAATCATCACCCTTAACTCATCCATTTTGGGCAGTACAGTGGCGCAGTGGTTAGCACTGCTGCCTACGGCGCTGAGGACCCGGGTTCAAATCCTGGCCCTGGGTCACTGTCTCTGTGGAGTTTGCACATTCTCCCAGTGTCTGCGTGAGTTTCACCCCCACAACCCAAAGATGTGCAGGGTAGATAGATTGACCTTGCTAAATTGCCCCTTAATTGGAAAATAATAATTGGGTACTCTAAATTTATAAAAAATAAAAAAATAAAAACTCATCCGTTTTAACTTTATTACTCCTGGCATTAAAGTAGAGGCCACCCAGCCTTATCTTACTCCCTTGAAACTTACTACCGCTGTATTCCCGCTGACCTGATTGCTTTTCTATATTATACTGTGTCCCTATTCCCCTCCCCCTGCCAAACTAGTTTAAATCTTCCCAAGAGCACTAGTAAACCCACCAGCAAGGATGTTAGTCCTGTTCTGGTTTAATAGTAATAATCTTTATTAGTGTCACAAGTAGGCTTACATTAAAACTGCAATGAAGTTACTGTCGCCTAGTTACCTAGTCGCCACACTCCATTGCCTGTTCGGGTACACTGAGGGAGAATTCAGAATGTTTAATTCACTTAACATGCGCGTCTTTCGGGACGTGTGGGAGGAAACCGGAGCACCTGGAGGAAACCCACGCATCCACGGGGCAGACTCCGCACAGCCAGTGACCCAAGCTGGGAATGGAAACCAGGTCCCTGGTGTTGTGAAGCAACTGTGCTAACCAATGTGCTACCGTGCACAGTCCCACTTGTACAGGCCCCACCTTCCCCCAAAGCAGTCCCAATGGTCCAGGAATCTAAAACCTTCTTTTCTGCACCAACTCTTAAGTTACATATTCATCTATGCTATTCTCCTATTCCTGTACTCGCTAGCACGTGGCACTGGGAGTAATCAGAGATTACATCCCGAGAGATCCTGCTCTTTAGTGTATTGTCTAACTCCATGAATTCCTGATGCAAGACTTCATCCCTCTTTCTACCTATGTCATTGGTGCCAGCATGTACCATGACCTCTGCCGTATCACCTTCCCCCTTCAGGATGCCCTGAAGCCGTTCAGTGACATCCTGGATCCTGGCACCAGGGAGGCAACACACTATCCTGGAGTCTTTTTCACGACCACAGAAGTGCCTATCTATGCTCCTGACTATGAAGTTCCCTATGACTATTTTTCATCTGTGCTTTGACCCTCCCTGCTGAACAACAGAGCCAGCCGTGGACATACTTGTTAGGGAGGGGGACAGCCACGAGGGATTCCTGCACTGACTGCTTGCCCTTTCTAGAGGTCACCCATCTGGCTGCTTGCACCTTAGGGCAGGCATTGTCAAACTCAGGGGCGTGACCCGCGGGTGGGTCGCGGGCAGGTGTTGGGAGGGTCGCGGAGCCGTCCTTCGCGATGCTCCCGATCGCGCAAATCTGCATGCAACAGCCGCAGCAGCAGGCTGTTAATAACGCTGGCTGCAAGTGGCCTTCAAAATGGCCGCAAACATGTAAAACAAATGCGGCCACACTGCGCATGCGTGCCAGATCATCGGCACGCATATGTAAAACTATGCGCATGAGCACCGATGATCGGGCACGCATGCGCAGTGTGGCCGCTTTTTTTTTTAAACGGTTGCAGCTTTTTGCTTTACAAGTTCGGAGGTGGGGGGTTCTTCATTTTATTCATTTATTTTATTCATTTTATTTTATTTTACAAGTTCGGGGGGGTTTTATTTGTTAAAAGTTTGCAGGAAAAAAATGCAGAACTTTGGACAGATGGAGACTCCATATTTTCCGACACCGGAAGGCTTCACCTTCATCCAACAGGTTCCATTGGAGGTGCGCGTACGAGGGCCAAAGGAACCCAAAACCATTCCTCCATTTTTGTCAGCAGCAAACAAGGTAAGAGAAAATGGTGGGTCACGCAGGTCAGCCGTCGTAGGCCGCGAAGGTCGGCTGGCGTGGGTCGCAAAGGTCGGCCGGTGTGGGCCGTGAAGGTCGGCCGGGTTGGGTCCCGAAGGTCAGCTGGTTGGTAAAAATGGGTCCCCGGAAAAAAAGTTTGAAAAACACTGCCCACGTCTCTATAACTCCTGTCTATAATGCTTTCTGCTATCTGCATGGTCTTAAGTGCATCCAACTGATGCTCCATCCGAACCATGCAGTCTGTGAGAAGCTGCCATTGATACACTTCCTGCAGATGTAGTCATCCAGAGTGCTGGAAGTGTCTTGGACCTCCCACATCTCACAGTTAGAGCAGTGCACCTCCCTGACTGATTTTTCTAGCACTAATTATTTAATTGCGTCAAAATAAATAGTTATTAAATTTAGTACTAATTAATTAATTATGTCAAAACAAATTCTTATTTAATTTAGCACTAATTAATCAATTACATTAAAATAAATACTTATTAAATTTAAGTTAAAATTAACTACATGGTCCCTTGCACTAGATTTCTCCGATAATTATTAAATACTAAATACACTAATCTCCTAGTTACTCCTCTACTGAGTTAATTACTCTAATTTTTCACATTTATAACAGATTCTCAACAGCCAATCGGGCCACAGCTTTACTGTTCCATCACTCCTCAGGTTTTTTTCCAGTCCCCGATACCCAATTAGTGAGTTATTAATACTTACTCTTCCAAAGCTCCGCCTCCCCAAATTTGCGACAAATATGCTCCCTGCTGACTAGACAGTGAATTCCCGAGGTAAGTTATTTATACTTACTGTTCCGAAGTTCCTCCTCCCCGAGTTCACGTTAACCTCCTGCCAATTAAGATCCAGTACACAGTTGAAATCCCCTCCAAAAATCAGTCCGTACCTGTCCAGACCAGAAATGGAAGCCAGCAGCCTCCTAACAATTTCTGCATCGTCACAATTTGGTACGTAGACATTTATCAACATACCCGCCAAAGACCCACTGGCCATGACGTATCCGCCATTGGGATCTGCCACTATCTTGGTGGCTGAATAAAGAACCTGCTTGTTAACTAGAATCGTCACACCCCGGCACTTCCATCAAAACCCAAATTAAACTCTTTGCTCATCCACCCCTTCTGTAGTCTGGTCTGATCTTTTACCCACAAGTGAGTCTGCTGCAAAAACACCACATCAGCACTTAAGATTCTTTAGATGAGCAAAAATTCTCGACTTTTTTGCTGGACCACTCAACCCCCCATACATTCCAGGTGACCAACTGAATTGGGGGCCTGCCACCCCCCTCATCCCGAATTCATTCATTTCCACCGCAAGGGATTATCAATTAGCTACTTGGAAAGTGCAGATCCAACCAAACCCAGTCTTAAAGTGAAACAAAGAAAATCCCAGAGCCACCGTCAGCGAATTATCCCTTCCTGCTCCCCCTGCCCTCTCACAAACAACATATCACCCAAATATACACATTGAAACCATACAACTGACCAAAACCTCCTCCCCCTAAGCCCCAACTGAACAGAGATGCTAAGCTCATTGAAACTGGTTCAATGGCTGCAGCTCCTCCTCTCATCTCATTCCATGAGATTGTTGAATTTATGGCTGCAGCACCCCCTCCCCACAGGATAAAGAAAAATACAACTTAATTGCCTGCCCTGGGGATAAAAGATACCTCATAAAACAGTGCCCTACAAAACTGAATCGCACAAAACCAGTATGGAGGTGCAGAAGATAATAAGGAAGGCAAATGGAATTTTGGCCTTTATAGCTAAAGGGATAAAGCATAAAAGTAGGGAAGGGTTGCTGCAACTGTACAAGGCATTGGCGAGATTGCACCTGGAGCACTGTGTACAGTTTTGGTCCCCTTATTTGAAGAGGGATGTAGTTGCATTAGAGGCAGTTCAGAGGAGGTTCACTGGATTGATTCCACAAGACGGGTTTGTCTTATGAAGAGAGATTGAGCAGTTTAGGCCTATACTCTCTAGCGTATCAAAGAAAGAGTGGAGATCTAATTGAGGTATATAAAATGACAAAAAGTATTAGCAAAGCAGACACAGAGTGGATGCTTGCTCTTGTGGGGCAATCTAGAATAAGAGCTGATAGTTTTAGGGTAAGGTGTAGCAAATTCAAAACAGAGAAGAGAAGAAATTACATCTCTCAAAGGGTTCTGAATCTGTGGAATTCACTATCCCAGAATGCGGAGGATGCTGTGACATTGAGTAAAATTTCAGGAGAAGATAAACCGATGAGTTGAAGGGTAATGGAGAACTGGCAGGAAAGTGAAGTTGAGGCTGAGAGATCAGCCATGATCGTATTGAATGGTGCAGCGGGCTTGCGGGGCTGAATTGCCTACTTCTGCTCTTGGTTTGTATGTTCACGCATCTGCCCATGTGTCTCAAGGCTGGAGAAATAAATCTGAAGCCCTGGGTTCATCAAAGTGTCAGGTGTCCAAAGGGATGGTAATGTTCTCTGCCTCTTGGGGTGATCTGAGTTGGGGGCAGTGTAATGTGGTGCTGGAGTTGGAGGATTTACGATGTCTACAAACATCAACCACATCAAAGAGAGGTAAGTGCATTCCAATCATCAAGGGCATTATAATCACTCAAGCGTGTGATTGCCATGCACTTACCGCTCTTTAATGTGGATGATGTAGAGGGGTGGCACGTGGCGCAGTTGGACTACGACGCTGAGTACCCCGTTCAAATCCCGGCCCTGGGTCACTGTCCGTGTGGAGTTTGCACATTCTTCCCATGTCGGCGTGGGTTTCACCCCCACAACCCAAAGATGTGCAGGTTAGGTGGATTGGCCATGTTAAATTGCTCCTTAATTGGAAAAAATTGATTGGGTACTCTAAATTTAAAAAAAAAAGGAAAACAAAAATGTGGTCAATGTATGTAAACAATGGGGTAAACATTGATGTATGTAAACATTAGAAGCACTCATTCTTGAAGGCTGATGAATGAATCAAGGCTGCAGCTGGACTGTGGAAGCTGTCAGTCATAGCCCACGACTAGAAAGGAATGAATGGCTTGCAGCTAATGGATCTGTGGGGCTGAAACATAGGTCATTGCTGTTCTCCTTCGAGGAATGGACACGTGGAGCTCCCAGGTAAGTGTTACAGCTGTAATTATTTTCACTGCCCCTATATGACTGCTTTCTAGCTTCCAGAGGTCTCTTTTCTGGTTGGGGTCTTTGGGCAGGTCCCTGTGGGGATTCCTGCAGTTAGAGGGTCCTTGTGGGAGGTCCCTTTAGTTAGGTGGTCTCTGTTGGGGCCCCTATAGTTATGGGGTCCCTGTGGGGGTGTTTCTCCCTATTCCTCAGATTCCTGGGGGTCTCCATATTCATGGGGTCCCTGGGGGGTGCTCCCTATTAAGGGAATCTCCCTATTAAAGGGGTCACGGGGGAGTGGGATGTGGGGTCTGGTAGAGGAGCAGGTTAGCAGGTAGTGCATTGTGGGAGGATGGGGGAGGGTGGCCATCAGGTGGACTTTGGGGTCAACTCCCCTAAGGGGTTACCCCCTTGTCCCACTGTGAGGTCCACCACGTCAGGACCATGCTGGTAAATACCAGAAGTGATCCGCACCTACGTGATTCCCGGCCCAGGGAACCGGAGAATCACGGAGGGCCAGAGATCTGGGTGTCGGGCCTGCTAAATGGATGCAAATGGGTCTCTAAGACCCATTTCATTCATATACATCCTCCCGCTGGTTCGGCCGTGAACCCTGATCCTGCTGCCAGCAGGGGTCGGAACATCATATTTGGATCAGCCTGGTGCTGATCCCAGTTTTCCATCCGACGCCTGATTCTCTGTCCCATTAGGAAACACGCTTCGGGCTGCACGGGACGGAGAATCCAACCCGATGTTTCTGACCGCTGTTTTCATCCCTCGGGTGAGCTATCCATCAGAGCCAACCAGGATGTCGACGAGCCTCCTGTGACACCGAAGCATGAAACCTCGCAAGATGCACCCACAACACATTATCTCAGCACTGAAGGTCAGCGCAGGTAATGTGAAAGGGCATTACCATGTCGGATGAACTGGTAGTGCACAGCAGTGAGGTTACATCATGCTCGCTGGTGCAGATAGTGGAGGCCATAAGGGCCCGGGTTGCCAGCAGATGGAGGATGACTTGAGACCAGGACTATGCTGAGTCCAAGGAAGATAGTGAGCACCTGGAGTCATCAATAAGGCAGAAAATGCTGGATTTCCAGCAGCTTGCGTGGGTGATCAGGCGGAGATCCCTGAGGGTTGGTGTGCCATGGTCTCCGGTATACAGGAGTCCCTGCAGAGCATGAGCTCTATGTTGACAATTAGCTCCAAGGCACAACTTCATCCATTGAGAGAATGGCGACTCCAGAGGCGTCTCCAGGAGCAGAATGAGGCATTCCTGAGGTTGCGGTCAGACCGGTAATCCTTCACACAGACACTGACCTCATGAGGTCACTGCCAGTGTGAGAAAAAGATGCGGCAACCAGTCTCTCAGATGGGTGCCCAACCTTCATTGGAGAGCAGGGAAGAAAGGACTCACCTCACAATGGCGGGTGAGCTGCCTATCACTCTGGGGCCTCCTCTCATGGCCCCCCTGTTGAGGGTAGCATCTTCTCCGCCTCTCTGCCAGTCACCGCACAATCCTCTGAGTCTGTGGTGACGAAAGATTGCCCAACCATGTTGCTGAGCTAACCTGCCCAGGCGGTACCTGCTCAGACCCCACTGGTCAGAGAATGACCGCCAATGTCATCTGTGCCAGCAGGACATCAAAGTCAGTAACCTGCCTCTCATGCAATGACAGTGATGGGGGGGGGGGGTGCGGGGGGATGCACCTAGATATAGCACCCACAAACATAAGCTGAAGATACAGTAACCACAAACAGGGTATGTGTAGGGTGGTTTTGCTTTCTTTCCCTATCGCTGTGTGCTGCTGATGATCCAACTTGATGTTTTTGCTTTGTTTTTGTCATTGTTCTCACCATAAATGACTTATTGCTCATCAGCCAACAGTGTGCTTTGTTTACGATGGTTTTAGCCCCATAAATGGCTGTGGATAGACGTCTAAGGCAATTGGGCTCATTGAGTGGTTAAGTGTGTGGTGTTTGAGATAGGGGTGGTGTCCCTGGACTCTATGGGAGGACAGGGCATGCAAGCCTATCTGTAGCACTGAATCAAGGCCTCCCTGATGGCCCTGCTCCCCTGTAGGTTCCTGATTTCAGCCTCCTTCCCCTCGTCTCTGAGTTGATGTTGGTGTCCTCATCTGAGTCAGGCGCAGCTGCATTGGCATCTTCCTGGTCCAGAGATTGACTTCTGGTGAGAAAGAAATTCAGGCAGATACTGCTAGGCGTCCCAGATCAGTCCAGACATTAGAACTTTATCTTCACCAGTCCAATCGTCCTCTCCACCACCGTCCTTGTAGATACATGGCAGCAATTGTAACTCTCCTCTGCCTCTGTTCTCGGGCACCTGACAAGTGTCAGCAGCCACCTTTTCAACAGATACCCTTTGTTACCAATCAACCACCCGTCGAGGCAAGCTGGAATAGTGAAGGCCCTTGGCATTTGCGAGTGGTGCAGTATGTAGGTATTGTGGAAGCTGCCCAGGTACCTTGCTCAGACGTGCAGAATCTGGATCTTGAAGTCACAGATTTTATTACGATCCCAGACCAGACCCCAACGGTGGCTAGGATACAGGACCGAAACCCCAATATTTTAGTTTATTTGTAGAACTGTGTGGAAAGAATGATTCACTCCAAGTGATTTCATGAAAAAATAGGTAGAAATGTTTTAGAAATACCCCTTTGGTATTTCTAAAACAAAACTTTATTATGAATACAATATTAAACTTTTAACTTCACACCCGAAAAGAGCAGAAACAATTACCCCTTAACACTACTATACAATTTCCAATTGAACAACAAGAAAATAAACATACAGCACTTAATCCAGTTTAAAATTAGCAGGGCTGAGTAATACTTACTTTATAAAACAGATTTAGCTATGGTTGGGACCTCTTCAGACTCTGGCTGAATTTCTTCAAATATCTGCTTCATTGAGATTGTTTCAGACTCTTCCTTGTCTTCAGAGAAGACTTCTCTGCTTTAAAATATTATTACTCTTTTTTAAAAAACTATCCTACTTGGAAAGAATAGTGGATTCATAGTCAGGTAGATCAGAACTCAGCTCCTCTCTCTCTCTCAAAGTTTTTCTGTCTTTCTGAGCTCCACCCAGCAATGTTCTCATCTCCACAAGCTGAAAAACACTTCGGGTGGGATTCTCTGACCCACCAGCCCATTTTCTGGTGCGGCGCAACCCCGCCAGTAGCGAGATCCTCCATCCCAGCAGCTAGCCAATAGGATTTCCCATTGTGGTCACCCACACGCCGTTGGAAATCCGCGAGCGTGAGTGCGTTGCTGGTGAAACTGAGGATCCGGCTGATGGAGATTTACGCCCATTATCTCTGCAGGCTGCAAAAGCACATTAACTCCCCAGGGACCTCCCCAATCAATCCACATTCTTCTGGTCAATTTCACCTGCTATTTACGAGAAGCAAAACAAAATCCTTTTTAAAAACATGACCATTGCAGCCAAACACACTAGGTGGGATTCTCCGATCCTGGGGCTAAGTGTTGACGCCGTCGTAAACGCCGGAGCGTTTTACAATGGCGTCATCTGGCCCCTTGGATCAGCGATCCTGCGCCGCACAGGGGGCCAGCACGGCACTGGAGCACCTCACGCAACTCCAGCTGCCGATACGGGTGCCAGCACGGGTGGTGTGGGTCCTCGCATGCGTGCCACTGCCGGCGTGGGTTTGCGCATGCGCATGGGTTACCTTCTCCGCACCGGCCCCATGGCAACATGGCAGAACCCTACAGGCCCCCCCCCCCGGGATAAGCCTGCCCGCCGATCAGTTGGCACCAATTGTGGGCCAGGCCACTGTGGAGGCCCGCCCCGGAGTCGGACCCTCCTCCTCCACACGAGGACGGCCCCTGCAGTATGAACGCCGAGGTCACGCCAGTTAGGACCACACGTGAACGGCGCCGGCGGGACTCGGCCTGATTCGGCGCACACTTGGCCCGGCGAGCGCGGAGAATCGGTGGGGGGGGCGCAATGAGCGGTCCCCGACAGGCGCCATGCCGACCACGCCGGTGCCGATTCTCCAGTTGGTGGAGAATCGGCGGACCGTCGTTGCGTGGTTCATGCCCCCCCTGGTGATTCTCCGACCCGGTGCGGGGTCGGAGAATCCCCCCCACTATACCCCCAGATTTTTAACTCTTAACTTGTCCCAATATTTAGACCCCAGTGTTCTTAAAATCCTCCAATCTCCACAATTATCATTCCTGTTTGCAAAGGTGCCTGACTGGCGCCTAGATGGCCACATGGGTGGAATCGATAGCCCTATATGCCGGTAATCCTGGAATTGCGGTGAAGTCTCTGGTCCTCTCAGTCTGACTGATCTGATCCATCCTGAAATGAATGAATGTTCTTACCTGCCTGAACACAACAACAGTTACCAGCTTCACACAGCTGTGTACAGCTGACAAAGATTGCCCACAGTGCCCTGGAATGATCCAGAGGCAAAAAAGTGTACTGCCACAGTGACCTTTTTTTGGAAAATATTTTTATTGGCTTTTCTCATATTTATAAACAGTTGTTGTGTATATACATTACATTTTTCTTGCCTGCGCTAATTTACTTTATTCTGCCACAGCGACCTTGAGAGCCATTGGTATTAGGTGCCCACGCACACAATTGGAGGCTATCCCTGGGAAAATCATCTGGCAGATGGTCATTCCCTTGAAAGCTGTGGCCTTCTGCAAAATGGGTCTCTGTCATATCCGGGTAGCTTGAATGTTGCCTATACACCCTGGCAGCTGGGCTGTGGCATCTTCTGTGGGGATGTCCTCCTTGCCCTCCCTGCTATTCCTGATGTACCTGTGTCAACGTCTCTGCCTGAGGGCGATGCCTGTGACCACCAGACCTCCTCTCTCTCTTTGTCCCGTCTCCTCCTCAGAGGAGAAGGTGCTCCCTGCTAAGTCTAATATACCCATTTGCAGGTTTACAACTGGTGCTGACCCGTGTGGCGAGGGTGACAGAGGGATGCCCATCTCCAGTGGCAGAGGACAGCAATGTCCTGCAAGTTCCACAATGTGATAAACCCAACACATAAAAGGACTTTCCAGGTACAAAAACACCGCCTCACCTTACTCCTGGAAATTCCTAACTCCTCAGTCAGCCTCTGCTCCAGCCCCCTTTCATTCCATCCTTGATTGAAGAAAGAGTAAGAAGGTTGGTACCCTTGCCTGCATTGCCCATGTGACGAGCTCAAAATTGCACACAATGTAATGTATTGGTTAATTGGGGAGATAATCCCCTCAAATAGCTTCATGATTGTCAGCGGGCACATTGCCTGTGCCTGCGGAACGAGATATCGTGTGAGTGCGTGATGACATCGGGATGTGCGGCCAAAATCATCACAGCTATTTAATGTACTTCCAATTCGGGCATGTGCCTGCCCGGTGCATGGAAAGTCCTTCCCCCAAGTTGTGGTGTGCTTCCACATTGAAAATAAATTAACGGGGCGGCACAGTGGTTAGCACTGCTGCCTAATGGCACCGAGGATCCAGGTTTGATTCCAGCCCCGGGTCACTGCCCGAGTGTAGTTTGCACATTCTTCCCGTGTCCGTGTGGGTCTCACTCCCACAACCTAAAGATGTGCAGGGTAGGTGGATTGGCCACGTTAAATTGCTCCTTCATTGGAACAATTTTTAAAATACATGAAAAAGAAAATAAATTGACACAAGTAGCATGATGTTCCTTAAAGTGGCTGTCTTGTGAACTGAAAGCAAGGAACAGAAGTTAAGGACTGGAGAAGTCTTTGTAGTCTCACAACAGTGTAAATCTATAGCTATCTGATGAAGATCACAGAATAAAGGTTAGTGAGTATGAGAGTTTCTTTGTGGAATCCAAAACCTAGTGGGATTTTCAAATACACTGAAGGTCTTTTTGTCACTTGATGCTGGTGATTGTTGCATGTGTCAAGAGATCTCCGCTTCTAATTTTGTTTTCCAGTAACTGACCACGATTGATGGTTCATCTAAACCATCTTACAGTGTGAATAACCAATCCTGTCAGAGCGGATTAGATCCTCTGCATCAGTCTCTTACATTTATATCCATCTGTTATGCCTTGTCACTTCAATTTATTCTTTCCCAACTGTATCAAAACTGAATGTGGTATTTTTATATAAATGGTGGTGAAAGGGTGGCAGTAGCTGATTCAATAGTAGCTTTCAAAGGGGAATTGGATAACTACTCATAAAGGAAACATTTGCTGGGCTATGGGGAAAGAGTGGGGCAAATTGAATCGTGTTTTCAAAGGGACAGCATAGTACGATGGGCTCAATGGCATCTTTCTGCACTGAAATATTCTGTGATAGAAAACAAGATGCCATTTCCTGTTTTTGCATAGAGGGGAGAGTAGCATTTAGACAGTTAGTGAAACCACTCTTCATATCAACTGTTTTGTCAATGCCATTGGGGATAGATCAATTTATTTCATAGAATCATAGAATTTACAGTGCAGAAGGAGGCCATTCAACCCATCGGGTCTGCACCGGTCCTTGGAAAGAGCACCCCACTTAAGCCCACGCCTCCACCCCATCCCCGCAACCCAGGAACTCCACCTAGCCTTTTTGGACACTAAGGGCAATTTAGCAATCTAACCTGCATATTTTTGGAATGTGGGAGGAAACCGGAGCACCCGGAGGAAACCCACGCAGACACGGGGAGAAAGTGCAAACTCCACACATACAGACACCAAGGCTGTTATTATGCCAGAATTGAACCCGGGTCCCTGGAGCTGTGAGGCAGCAGTGCTAATCACTGTGCCACCGTGCCGCCCTTGACCTTGGTATACAGCCAGATGTATAGGCACACATTTAATGAGCTTGCTAAGTTGTCAACCCATCACACCTTTCCCCCCAACCTCAGAAACATGGGTTTAAGAGAAGAGAGGGGAGCTAACTAAATTCACCAGTATTCTTTCAAAATTCCGACAGTGATTCTTTTTCTAATGCATTGGAGGATTACTGCTCAAAAACAATGGGTGGAATTTTCCCATCCTGCTGTGGCAGGTTTTGTGGCGGGCAGGAGTGGAAAATCTAGCGGGAGCCAAAATATCGGAAACCTTTGCATAAAATGCTTTCAATTTTTCCAATGGTGACTCGGGTATCCTGCTGACTAGTGACATGAACGACATTACCACCTCATAAATGCTTATTCAATCTGCTGCTCACTAGAATCATGTGCTGCTTTTCAATCTTGCGTCATGCCAGTGGGAAATCCCACTGGCCCGATTCATGTTTGGAAAAGGGTGGAGTACAGTGGTCAGACGTCACTTCACTCACAACTTTTAGGTGATTGTTACATTCATAGCCCATCAGCCACAGCACTGCGCAGTCTCATTGCAATGCCAGTGAAACATCAAACATCTGGAGGTGTGGGTTGGTCTACTCCTAATGGCTGCTTCTGTAGTGAAGAAAGACAGCACTGTGAAGTGGTACTTGAGCAGGGCTAAAAATTCAAACAGTGACCAGCATTTCGACCGGGAGTGGGTGAAGGATAACAGACACATGGGTGGCAATGAGGCAGGAAGACATTCAAAGGGGTTTGGGGGAGGTGGAACAATGGCAGACAGAGGGGCAGGAAGGCTTTGCTAGGGGTAGAGGAGGTGGGGGAACAATGGCAGGCAGATGGAGACCGAGTGGTGGGAGGCTGGAGCCTGACAAGGGAAATGGAGACACTAACAAACATGGGGCCATGGATCCATTGCAGCTTGTATATGGGGAAAACATAATGAAGGAGGGGGGTTATCATGTGAAGCTTTCTTGGAGGAGCCTCTTCCGTAGGTAACTATATAGTTGATAGGTGGGAAGGGTAGAGGTCCACACGGGGCATGGACATGTCAAGAGTGATGGATTCAGAGGTGAGGGTGGGAAAGTTGACCACATAACAATGGGATCCCGAATTACTGGGGGAGTTGGGGAATAACGGTAGCACACGTGGATAGCACTGTGGCTTCACAGCGCCAGGGTCCCAGGTTCGATTCCCCGCTTGGTCACTGTCTGTGCGGAGTCTGCACATTCTCCCCGTATCTGCGTGGGTTTCCTCCGGGTGCTCCAGTTTCCTCCCACAGTCCAAAGACGTGCAGGTTAGGTGGATTAGCCATGATAAATTGCCCTTAGTGAGCAAAAAGGTTAGGAGGGGTTATTGGGTTACGGGATGTGGAGGTGAGGGCTTAAGTGGGTCGGTGCAGACTTGATGGGCCGAATGGCCTCCTTCTGTATTGTATGGTCTACATAATCTATGTAACAGGCTGGAGCTGTCCCTTTACATTGTGAGGTTCCAGGCAAATTTCTGGGACATGGACATTGAGAGGGAGACTGTCGAAGTTAGTCTCAAAGTAATAATGGAGAACCACCAAAAGTAATGGCACATTCAAATCCCGGCCCTGGGTCACTGTCCATGTGGAGTTTACACATTCTCCCCATGCCTGCATGGGTTTCACCCCCACAACTCAAAGATGTGCAGGTTGGGTGGATTGGCCACGCTAAATTGCCCCTTAATTGGAAAAATAATAATTTGGGTGTTCTAAAATTTTAAAAAAATTAATGACACAGTTACATATTGAAAATATGAAGTGAACCTGAACAGGAGGGGTGTGAGGTAGTGTGGGAGGAGCACATTTGTAATAATCCACAGGAGGCAGGGGTTCCGTCACCACACCAGTATTTATTTGCAATAACTTATCTCCACGAGCCGCTCCAAACAGTGCTGCTAGCATTCCAGTCAACTTAAGACTGCCTCACAAAGCCTACACAGGTGCTTATATGGCCCCCTCAATGAGCATCATTGAGGGAGCTCATACTCCAATTGGCCAACGAATAATGCCAATTGGAGGTCATTCCAACATTGCTGCACTAAAGGGACCTTTCTGGGAGCACTCTCTAACTTGTGGAGCCACAAGGGTAAACTGAAACCTGAACAGAGAGAAAAGAGGAAGACTTCCTTCAGAATACAACCTTTGGAACCCATGCCTTTTTCTGTGCAGTAGTAGAGAAATGTACAAGTCTATGGCTTAACATCATACTCACTGCATTTCAACATTAATATGTACTTTCCCAGGTAATAGTTTGCACGGTAATTGCCCAGAAACGCAAACTTCCTCAGGACAACTGCTTCGTGCAATGAACCATCCAAAAAAATGATTTTGAATCACATACTTTGGATGGTTCCTCCAGGGTTATATCAATAGTTACCCATAAATAAACGCCCAGGCCCAACTTCGCAGGACTCATCCCATACTTCTAACCCCCATCCCCCTATGGAACTCCCCTCACGGGACTCCGCTCACACACTCAACCCCCACCCCTGATGGGAGTTCGACCACAGGACTTCATCCAAACCCCTACCTGCGGTGCACGCAATCCCTGGTCTCTGACTTCCCCCCCATGCACCAACCTAGACTTCCAACTACCCCACCCTCAACCTCTGACCCACAAGATCCGTCTTCTGACTCCCCCAGCACATGGCCTCTGACTGTCCTACCTCTGACTCTCACCACGCCTCCATCCACAACCCTAACCTCCGACTCCCCAACCCTACAACCTTCAACTCCCCCACCACTGCCTCCAACTCCCCATACCGACCTCTGATCTCCACTCCCCGGACTTCCAAGCCCCCCACCTACCTAAATTCAGATCCCCCTGCAGCCTCCCCTATCCACCTACCTGAGACACTTACCTTCTCCCTGGCCCATAAATGTTATTGGGCACTTTAAACCTACCTGCTTTACAGCAGCTAGTGCTGTAAAAAAGGAGGCACGGTCTCCTTGACTCCACTTGTCAGACGTTATGGCCCAATATTTCTTTACTTTCCTAACCCTACCACCAAAGGCAGACTTACACTTTTGGGGCCTTCACACTTTCCCTCTTTGCTCATGTCATGCCTGTGGTGATATGCATCACTGTAAATACACAAAGGGTTAATGTAGATACACTACAACTAAATACACACTAGGGGGAGCACCAGATACATCATGACACACAGACATTCAACCAATAGGTCAGTAAGATAGGACACGACCAATGGGCAGTTAGGACACACCCAGAGGTGACACTACCACAAGGGGGCTACCCATATAAAAGGACAGTGCACACATGCTCTTTCTCTTTCCATAGGCGACACTCAGAGAGACAGGGGCAGATCAGGAAGCATCACACCCACCGCATGGATTAGAGCAGACTGGTTAATTAGTTACTATAGCAAGATCAGCAGGAGAGTAAAACTCAAGTAGGAGAATTGTTAACTGTTCAATAAATGTGTTAAACCTATCTCCAAGTCTGAACCTTCCTTTGTCAGAGTATACATCAAGGAAGCAGCTACATGAAGAAGCATAACACAACATGGTACCAGTAGTGGCCTGTTAAATCTACATAGTTCAACACAACAGATCCGTGACTACCAGCAACAGCACCCAGGCAAGATGTTCGAGATTCCAGTTCCATAGCAGCTCAGGTACCAGAGCAATCTCAGTGCAAACTGACATGTATTCAGGCAGAGATTTGAGATCTACCTGGTAGCGTCCGACCTAGATGACGTAGCGGATGCAGAGAAAATAAAGCTTCTGCTCACCATTACGGGTGCAAGAGCAGCAGAAATCTTCGAGGCCTTCAAGTGCTCCAAAGGGCAAGACAAGAGAGACTTACAGGCAGTCCTGGACAAGTTTCAAGAATACTGCGAGGAAAACACAAGAGAGCACGGTAAAAGAGGTGCCAATACTCACCACGAGGCGAAGGAAGGTCTGCAAATGCAGAAAACGGCACATTCAATGAAACAGCAGATGCCATAAAGGACACTGACACAAGTAACTTTGTGAAGGACTCAAATTCTCCACTTGGTGTGGCCATTGAGCGCAACAAACACAACAACAAACCCTACAAAAACAACCACAAAGACAACAACAAGAAGTGTACCAAAGGCACCAATGTCAACAACAAGCACGACAAAACAACAATACTGGAACAACGACTGGTATGAAATGGTAGAACTCTGCAAATGCAGAACAATGGAACAGCACAGCTCCTAACACTGGCAAGAGTACAGCCATACCATGGCATCAGAGCAAATCTCACCGATTCAAGTTTGCTCCACTAGGCACTGCGGCCTCACGGCGCCGAGGGCCCAGGTTCGATCTTGGCTCTGGGTCACTGTCCATGTGGAGTTTGCACATTCTTCCCGTGTGTGCGTGGGTTTTGCCCCCACAACCCAAAAATGTCCAAGCTAGGTGGATTGGCCACGCTAAGTTGCCCATTAATTGGAAAAATGTATTGGGTACTCCAAATTTTTAAAAAAAGTTTGCTGCACTACTAACAAGCAAACCAGCTTTCAAGGCAGATGAGTTTGCTCCACTACAAACAAGCAGACCAGCTTTCAAGGCAGCTGACATACGGCATCAATACCGCAAACACAGGAAACAGTCCAGGTTGGACAACACAGATGGCATACTGCGTCGCTACCACAAGCATAGAAAAAAAGAGTCCAAATCAGACAATGAAGTGATTTAACTACTTCTTGGTTCCTTAAGCACAGGGACGCTGACGGCGTTCACAAGGAAATGACAACGTCAACATCACCACTTCAATAACAAAACAAGAAAGCCACTCAACCATGTTAATTCATGAACTTTGGACTCATACATATTATTTGGTATTGTATAATCATCACTGTCATCATGATTTGTACATGTCATCACTTATCTACCTATTTTGTTCAATCTTCTTTAACACGGTACAGAAAATATGTAACACGTAAAAAGGGGAGATGTGGTGATATGCATCACTGTAAATACACAAGGGGTTACTGTAGATACATTACAACTAAATACACACTAGAGGGAGCACCAAATACACCATGACACACAGACATTCAACCAATAGGTCAGTAAGATAGGACACGACCAATGGGCAGTTAGGACACACCCAGAGGTGACACTACCACAAGGGGGCTACCCATATAAAAGGACAGTGCACACATGCTCTTTCTCTTTCCATAGGTGACACTCAGAGAGACAGGGGCAGATCAGGAAGCATCACACCCACCGCATGGATTAGAGCAGACTGGTTAATTAGATTGAGTTACTACAGCAAGATCAGCAGGAGAGTAAAACTCAAGTAGGAGAATTGTTAACTGTTCAATAAATGTGTTAAACCCATCTCCAAGTCTGAACCTTCCTTTGTCAGAGTATACATCAAGGAAGGAGCTTATGCTACATGAAGAAGCATAACACAACATGGTACCAGTAGTGGCCTGTTAAATCTACATAGTTCAACACAACAGATCCGTGACTACCAGCAACAGCACCCAGGCAAGATGTTCGAGATTCCGGTTCCATAGCAGCTCAGGTACCACAGCAATCTCAGTGCAAACTGACGTGCGTTCAGGCAGAGATTTGAGATCTACCTGGTAGTGTCCGACCTAGATGACGTGGCGGATGCAGAGAAAATAAAGCTTCTTCTCACCATTACGGGTGCAAGAGCAGCAGAAATCTTCGAGGCCTTCAAGTGCTCCAAAGGGCAAGACAAGAGAGATTTCCAGGCAGTCCTGGACACGTTTCAAGAATACTGCGAGGAAAACACAAGAGAGCACGGTAAAAGAGGTGCCAATACTCACCACGAGGCGAAGGAAGGTCTGCAAATGCAGAAAACGGCACATTCAATGAAACAGCAGATGCCACAAAGGACACTGACACAAGTAACTTTGTGAAGGACTCAAATTTTCCACTCGGTGTGGTCATTGAGCGCAACAAATACAACAACAAACCCTACAAAAACAACCACAAAGACAACAAGAAGTGTACCAAAGGCACCAATGTCAACAACAAGCACGACAAAACAACAATACTGGAACAACGACTGGTACGAAATGGTAGAACTCTGCAAATGCAGAACAACGTAACAGCACAGCTCCTAACCCTGGCAAGAGTACAGCCATACCATGGCATCACAGCAAATCTCACCGATTCAAGTTTGCTCCCCTACGCACTGCGGCCTCATAGCGCCGAGGTCCCAGGATCGATCCTGGCTCTGGGTCACTGTCCATGTGGAGTTTGCACATTCTTCCTGTGTTTGCGTGGGTTTCGCCCCCACAACCCAAAAATGTGCAAGCTAGGTGGATTGGCCACGCTAAGTTGCCCATTAATTGAAAAATGTATTGGGTACTCTAAATTAAAAAAAAAAGTTTGCTGCACTACAAACAAGCAAACCAGCTTTCAAGGCAGATGAGTTTGCTCCACTACAAACAAGCAGACCAGCTTTCAAGGCAGCTGACATACGGCATCAATACCGCAAACACAGGAAACAGTCCAGGTTGGACAACACAGATGGCATACTGCGTCGCTACCACAAGCATAGAAAAAAAGAGTCCAAATCAGACAATGAAGTGATTTAACCACTTCTTGGTTCCTTAAGCACAGGGACAATGACGGTGTTCACAAGGAAATTACAATGTCAACATCACCACTTCAATAACAAAACAAGAAAGCCACTCAACCATGTTAATTCATGAACTTTGGACTCATACATATTATTTGGTATTGTATAATCATCACTGTCATCATGATTTGTACATGTCATCACTTATCTACCTATTTTGTTCAATTTTCTTTAATACTGTACAGAAAATATGTAACATGAAAAAAGGGGGGATGTGGTGATATGCATCACTGTAAATACACAAGGGGTTAATGTGGATACACTACAACTAAATACACACTAGAGGGAGCACCAGAGACATCATGACACACAGACATTCAACCAATAAGTCTGTAAGATAGGACACGACCAATGGGCAGTCAGGACACACCCAGAGGTGACACTACCACAAGGGGGCTACCCATATAAAAGGACAGGGCACACATGCTCTTTCTCTTTCCATAGGCGACACTCAGAGAGACAGGGGCAGATCAGGAAGCATCACACCCACCGCATGGATTAGAGCAGACTGGTTAGTTAGATTGAGTTACTATAGCGAGATCAGCAGGAGAGTCGAACTCAAGTAGGAGAATTGTTAACTGTTCAATAAATGTGTTAAACCTATCTCCAAGTCTGAACCTTCCTTTGTCAGAGTATACATCAAGGAAGCAGCTTATGTTACATGAAGAAACATAACACAACGCCCAGCCCCCTGGTGATGTGGCGGCCCACCCCCAATTATATCAAGCTCCGTCCCAACGACGGCTTGGGTGGCCAGGCCTTGAGCCTCAATGTATGTGTGTGCTCCTGGCTGGCTGCTGCTGCCTGCAATCTGGCCTGGTCTTTGCACTCTCTCGCCCTCGCTGCCCAGTCTGGTTGTTTCCCAGCCCTTTCACTCTCAGTCCTGCTGCCTAGCTGGTCTCTGGCTCTGTCCGTGTTGCCCCGTTCCCACTGGCCACTTCTCACCGATTCTCCGGGACATGATGCTGGTACTTGCCTGGCCTTCTTCGCACCTCCCAACTGCTGCTCTGCTCACTCACAGCATTCGTCCGGGAGGCCGGACCTCAGGCCTCGACGACCATGTGGCTGTCTGGCTATCTGGCTTGCCTGGAGGCCAAGAGTCACCCCACTATTCCCCTCAATGGCCATTCACCAGTCCCTCCTCCTCACCTCGCTAAAAGCTTTCTGGGCTCGCACCACGAGAGGTCAGTGACCTCACTTTTGCCTCAGGCTGCCCACCAGACTGAATGTCAGAAACCTGGCAGCTGCTTTGCACCTTTACTCTGTGAAAGTTCAGAAACTTCACACCAGTTCAGATCTGTGCCTGAACTGCAATAAATATCCACCACCTCTCAACGTCTGACAAATTGTTTCCCCGCCGTAAATGGGGAGTCCACCAATCAGGGTCTGATGTTGTTCTGTATTGCCTTCTGATTGGCTCATTCCTGAGCCGATCAGCAAATTTAGAGCTACCCGGGCTCTGATTGGTGATCCCACCACAACAGTTACCTCTCTGTATAGGGCCCCCCTATTGGTCGTGGACCCATGCTGCAGCGCTGTGTGTTTCATTGAAAGTCTGCCTCTGCCTTCCACTGTGTCTGGGTGCAGCCCTAGCTTTGCAACAGAGGTCACAGAAGTATTGTTAAAGGCCATTTGGTCCATCATGTCTGCACCAGCTCTCCAAAGGAGCATCATGACTTAATGCCATTCCCCTGCATATTGTTCCTAGTCAAGTAATCATGTAATGCTCTGTTGAATATTTCGATTGAACCTGTCTAGACCACATGTCTGTGTAGGTGGAGGTAGC
The DNA here is from genome assembly GCF_047496885.1 of Scyliorhinus torazame. NCBI lineage: Eukaryota > Metazoa > Chordata > Chondrichthyes > Carcharhiniformes > Scyliorhinidae > Scyliorhinus > Scyliorhinus torazame. The sequence continues at coordinate 131,337,194 of NC_092723.1, read as the reverse complement.
CTGCTGACAGTTATGTTCTTACGTCTGTGATGATCTTGGAAGATGTCCTCTGGTGGCCTGAGCATTGAGCACCCTAGCCTGACAAGGTTGCCATGCCCGGGGCAGATGCACCCACCTCTGCCTGGACAGATGCACCATCCTCGGCCTGAGCAGCTGGAGTGGATGGGTGTGGTAAACCACTGTATTGTATTATATCTGCTGTATGTAACATGCCTGGGCTTGCCCCTGCTGGCTCCACCCCTCAGGCTCAAGTATAAAGTTGGCCAACCTCCGGCCCTGCCTTCAGTCTGGGGCCGGCTGCCAGCAGGTATCTTTAAGCTAATTAAAACCACAATTTCACTCTCAACTTGTCCTCTGTGAGGACTTCCGGTGACGGCGGGCAGGAGGCAGCCGCACATTGGAAGGCTCCCGTTTGGGAACAGCATTTTCGGGGAGTAACGCCCGGTCCTAGGGCCAGCGACGGCAGTAAAAGTCGGGAGATAGCGCAAGGAGAAGAAGGATGTCGAAAAACACCAAAAAAATGGCCGGGAAAAAAGCGGCTGAAAGTCCGTTGGAGAGGGGAAAGGTCACCGCGGGGGTCAACAAAGAAGATGGAGGCTGGAGCACCAGGGGAGGCCGCAGTGCCTACGGCTAAAGAACTAACTAAGGTGATGGCTGCGGAATTCCAAAAGCAGTTGGCGCAGATTGAGAAATGTATGGAGATGGTGAGGAAGGAGATGAGGGAGGTGTTGAGTGCGCTGGTGGAGGAGGCGGTTTCCCCGGTGAAGACGGCGGTGGCGAGCGCAGTGGCGGAGGTGCGAGAGCAAGGGGAGGCGCTGAAGGAAGTGGAGGAGACGTTATTGCAGCACGGTGATCAACTTGCCTCGATGGGGAAGGAGATGCGGAAGGTGATGGACACGAACAAGAATCTGCGAGGAAAAATGGAAGATCTGGAAAACAGATCCAGGCGACAGAATTTGAGGGTCGTGGGGCTGCCCGAAGGAGTTGAAGGACCGAAGGCGACTGAGTATTTTGCCGCGATGCTGGCAAAACTACTGGGGGAGGGGGAGGACCCCTCCCGATATGAACTGGATCGGGCTCATCGGTCGTGGAGGCCTGTACCAAAGGCGAGTGAGCCGCCAAGGGCAGTGACTCTGTGCTTCCGTAGGTACAGTGTGAAGGAGAAGGTCCTGAGCTGGGCCAAGCAGAAGCGGGTGGTGCAGTGGGCTGGAGCTGATATACATGTATACCAGGACTTTACGGTGGAGCTGGCAAGGAGGCGGGCTGCCTTCAACCGGGTGAAGAGGGCACTGTACATTGGCAAGGTGCAGTGCGGAATTGTATATCCAGCGAAGCTGAGGGTGACTTACAAGCTCAGGGACTTTTATTTTGGAACGGCGGAAGCAGCGGAGGAGTTTGCGAAAGCAGAAGGACTGTGGCAGAACTGACAAATTGAGGAATGGCCATGTGCCGATGTAACCTCATGACTGTATTTTCTTCTTTTTTGTATCACTGCGCGCGGGTGTAGAGATTAAAGGAGCCAAGGTGGTATATATTTGGACAAGGGAAGGGACGGGACTTTCACTCGAAATGAGAGTTCTTTGGGGTGTAGGTGGATAGGCGGGGTTTGTGTGCTAAAAGGGGATCTTTGGGCTTTCCTGGGGCCGGGCAAGTGGGAAAGGGACCCGGGTGGGGGCCTCCACGCTGGCTGGTTTAAGCCGGCCAGTGAACGGGAGTGAGGTGGGGGGAGGGGCTGCGGCCATCGGAGCCTGACAGAACAGGGTCCGAGTGGTCTAGCCGGGGTGGAAAGTTGGGGGGGAAGGAACCGAGGGTAGGGGGAGGAGTTTTACAAGAGGCAGTGGACGGGAGGACCTGGAGACCTGGGGTGGGGGGGTGGGGGGGTGGGAGCTGTGAAAGATTAAGGGTGACTACGGGTAATCCCTGATTTCTTTTTGTCATTTGTTTATGTAAACATGCGGGTTGAGGTTTGGGGGTTGGTGGGTAGATGGGATCGTTGTTATTATGGGGACTGACATTGCTTGCTGATTATTGTTTATTGTTGATGGATGTAAATGTGGGAGAAAATGTGAAAATGGAGGAGAATAAAAAAAATAAAAATAAATAAAAAGTGGCCTTCCACAACATGGATGCCTACACCTCCGACCACGCGGCACCCTCGTGGACGTCGTGGGCACCGCTATCGCCCAACCCGGGGGAGCCGCAAGCCTGTGCCGCTCACCAACCCGACAATTACGGAGCCCCAAAATGCTACTTCTGTAGCAAGGGTAAGCACCCCAGACAATGCTGCCCAGCAAGGAGCGCGACCGGCAACGGGTGCGGAAAGAAGGGCCATTTCGCTAAAGTCTGCCACGCCCATCCTGTTTTTATACCCAGCAGCGCTGCGTGTAGCCCGTGGAGGCCGCCATCTTCACTGCCACTAACCACATGCGACCCCTGGAGGCCGCCATCTTTGAATAACCCCGCCGGAACCCCTGCTCACCCGATCATAAGCTGACCTCCGCCACCCTCGATCAGCCCGCCCACCTTTCGCAGCTCGCCTCCATCACCCTCGACCAGTCTCGACCGCATCACCTCGCCAACTCCATGATGGCCATCTGGATCAACGGCCACGAGATGATCTGCCTTTTCGACTCTGTGAGCACAGAGAGTTTCCTTCATCCAGATATGGTACGGCGCTGCTCCCTACCTGGCTTCTGAATCGCATACCGTGGAAGTCCGTGGGTACTGTGTTGCAACCGTTACAGTACGGGGCGTTGAGTACAAAAACTTCAAACTCTACGTCCTCTCACAACTCTGCGCTACCGTGCTACTGGGGCTCGATTTCTAGTGCCATCTCAAAGGTGTTAACTTGGAGTTGAGTGGACCCCTGCCCCTCCTCACCGTCTGTAGCCTCTCAACCCTTAAGGTCGCCCCACCCCCGCTCTTCGCTAACCTCATCTCGGAATGTAAGCCCATCGCAACTAGAAGCAGACGATACAGTGCTCGGGACAAGGCCTTTATCAGGTCGGAGGTCCAGCGACTCCTGCGGAAAGGGATCATAGAGGCCAGTACTAGCCCCTGGAGAGCCCAAGTGGTGGTCGTCAAGACTGAGGAGAAGCACCGGTTGGTCATCGACTACAGTCAGACTATCAACCGGTACACGCAGCTCGATGCGTACCCCTCTCCCGCATATCTGACATGGTCAATCAGATTGTGCAGTACCGAGTCTTCTCCACCACTGGTCTGAAATCCACGTACCACCAACTCCCTATCCGCCCGGAGGACCGCCAATACACAGTCTTCGAGGCAGATGGCCGCCTCTATCACTTCCTCTGGGTCCCCTTCGGCGTCACCAATGGGGTCTCGGTCTTCCAACGGGAGATGGACCAAATGGTTGACCAGTACGAGCTGCGGGCCACATTCCCGTATCTGGATAATGTCACCATCTGCGGCCATGACCAGCAGGACTATGACGCTAACCTCCAAAAATTCCTCCATGGACAAGGCCCGCCCACTCAATAAATCCACCCTTTTTCCCCTGACGGCTGAGGCCCGCCTGGCCTTCAACCGCATCAAAGCAGATATTGCCAAGGCTGCAATGCACGCAGTAGACGAGTCCGTCCCGTTCCAGGTGGAGAGCGATGCGTTTGACTTTGCCCTGGCCGCTACCCTCAACCAGGCGGGCAGGCCCGTGGCTTTCTTCTCCCGTACCCTCCAGAGATCCGAAATTCGACACTCCTCCGTCGAAAAGGAAGCCCAAGTCATCGTGGAAGCTGTGCGACATTGGAGCCATTACCTGGCCGGCAGGCGATTCACTCTCCTCACTGACCAACGGTCGGTTGCCTTCATGTTCAATAACACACAGCGGGCAAAATCAAGAATGACAAGATTCTGAGGTGGTGAATCGAGCTCTCCACCTATAATTATGATATCTTGTATTGACCTGGGAAGCTCAATGAGCCCCCAGATGCCCTGTCCCGCGGTACATGCGCCAGCGCACAAATAGACCGGGTTCGGGCCCTCCACAATGACTTCTGTCACCCGGGGGTCACCTGGTTTTTCCACTTTATCAAGGCCCGCAACCTGCCTTACTCCATCGAGGAGGTCAGGACCGTGACCAGGGACTGCCAGGTCTGCGCGGGGTGCAAACCACACTTCTGTCAGCCAGACAGAGCACACCTGGTAAAGGGCTCCCGCCCCTTTGAGCGCCTCAGCGTCGATTTCAAAGGGCCCCTCCCCTCCACTGACCATAACGTGTACTTCCTCAACATCATTGATGAGTACTCACGTTTCCCTTTCGCCATCCCATGCCCTGACATGACCTCTGCCACAGTGATCAAGGCCTCTTCACTGTGTTCGGTTTCCCCAACTCCATCCATAGTGACCGGGGGTTCCTCCTTCGTGAGTGATGAGCTGCGTCAGTACCTGCTTACCAAGGGCATCGCCTCAAGCCGGACTACCAGCTCCAATCCCCGGGAGAACGGACAGGTGGAGAAGGAGAACGCGACGGTCTGGAAGGCCGTCCTTCTTGCCCTACGGTCTAGAAGTCTCCCTGTCTCCCGCTGGCAGGAGGTCCTTCCCAATGCGCTCCACTCCATCCGGTCGCTCCTGTGTACCGCCACCAATGTGACCCCTCATGAGAGAATGTTTGTCTTCCCCAGGAAGTCCACCTCAGGGGTCTTAGCCCCACCCTGGCTGACGGTCCCAGGGCCCGTCCTCCTCCGGAAGCATGCAAGGAGTCATAAGTCAGATCTCCTGATCGAAAGGGTCCATCTCCTCCATGCTAACCCCCAATATGCCTATGTGGCACACCATGACGGGCGGGAGGACACAGTCACCCTTCGGGATTTGGCACCCGCAGGTTCCCCAGCGATCATCACCACTACCCCCGACCCTACCCCTTCTTCCTCCATTGCTACCCATGGTGCACCAGGGCAACGGCATACTCCGCTAGGCCCAGTGCACGGCACCCCAGACCCTCAGGGTTCGTCGCCAGGCACTCATCTACTTAGTGACGCAGAAGACGACACGCTCCTGAACACGCAGGCCTCAACACGTCATCCGACACCAGTATCCACATCACAGCCAGGACTGCGGCGGTCACAGCGGAAAGTTAAAGCCCCCGACAGACTCGATGTATAATTCAACCTGTTCACTTCACCCCCGCCGGCTCCTTTTTTTAACAGGGGGTGAATGTGGTAAACCACTGTATTGTATTATACCTGCTGTATATAAAATGCCTGGGCTTGCCCCTGCTGGCTCCGCCTTTGGCTCCTCCCTCGGTCTCAAGTATAAAGGTGGCCAACCTCCAGCCCTGCCTTCAGTCTGGGGTCGGCTGCCAGCAGGTATCTTTAAGCTAATTAAAGCCAGAGTTTCACTCTCAACTCGTCCTCTGTCATTGTTGATGGTAGCCATGATGTGGAGATGCCGGCGTTGGACTGGGGTGAGCACAGTACGAAGTCTTACAACACCAGATTAAAGTCCAACAGGTTTGTTTTGATGTCACTAGCTTTCGGAGCGCTGCTCCTTCCTCAGGTTATTGATGGTACCTGTGGGTGGCCAAGTACTTCTCCTTGACTCCATGAGTAGAAGGGGCACATTGAGGTACGTCAAGATCCCTCTCTCGCCTGGATATTGATGCCCACCAGTGCCTGTGACCATGGAATCCAGGGATGAGCACAAATGGGAAAAACCTGCTGGACCAAAGTCTCCACGGTAGTCGCCAATCTTTCCGTGGTGACCTCAAGTTTCTCGCCTGTAGGGGCCACAATATCAGCGGGAACACAGATGGACTACTCCATCTTTCACTCCAGTCTCAATCTCTGCCTGATGTTCCACTGCCTGTTGTTGCACCTCCAGCATGGTGGAGTGGTTACTCTCAGATTCATCCTGACTGGGACTGCGCAGCAGTCTTCTGAGTGCTGGAGACCTGGGCTGTCCCTGCCTCCGACTGCTCTGGAGACTTATCAGTGAGCTATTGTCGGTGAGTCTGGGCCTAATCTGGAATTTAGGAGGAGATCTTCCAGCTGTTCACACGGTGAGATCTTCTGGTCCCGCTGACTGCGCATCCCGACGTGGGTCTCCTGCCGGTGGGGTGGGTTCAATGGGAAATCCCATTGACAGCGGTGGGACCAGAAAATCCTGCCACTTGGTGGGCTACTTCCCACTGCCGAGAAACAGTCCGCGGGGAGGGCCGAGAATCTCGCCCTGAGTTTCAACCATTGAAAATTCCGCACAATGATCATTATTCAAAATTAGGTTATAAAACAAATACTATTACTGCAAAAAAAAAATTGGAACAAAAGTGCTGTTACTGTCCTGTAATCCGGGGTGCCTCGATAAATAAAAAGCTTCAGATGTTTCTCTCTCTCTCTCTCGCTCTTCAATACCTTTAAGAAAAACACAATCAAATCAGTAGTAATGGAGGCTTTGGAGAAGCATTGTTCTAGTTAAGCTGGCAAAATCTTATTGATTACTTTGAGGAAGTCATAAACTTTCCACATGCTCAGACTGCAGGGTTTACCTTCATCTAATCACAACCTCAGCTCTGAGCAAAAGTATCTCATAGTCAGAGTTTCGTACATGGCCAAGATCTTCAAGCAAAAACATCACTAAAAGTACTCAAAGGCATAAAGGGAATTAGTGTTGAGTTCAACTTAATGATGCTATTGTGCATTATGTAATCTAGTTGCTTCTATTATTTTGGACTTTCAAAATTTCAGTTACTGAGTTTTTCTTCATGCAGCAATGTTTTGAGTGATTAGGTTGATGCATGTTTTCCTTTCCCTTTGGCAGCTTGTCCTCATTTGTTGTTTAGGATTGATTATTTTCACATCTTTCGTAGTTTATCATTCTGACTCATATATTCTCTTCAGGTTGAAACTGCTGCCATCTTTACTTTGAGCCACTCACCTAAGTTTAAAGACCAAAGTGTAACATTACAGAATGTCATACTATAAGTACACACTTTCTTTTTTAAAAATATTTTTATTAAAGGCAATTTACGTATGTACTTGAAAATATGAGATCACCAAACATCAACAGGAACAGAGAACACCGGCCCCCAACATCCCCTGATACCAACATCCCGACTCACCCTGCCCTCTTAATTTCTCCCCCTTTATCCCACCCCTCACCCACCCACCAAACCTCCGAGACCGCCCCCCACCCTCACCCCCCCCCTACCCCCTCCCGACACCTCAATTCAACTTGAAGAAATTGATAATCGATAGATTCAGCTGCTCTGAGTCTCACCAGCACAACAAGATCCGTCTCCAGGTTATCAGGGAGGCAAAGGTCAATACGTCGGCCACTCTCCCCACCTGGACTCCCAGATCTTCCAACACACCAAATAACATCACCTCCGGACACGAGGCCAACCCTACCCCGAAATCTCAGACATGACATCCGAGAACTCCCTGCCAGAACCCCCTCAACTTTGGGCACACCCAGAACATGTGGACGTGATTTGCGGGCACCCCCGCACACTGCTCAAATCTATCCTCCACCCTTGCAAAGAACCAGCTCATCCCTGCAACCGTCATGTGGGTCCTATGCGCCACCTTAAACTGGATGTGGCTTAACCTCGCACACGACGAGGACACGTTCACCCTCCACAGGGCTTCTTTCCACATCCTGGTCCTCACCTTCCCACCCAACTCCCCCTCCCATTTGTACTTGATCCCCTCCACCGGAGCGCCCTCACTCTCCTTCAATTCCCCATAAATGTTTGACACTCTCCCCTCTCCAATATCATCCTCCAACAACAGCCTGTCTTGCAGCAATAAGCAAGGGGTGGCGGGGGGGAGCGGCGGGGTTCCACCAGGGCCAGGCTGGCAGGCCTCAGTGAGGGTGTGGAGAGCTGGGATCAGGAGGAGAACATGCAGAGATGCATAGTATTGTGTGGGCTGGGGAGTGCATGTGTTGGGCAGAAGGTGCCCTAACAGTTGGGACCCCCTCCCAAAGCTGCAACATGGCTTCCAGGGCAACCTCACCACATGATGTGGGCCTCCCTGCCACTTGTAAAAGACCAGCGATGGTGGGAGCGGCCCTTGAATTGTTCAGGGCTTCAACTGGTCTAAAAGTGGATGGGCTGCCCGACAGCTCCTCTGCCACTGATAAAATATATGTGGATCCAGGCAAGCAATAGGCATTGCTTCATCTCATCTTCCACTCCACTCACTTACCCCTGCACTCCAACATGGTACCCATTTTATGGTCTCACCAGTGGGGGGGCCTAAAATTCTACCACCTGTTCAACCTTCCCAACTTAGCATGCGTTGTCCAGGGAACAACCCCTTTAAGCCATTATTAAAGTTGTAAATATACGAGTTCAAACATGGCCCAACTCTTTGTTTTGGATTTATAACAAAATGTGACATTTAAAAGTACAGCAGATCTTTTAATTATACAGACAGATGACATTAAAATCTAATTGGCTTCATGTATCGGTTCAAGTGGTAATAGATCACTGTTCTTTGATTGAAGCAGTATGAAAAGGGGGATTAGTCCCTTTTCCATTGTTGTTTTAACCCAGCTTATTCACATACGAGATTTTTATCAGTGGTGAATTTTTAAAAATTCAATTTAAAACAACAGAAGTTATAATTATGTTAGTAATGGTCCAGGTTTCACCCAAGTTGTTCCTTGTTCCATGAAAGGTAACCTAATATCCTGAATGATGACTGGAGTTTTGCAGGATTGCTTTAATGCACATGATTCATGTCAACAGAAAGCACAAAAAAGATAATTTTTTTCTATCTCTTCTACTCCAGTCAATTTATGCACACTTAAACATGAATAAAAAAGCCAGTCAGTTGTCACAATTGCTGGCAACACTTGCCTGTTACTGTTAGCCCATAAGGTGTGAGCATTTCCCTGTTTGGATACATTATGGGTTTGGACTAACATTATTTCCGCAGACTATCTTGTCGTTATCACATTGTCGTCCATGGGAGCTCACTGTGTGAAATTTGGCTGCCGCCCTTCTTGTATACCAGCCATAACTATACTTTTAAAAATTCATTGATTATAAAACATTCTGAGGCCATGAAAGGTGCTATATAAATGGAAGCTCTCATTTTGAAGAAGTCACAGATGTCCTGCTGATTATTAAACGTTAGATACCTAAATTGAGAGGTGGCTGTATGACAGAATGTTAGACTAAGGCATGCTTGGTTGATTTTTAAAATTTATTCATGGAATGTGGGCATCACTAGCAAGGCCAGCATGTATCACCCATCCCTAATTGCCCTTGAGAAAGTGGAGGCAAATTGTCTTTTTGAATCACTGAAGTTAATGTGGTGCAGGTGTACCCACAGCGCTATTGGGGAGAATATCCTGTGATTTTGACCCAGCTACAGTGAAGAAATGGCGATATAGTTCCAAATACTACTGGGAAGTAGTTTTTCTTTTCATTGTCTAATTTATTTATTTTTTCTTTCGTTTTTTGGAATTGTAGTTGTTGAAATTAAACAAAGGTTTAAGACATGGCAGGAGATCCCAGACCCGTGTCATGCTCCTCGAGTGCGATGTGGGAGCTCAGGGACATGTCCACTGTCCCTGGCTCCTTCATGTGCAAGAAGTGTGTCCAGTTGCAGATTCTGTTGGACCACTTGACGGCTCTGGAGCTGCGGATGGACTCACTTTGGAGCATCCGCGATGCTGAGGACGTCGTGGATAGCACGTTTAGTGAGTTGGTCACACCGCAGGTGAACGTTACTGAGGGAGATAGAAAATGGGTGACCAAAAGACAGATCAAGAGTAGGAAGGCAGTGCAGGTGTCCCCTGTGGTCATCTCCCTGCACAACAGATATACCGCTTTGGATACTGTTGAGGGAGATGGCTCAACAGGGGAAGGCAGCCGCAGCCAGGTTCATGGCAACGTGGCTGGCTCTGCTGCGCAGAGGGTTGGCTCTGCTGCAGGGCAGGAAGAAGAATGGCAGGGCTATAGTGATACGGGACTCAATCGTAAGGGGAATAGACAGGTGGTTCTGCAGACGCAATCGAGACTCCAGGATGGTATGTTGCCTCCCTGGTGCAAGGGTCAAGGATGTCTCGGAGCGGCTGCAGGGTGAACAGCCAGCTGCGTGGTGCACATATTCACCAACGATATTGATAAAAAATGGGACGAGGTCCTACAAGCTGAATTCAGGGAGTTAGGAGTTAAACTAAAAAGTAGGACCACAAAGGTAGTAATCTCAGGATTGCTACCAGTGCCACGAGCTAGTCAGAGTAGGAATGTCAGGATAGTTAGGATGAATGCGTGGCTCGAGAGATGGTAAAAGAGGGAGGGATTCAAATTCCTGGGGCATTGGAACTGGTTTTGGAGGAGGTGGGACCAGTACAAACCAGACGGTCTACACCTGGGCAGGACTGGAACCAATGTCCTAGAGTGTTTGCTAGAGCTGTTGGGGAGGGTTTAAACTAATGTGGCAGGGGGATGGGAACCGATGCAGGCGGTTGGAAGGTAGTAATTCAGGGACAGGAACAAAAGGCAGTAAGGGGGAAAGTGAAAGGCAGAGAAGCCATAGTCAAAAATCAAAAAGGGTACAGTGACTGAGGGGAGCTCAGTGAATATGCCCAGTAATACTAAAAGAAATAAAACGGGAAGTAAAAACATTAATGGTAAGCAATGAGGCAGGTTGTTACATGAAGATATGGATTCAACGACAAGGAAAATTAGGAGAAAAGTTACGAGGAAATATAACTTAGGAAAGGTTACTGATCGAGGTGTTAAGATTCAAAACAGAGGTAAAATAGCCAACATAAGTGTACTTTACCTGAATGCTCGTAGTATTCGGAATAAGGTAAATGAGTTGATGGCGCAAATCATCATGAATGACTATGATTTAGTGGCCATTACTGAAACATGGTTAAAGGATGGTCACGACTGGGAGTTACATATCCGAGGGTATCAAACTATTTGGAAGGACAGAGTGGATGGTAAGGGAGTTGGCGTAGCTCTGTTATTTAAGGATGACATCCGGGCAATAGTAAGGGACGACATCGGTGCTATGGAGGATAAGGTTGAATCCATTTGGGTGGAAATCAGGAATAGTAAGGCGAAAAAGTCACTGATAGGAGTAGTCTATAGGCCACCAAATAGTAACATTATGGTGGGGCAGGCAATAAACAAAGAAATAACGGGTGCATGTAGAAATGGTACAGCAGTTATCATGGGGGATTTCAATCTACATGTCGATTGGTTTAACTAGGTCGGTCAAGGCAGCCTTGAGGAGGAGTTTATTGAATGTATCCGTGATAGTTTCCTAGAACAGTATGTAATGGAACCTATGAGGGAACAATCGGTCCTAGATCTGGTCCTGTGTAATGAGACACGATTGATTCATGATCTCATAGTTAGGGATCCTCTCGGAAGGAGCGATCACAATATGGTGGAATTTAAAATACAGATGGAGGGTGAGAAGGTAAAATCAAACACTAGTGTTTTGTGCTTAAACAAAGGAGATTACAATGGGATGAGAGAAGAACTAGCTAAGGTAGACTGGGAGCAAAGATTTTATGGTGAAACAGTTGAGGAACAGTGGAGAACCTTCCAAGCAATTTTTCACAGTGCTCAGCAAAGGTTTATACCAACAAAAAGGAAGGACGGTAGAAAGAGGGAAAATCGACCGTGGATATCTAAGGAAATAAGGGAGAGTATCAAATTGAAGGAAAAAGCATACAAAGTGGCAAAGATTAGTGGGAGAGTAGAGGACTGGGAAATCTTTAGGGGGCAACAGAAAGCTACTAAAAAAACTATAAAGAAGAGTAAGATAGATTATAAGAGTAAACTTGCTCAGAATATAAAAACAGATAGTAAACGTTTCTACAAATATATAAAACAAAAAAGAGTGGCTAAGGTAAATACTGGTCCTTTAGAGGATGAGAAGGGAGATTTTTTTTTTTTTTTTAATAAATATTTTATTGAAAATTTTTGGTCAACCAACACAGTACATTGTGCATCCTTTACACAACATTATAACAATACAGATAATAATGACCTTTTTTATATAAACAAAAAACAACAAATAAATAAATATTAAATAACAAAAATGAAAACTAGCCCTAATTGGCAACTGCCTTGTCACAGGCTATACCCCCCCCACCCCCACCCCCCATCCCTCCCCCCCCCCCCCCAAGTCCTGGGCTGCTGCTGCTGCCTTCTTTTTTCCCCCATCTATCTTTCCGCAAGATATTCGACGAACGGTTGCCACCGCCTGGTGAACCCTTGAGCCGACCCCCTTAGGACGAACTTAATCCGCTCTAACTTTATGAACCCCGCCATATCATTTATCCAGGTCTCCGCCCCCGGGGGCTTGGCTTCTTTCCACATTAGCAATATCCTGCGCCGGGCTACTAGGGACGCAAAGGCCAAAACATCGGCCTCTCTCGCCTCCTGCACTCCCGGCTCTTGTGCAACCCCAAATATAGCCAACCCCCAGCTTGGTTCGACCCGGACTCCTACTACTTTCGAAAGCGCCTTTGCCACCCCCATCCAAAACCCCTGTAGTGCCGGGCATGACCAGAACATATGGGTATGATTCGCTGGGCTTCTCGAGCACCTCGCACACCTATCCTCCACCCCAAAAAATTTATTGAGCCGTGTTCCAGTCATATGTGCCCTGTGTAATACCTTAAACTGAATCAGGCTTAGCCTGGCGCACGAGGACGACGAGTTTACCCTGTTTAGGGCATCTGCCCACAGCCCCTCCTCAATCTCCTCCCCTAGCTCTTCTTCCCATTTCCCTTTTAGTTCGTCCACCATAGTCTCCCCTTCGTCCCTCATTTCCCTATATATATCCGACACCTTACCATCCCCCACCCATTTCTTTGAGATGACTCTGCCCTGCACCTCTTGTGTCGGGAGCTGCGGGAATTCCCTCACCTGTTGCCTCGCATAAGCCCTCAATTGCATGTACCTAAATGCATTCCCTTGGGGCAACCCATATTTCTCAGTCAGCGCTCCCAGACTCGCAAACTTCCCATCCACAAATAGATCTTTCAATTGCGTTATTCCTGCTCTTTGCCACATTCCATATCCCCCATCCATTCCCCCCGGGGCAAACCTATGGTTGTTTCTTATTGGGGACCCCCCCAATGCTCCGGTCTTTCCCCTATGTCGTCTCCACTGTCCCCAAATCTTCAGTGTAGCTACCACCACCGGACTCGTGGTATAGTTCCTTGGTGAGAATGGCAATGGGGCTGTCACCATAGCCTGCAGGCTGGTCCCCCTACAGGACGCCCTCTCTAATCTCTTCCACGCCGCTCCCTCCTCCTCTCCCATCCACTTACTCACCATTGAAATATTAGCGGCCCAATAATACTCACTTAGGCTCGGTAGTGCCAGCCCCCCCCTATCCCTACTACGCTGTAAGAATCCCTTCCTCACTCTCGGAGTCTTCCCGGCCCAAACAAAACCCATGATACTCTTTTCTATCCTTTTGAAAAAAGCCTTCGTGATCACCACCGGGAGGCACTGAAACACAAAGAGGAATCTCGGGAGGACCACCATCTTAACCGCCTGCACCCTCCCTGCCATTGACAATGCTACCATATCCCATCTCTTGAAATCTTCCTCCATCTGTTCCACCAACCGCGTCAAATTTAGCCTGTGCAATGTGCCCCAATTCTTAGCTATCTGGATCCCCAGGTAACGAAAGTCTCTTGTTACCTTCCTCAACGGTAGGTCTTCTATTTCTCTACTCTGCTCCCCTGGATGCACCACAAACAGCTCACTCTTCCCCATGTTCAATTTATACCCTGAAAACTCCCCAAACTCCCCAAGTATCCGCATTATTTCTGGCATCCCCTCCGCTGGATCCGCCACATATAGTAGCAGATCATCCGCATATAAAGATACCCGGTGTTCTTCTCCTCCCCTAAGTATTCCCCTCCATCTCCTGGAACCTCTCAGCGCTATCGCCAGGGGCTCAATCGCCAGTGCAAACAGCAATGGGGACAGAGGACATCCCTGCCTTGTCCCTCTATGGAGCCGAAAATATGCCGATCCCCGTCCATTCGTGACCACACTCGCCACTGGGGCCCTATACAACAGCTGCACCCATCTAACATACCCCTCTCCAAACCCGAATCTCCTCAACACCTCCCACAGATAATCCCATTCCACTCTATCAAATGCTTTCTCGGCATCCATCGCCACTACTATCTCCGTTTCACCCTCTGGTGGGGCCATCATCATTACCCCTAACAGCCTCCGTATATTCGTGTTCAGCTGTCTCCCCTTCACAAACCCCGTTTGGTCCTCATGAACCACCCCCGGGACACATTCCTCTATTCTCATTGCCATTACCTTGGCCAGGACCCTGGCATCCACATTTAGGAGGGAAATTGGTCTGTAGGACCCGCATTGTAGCGGATCCTTTTCCTTCTTTAAGAGAAGCGATATCGTTGCTTCTGACATAGTCGGGGGCAGTTGTCCCCTTTCCTTTGCCTCATTAAAGGTCCTCGTCAGTAGCGGGGCGAGCAAGTCCAAATATTTTCTGTAAAATTCAACTGGGTATCCGTCCGGTCCCGGGGCCTATCCCGTCTGCATGTTCCTAATTCCTTTCACCACTTCTTCTACCGTGATCTGTGCTCCCAGTCCCGCCCTTTCCTGCTCTTCCACCTTGGGAATTTCCAGCCGATCCAAAAAATCCATCATTCTCTCCCTCCCATCCGGGGGTTGAGCTTCATACAATTTTTTATAAAATGTCTTGAACACTTCATTCACTCTCTCCGCTCCCCGCTCCGTCTCTCCTTCCTCGTCCCTCACCCCCCCTATTTCCCTCGCTGCTCCCCTTTTCCTCAATTGGTGTGCCAGCAATCTGCTCGCCTTCTCTCCATATTCATACTGTACACCCTGCGCCTTCCTCCATTGTGCCTCTGCAGTGCCTGTAGTCAGCAAGTCAAATTCCACATGCAGCCTTTGCCTTTCCCTGTACAGTCCCTCCTCCGGTGCTTCCGCATATTGTCTGTCCACCCTTAAAAGTTCTTGCAGCAACCGCTCCCGTTCCTTACTCTCCTGCTTCCCTTTATGTGTCCTTATTGATATCAGCTCCCCCCTCACCACCGCCTTCAACGCCTCCCAGACCACTCCCACCTGAACCTCCCCATTGTCATTGAGTTCCAAGTACTTTTCGATGCATCCCCTCACCCTTAGGCACACCCCCTCATCTGCCATTAGTCCCATGTCCATTCTCCAGGGTGGGCGCCCTCTTGTTTCCTCCCCTATCTCCAAGTCTACCCAGTGTGGGGCATGATCCGAAATGGCTATAGCCGTATATTCCGTTCCCCTCACCCTCGGGATAATGCCCTACCCAACACAAAAAAGTCTATGCGTGAATAGACTTTATGGACATAGGAGAAAAACGAGAACTCCTTACTCCTAGGTCTACTGAATCTCCACGGGTCCACCCCTCCCATCTGCTCCATAAAATCCTTAAGCACCTTGGCTGCTGCCGGCCTCCTACCAGTCCTGGACTTCGACCTATCCAGCCTTGGTTCCAACACCGTGTTAAAATCTCCCCCCATTATCAGCTTTCCCGTCTCTTGGTCCGGGATGCGTCCTAGCATTCGCCTCATAAAGTTGGCATCGTCCCAGTTCGGGGCATACACGTTTACCAAAACCACCATCTCTCCCTGTAATTTGCCACTCACCATCACGTATCTGCCCCCGTTATCCGCCACTATAGTCTTTGCCTCGAACATTACCCGCTTCCCCACTAATATAGCCACCCCCCTGTTTTTCGCATCCAGCCCCGAATGGAACACCTGCCCCACCCATCCTTTGCGCAACCTAACCTGGTCTATCAGTTTCAGGTGCGTTTCCTGTAACATAACCACATCTGCTTTAAGTTTCTTAAGGTGTGCGAGTACTCGTGCCCTCTTTATCGGCCCGTTAAGCCCCCTCACGTTCCACGTGATCAGCCGAGTTGGGGGGCTTCCCACCCCCCCCCGTGCCGGTTAGCCATCATCTTTTTCCAGCTTCTCACCCAGTTCCCACGCAGCTGTATCTCTCCCAGACGGTGCCCCCCCGCCCATCCTTTCCCGTACCCACTCCCCCCTTTCCCCAGCAGCAGCAACCCAGTAATTCCCCCCTCCCCCCCCCCGCTAGACCCCCCGCTAGCGTAATTACTCCCCCCATGTTGCTCCCAGAAGTCAGCAAACTCTGGCTGACCTCGGCTTTCCCCCGTGATCACGGCTCGCACCGTGCGACGCCCCCTCCTTCCTGCTTCTCTGTTCCCGCCATAATTATCATAGCGCGGGAACCAAGCCCGCGCCTCTCCCTCGGCCCCGCCTCCCATGGCCAACGCCCCATCTCCTCTCCCTCCCCACCTCCCCCCATCACCACCTGTGGGAGAGAGAAAAGTTACCATACCGCAGGATTAAAACATAAAACCCCTCTTCGCCCCCCCCCCCCCCATTCGCCTCACCACTTTGTCCAAACGTTCATTTTCATAATCCACTCATTCCAATTTTTCTTCTACAATAAAAGTCCACGCTTCATCCGCCGTCTCAAAGTAGTGGTGCCTCCCTTGATATGTGACCCACAGTCTTGCCGGTTGCAGCATTCCAAATTTTATCTTCTTTTTGTGAAGTACCGCTTTGGCCCGATTAAAGCTCGCCCTCCTTCTCGCCACCTCCGCACTCCAATCTTGATAAACGCGGATCACCGCGTTCTCCCATTTACTACACCGAGTTTTCTTCGCCCATCTAAGGACCATTTCTCTATCCTTAAAACGGAGGAATCTCACCACTATGGCTCTGGGAGTTTCTCCTGCTCTCGATCCTCGCACCATAACTCGGTATGCTCCCTCCACCTCCAACGGACCCGTCGGGGCCTCCGCTCCCATTAACGAGTGCAGCATCGTGCTCACATATGCCCCGACGTCCGCCCCCTCCACACCTTCAGGAAGGCCAAGAATCCTCAAGTTGTTCCTCCTTGCGTTATTTTCCAGTGCCTCCAACCTCTCCACAGATCGTTTCTGGTGTGCCTCCTGTATCTCCGACTTCACCACCAGGCCCTGTATATCGTTCTCATTCTCTGCTGCTTTCGCCTTCACGACCCGAAGCTCCTGCTCCTGGGTCTTTTGTTCCTCTCTCAGCCCTTCAATCGCCTGTAATATCGGGGCCAACAACTCTTTCTTCATTTCCTTTTTTATCTCCTCCACGCAGCGTTTCAAGAACTCTTGTTGTTCAGGGCCCCATATGAGACTGCCACCTTCCGACGCCATCTTGGTTTCTGCTTGCCTTCCTTGCCGTTGTTCCAAAGGATCCGCTGCAATCCGGCCACTTTCCTCTCCTTTTTCCATCCGTGTCCAGGGGGAACACCCTTCTGGTTTACTGCACGGTGTTTTTAGCCGTTAAAATTGCCGTTGGGGCTCCTATCAAGAGCCCTAAAGTCCGTTCCACCGGGAGCTGCCGAAACGTGCGACTTAGCTGGTCATCGCCGCACCCGGAAGTCCCCGAGAAGGGAGATTTAATAATGGGAGATGAGGAAATGGCTGAGGAACTGAACAAGTTTTTTCGGTTGGTCTTCACAGTGGAAGACACAAATAACATGCCAGTGACAGATAGAAATGAGGCTATGACAGGTGAGGACCTTGAGAGGATTGTTATCACTAAGGAGGTAGTGGTGGGCAAGCTAATGGGGCTAAAGGTAGACAAGTCTCCTGGCCCTGATGGAATGCACCCCAGAGTGCTAAAAGAGATGGCTAGGGAAATTGCAAATGCACCAGTGATAATTTACCAAAATTCACTGGACTCTGGGGTGATCCCGGCGGATTGGAAATTAGCAAACGTGACACCACTGTTTAAAAAAGGAGGTAGGCAGAAAACAGGTAATTATAGGCCAATGAGGTTAACTTCGGGAGTAGGGAAGATGCTGGAATCTATCATCAAGGAAGAAATAGCGAGGCACCTGGATGGAAATTGTCCCATGGGCAGATGCAGCATGGGTTCATAAAGGGCAGGCAGGTCATGCCTAACTAATTTGGTGGAATTTTTTGAGGACATTACCAGTGCGGTATATAACAGGGAGCCAATGGATGTGGTATATCTGGATTTCCAGAAAGCCTTTGACAAGGTGCCACACAAATGGTTGCTGCATAAGATAAAGATGCATGGCATTAAGGGTAAAGTAGTAGCATGGACAGAGGATTGGTTAATTAATAGAAAGCAAAGAGTGGGGATTAATGGATGTTTCTCTGGTTGGCAATCAGTAGCTAGTGGTGTCCCTCAGGGATCAGTGTTGGGCCCACAATTGTTCACAATTTACATAGATGATTTGGAGTTGGGGACCAAGGGCAATGTGTCCAAGTTTGCAGATGATACTAAGATGAGTGGTAAAACAAAAAGTACAGAGGATACTGGAAGTCTGCAGAGGAATTTGGATAGGTTAAGTGAATGGGCTCGGGTCTGGCAGATGGAATACTATGTTGACAAATGTGAGGTTATCCATTTTGGTAGGAATAACAGCAAAAGGGATTATTATTTAAATGATAAAATATTGAAACATGCTAAGTGCTGAGAGACCTGGGTGTGCTAGTGCATGAGTCGCAAAAAGTTGGTTTACAGGTGCAACAGGTGATTAAGAAGGCAAATGGAGTTTTGTCCTTCATTGCTAGTGGGATGGAGTTTAAGACTAGGGAGGTTTTGCTGCAATTGTATAAGGTGTTAGTGAGTATTTTGTTCAGTTTTGGTCTCCTTATTTGAAAAAGGACGTACTGGCACTGGAGGGTGTGCAGAGGAGATTCACTAGGTTAATCCCAGAGCTGAAGGGGTTAGATTATGAGGAGAGGTTGAGTAGACTGGGACTGTACTCGTTGGAATTTAGAAGGATGAGGGGGGGATCTTATAGAAACATACAAAATTATGAAGGGAATAGATAGGATAGATGCTGGCAGTTTGTTTCCACTGGCGGGTGAAAGCAGAACTAGGGGGCATCGCCCCAAAATAAGGGGAAGTAGATTTATGACTGAGTTTAGGAGGAACTTCGTCACCCAAAGGGTTGTGAATCTATGGAATTCCTTGCCCAATGAAGCAATAGAGGCTCCTTCATTAAATGTTTTTAAGATAAAGACAGATAGTTTTTTGAAGAATAAAGGGATTAAGGGTTATGGTGTTCAGGCTGGAAAGTGGAGCTGAGTCCACAAAATATCAGCCATGATCTCATTGAATGGCGGAGCAGGCTTGAGGGGCCAAATGGCCTACTCCTGCTCCTAGTTCTTATGTTCTTAAATCAATCTGATTGGGGCTGGTTTAGCACAGTGGGCTATACCGCTGGCTTGAAATGCAGAACAAGACCAGCAGCGCGGGTTCAATTCCTGTACCGGCCTCCCCAACAGGCGCCGGAATGTGGCGCCTAGGGGCTTTTAACAGTAATTTCATTGAATCCTACTTGTGACGATAAGCTATTATTATAGAGAGAGACTTGCACACGGTTGGATTACCATGCATCCACTGCCCTGTCCTTTTAGGTGGTAGGGGGGGTCATAGGTTTGGAAGATGCTGTTGAAGGATGTTTGGCGAGTTCCTGTAATGCATCTTGTAAATGGTACACACTGCTGCCATTGTGCATTGGTGGTACAGGGGGTGAATAGCCAACCATACCCACCCCATCCACCAAGATAAGAAAGCCAACTGAAAGAAACAGGGGGGGTGAATACTTAAAGTGGGGTTGGGGTGCTGATCAAGCAGGCTGTTTTGTCCTGAATGATGCCAAGGTTCTTGAGTGTTGTTGGCATTGTATTTTTCCAGGCAATTGGGAAATATTTCATCACACTCCTGACATGTGCTTTGTAGATGGTGGACCGACTTTGTGGAGTCAGGAAGTGAATTACTCGCCACAGAACCTCCAGTCTCTGGTTTGCTCTTGTAGCTGCAGCACTTATATGGGCTATTCCAGTTAAGTTTCTAGCTAACAGTAACTCCCAAGATGTTATTGGTGGTGTAATTCAGCAATGGTAATGCTGTTGAACATCAAGGGGAGATGGTTAGATTCTTTTTTGTTGGAGATGTTTATTGCCTGGCACTTATATGGCGTAAATGTTTCTTGTCACTTATCAACTCAAACCTGAATGTTGTTCAGGTCTCACTCTATGCAAACATGGACTATTTCAGTATATGAGGCATCAGGAATGGTACTGAATAATGTGCAATCATCAGTGAACATCCCCATTTCTGACCTGGTGATGGAAGGAAGGCAATTGATGAGGCAGCTGAAGGTGGCTCGGCCTGGAACATTGCCCTGAGGAACACCTGCAATAATGTTCAGGAGCTGAGGTATTTGGCTTGATGCCACATTCAGTGAGATGATACCTCGATGTGAAGGACAGTTAGTCTCACCTCAGGAATTCAACTCTTTTGCCTATATTTAGACAAAATTAGGTCCAGAGCCACGTGTGCCTGTCGGAACTCAAACTGCATCAGTGGATTGGATGTCAAATTTCTATCTCCTAGTTATATGTAGTCTGGGAGGTTATCACTGCAGAGATGACATTTTATGTGGGGTAGGGGATGCGTGTTCATGCACCATGAGGTGATGGACTGATACGTGTTCATTGTGCCACCTCACTGAGTCAGCTTTGCTTCAGACAGTGCGAGTGCAGCTGACTGGAGAGTTTTAAGTTATGTCAGAACTGCTCAGAAATGAGGTTGCCAAACAAATGACCAAATGTTATTGCTATTTATTTTCACAGCCTTTAATTACCCTCCTATTCTGATCTCATTTACACCTGCCTGAAGCCCCTGGATGAAGAAAACCTCTGCTGCCCACTTCCTGCCAGAGAAGTCTGATTTTGAACATCACGTAAGTGTAATATCTGCTTCAATGTGGGAGGCTCACTAACTTGTCTTTGTAAACTTGAGCTCATCCAAAACTCTTCTACTCTTATCCTACATCTTCAGCTGCCAAGGCCCTAAGCTCTGAAATTCCCTCCCTAAACCTCTCTAACACTCTAACCTCTCTAACATCCAAAGATATGCAGGTTAGGACGGATTGACCATGCTAAATTTTCCCCTATTGTCAAAGATGTGCAGGTTAACTGGGGTTACTAGGATTGGGTGAGGGAATGGGCTGAGTTAGGGAGCTCTTTTGGAGGGTCTATGCAGATTTGATGGGCCAAATGGTCTCTTTCTGCACAGTCAGGGTTCTATGGATCTGTGGTAACTTTCCACTTTTAAGATGCTCCTTAAAATCAACCTCTTCAACTCATCGTTTGGTAACCTATCCTACATTGCCTTAAGTGGCTTGGTGTCATATCTAGTCCACTCCCGTGAAGTGTCTTGGGACCTTTTATTGCAAGAAAGAGGTTACATAAATGTAGGTATTTTTTGTTAGCTGCTATACCCCCAAAGTATAATAGACTCTTGATTATTAAAAAAAAAAATTTTGAGTACCCAATTCATTTTTTCCAATTAAAGGGTAATTTAATGTGGCCAATCCACCTACCCTGCACATCTTTGGATTGTGGGGGCGAAACCCACGCAAACAGGGGGAGAATGTGCAAACGCCACACAGACAGTGACCCAGAGCCGGGATCGAACCTGGGACCTCGGCGCCGTGAGGGGACTCTCGATAATTTTAAAAAGAAATGCATTTTATTCCAAACATATATGAAAAGTTACAACACATAAACAATTTGGGAAACAAGTTTCCCAACAAATAATGAGACAGTTTGTACAAATTTTCCTCCTTTTTCACCCTCCCCCTCCCCCATGACAAACAACTCCTCAAACATGGTCACGAACACCCCCCACCTTGCCTCGAAACCCTCCGCTAAACCCCTTAACCAATATGTGATCTTTTCCAGCTGGAGAGTCATATAAGTCACCCAACCAAGCCGCTACCCCCGGTGGTGTTACTGACCGCCATTCCAATAAAATCCATTGCCGGGCAATCAGAGCGGCGAAGGCCACAACATCGGCCTTTCTCCCCTCCATCAGCTCCGGCTCAACCTCCTCCCCCACTATCCTGCTAGTGCTGCAAACACTCCTGCCCAGAATCGCTACAATTCTTTGCAGCGCCAGAACATGTGTGCGTGATTCGCTGGTCCCTGCACACACTTTTTACACTCATCTGCCACCCCCTGGAAGAATCCACTCATTCTTGCCCGAGTCATATGTACCCTGTGTACGACCTTGAACTGTATCAGGCTCATCCTTGCGCACGAAGAGGTTGCATTTACCCTTTGCAGTGCCTCACCCCATACTCCCCACTTTATCTCCCCTCCCACTTCTCCTTAATCTTCACCACCTGCTCACCTCCCTGCTCACCCAGCCACCTGTATATATCTCCAATCCTGCCCTCCCCTTCCACATCCGGAAGCAGCAGTCTTTCCAGCAGGGTGTACCTCGGCAACCTGGGGAACACTTTCCAAACCTTCTGCGCGAAGTCCCTTCCCTGCAGTACCTAAACTCACTTCCTCTCGGGAAAGTCACCAGACTTCCCCTTCTGGGTCCCTCCTGGGCCTGGTGCATGACTGGGTTCTCAGGGTGTGGGGCAGGTGTCTGCAAATGGCTGCTGCTCGGGCTCTGACGATGCTGCTTCAGCTGTCTTCTCCGACGTTTGGCCGCCAGCCCTGCGATGGCAGCTTCCACGGGGTCCACAATATCATCCATAATGTGATATCTGTGAGGAATTAGAGAAGGTGAGAGACCGACAATCAGTTACGGCTTCCACCCCGGGAACCACGATCCCCCAACCCTCACATCCTCTGCCAACCTTCGGGGTGCCATCCAACTTGCCCGTACACACACACCCATCCGCAGCAGGCTCCCCTGGGCACCGGACCCCAAAAACCCTCTAGGAACTTTACCTGAACCAGGAGCTGGTTCCCTCCCTGGTCCACACACACACACACATCCTCTGGTTGCGGGGGTGTCCTTAGTGCTGTTGCCCAGCTCCTGGGATTTGGAATGTTCATTGCTGCTTCTATGGTGTTGATGCCTCCACAGTTCAGGCAATGTGTCCAGGCCTCACTGTCTGATTGGGATGCTAGGCTGTAACATGGGTACACATGCGACATGGCATGTGTACCCACAGGAATCCACTTGGGAGCTGTGAAGTGCTTGCATTACTAGAATTGCCAATTCTCCATTGGCAATAGCCTTTGGCTGTGCAGCCAGAGGCCGCTACGGTCAATGGGAGTTAAAGTGACCATCACCATATTACCACGGGGAGCTCCATCATGGGTGAGTTCAGTGGGATGTACAGGCAGCAGCTGTAGTTGCCCCCGTAATAGGTATGCATGATTCAGGGGTGGCATGCCAGGCCTGCGGGCGTTAGACCACCCGTCATCCCCCTCCAGCCCAATGGAGACCCTCCACTGATGGCAGCTGCCCCCCACGACCAAGCCCGATTACCCCCCCGATGGCTTTCCCACTCTCCCCGCGTGGCGAAGCAGTGGTCCCTGTGACCCCGGGTTGACTACCTGATTTCCAAGATGGCTACTCACCTCCTTGGACCCCCACAGCAGCTACTCCGCCAACTTCACGATTTTAAAAAGATGTACTAAATGGCACCCACATGACCACATGCTGGGAGACAGTTAGATCATGGGTGGCCATTCGATAGATGGTCCTTCCCCTTAATGGGATGGAGATTGGTCTTAATTGTTGATAATTGGTTTCTTGCCACGCCACGGCGAGATTCCGAATTCACCGATGGGAGCTGACCGGTTGCATCGCAAACTGTTTGCCGCCTTGCGCAGTTCCCGTTTTTAGCCTCTCCCGCTATTCACCGGCCTCGTTATGCTTGAGCGCGAGTGTAACGAGGCCGGGAGATCACGCCCTAGGTCTTGACTCTCCAGCTCTGGGGTCCACACTGGTGGGGCACCTGATTCCAGGCCTCTGCGCTTTCTCTCTGTTACTCAGGGTTTGCGCGATCCCGCGCAATTGGTCTTGAGCTAGTCATGTGGATTGCAAATCCTGCCCCCTGAAAGGGGCCGTGCTACTCCACTTACCGTAATCCAAAGTCAGAGGTTGGGAATGCATACACCCTATCACAAACCCCTTTTGTTACTTCCCCTCTTTCCCAGCCTCTGTACTTGCTTAAAACCTGTTATATCTCCAAACTCTTTCAGTTCTGTTGAAAGGTCATCAGCCTGAAATGTTAACTCATGTTTTTATTTCCACAGATGTTAACCTTTTTCCTGAGTATTTCTGTCATTTTTTGCTATTATTTCAGATTTCTTGTCTCGGCAATGTTCTGCTTTCGGAAACTAAAGAGAACGGCCC
This sequence comes from Scyliorhinus torazame, assembly GCF_047496885.1. Lineage (NCBI taxonomy): Eukaryota > Metazoa > Chordata > Chondrichthyes > Carcharhiniformes > Scyliorhinidae > Scyliorhinus > Scyliorhinus torazame. The sequence goes on along the minus strand of NC_092723.1, from coordinate 131,312,975 downwards.
ATGAATTATTCTGACAGCCATACTTGGGGACGCTAACCAAGGAAGTGCAAATATTCCTGTTATTTTTCTGAGCTTGTAAATGATACCATGGGCGAAATTCTCCGGAAACGGCACGATGTCCGCCGACTGGCGCCCAAAACGGCGCAAATCAGACTGGCATCGCGCCGCCCCAAAGGTGCGGAATGCTCCGCATCTTTGGGGACCGAGCCCCAACATTGAGGGGCTAGGTCGGCGCCGGAGGAATTTCCGCCCCGCCAGCTGGCAGAAAAGGCCTTTGGTGCCCCGCCAGCTGGCATGGAAATGACATCTCCGGGCGGCGCATGCGCGGGAGCGTCAGCGGCCGCTGACAGTTTCCCACGCATGCACAGTGGAGGGAGTCTCTTCCGCCTCTGCCATGGTGGAGACAGTGGCGGAGGCGGAAGGGAAAGAGTGCCCCCACGGCACAGGCCCGCCCTCGGATCGGTGGGCCCCTATCGCGGGCCAGGCCACCGTGGGGGCACCCCCCGGGGCCAGATGGCCCCGCGCCCCCCCAGGACCCCGGAGCCCGCCCACGCCGCCTTGTCCCGCCGGTAAGGTATGTGGTTCAATTTACGCTGGCGGGACAGGCATTTTAGTGGCGGGACTTCGGCCCATCTGGGCCGGAGAATTGAGCGGGGGGGGGGACCGCCAACCGGCGCGGCGCAATTCCCGCCTCCGCCGAATCTCCGGTGCCGGAGACCTCGGCAACCGGCGGGGGCAGGATTCACGCCAGCCCCCGGCGATTCGCCGACCCGGCGGGGGGTCGGAGAATTTCGCCCCAGGTGTCTGAAACACACAGAAGTGAAGGCTGTTGATGGATCTTTTGAATCCATTTGCCATATTGACGAACAAGCTTTTGCCTTTAGGATCCAATGAATAGGAACTGTATTTGGACAAGGCTTCAGAGGGTGATTAGTGTCCATAGAACTGCAATTCTGCATGCAATCTGCACTGTGAGAGCAGGAATTGGAGAGCAGGACAGTTAAGCAGGTTAAATGCAAGACTGGAGAATGGGGAAATGTCATTAAACCATTAAAGAAAGAGATGCTTGCAATTATAGAGTTGACGTCCCAGAGCACTTTACAGCCAATGAAGTGCTTTTGAATTTATGGTCAGCAATATCCCATAAAACTCAATGGCAGAGTTCTCCCATCCCACCTGTGGTGGGTTTGGTGGCAGCCAGGAGCAGCAAATCTAATGGGAGTCAAAAAGTCAGAAATCCATAAAATCACATTGTAATTCTCCCCATGGTGGGTTAATGGTGGGTCAGTCTTCCTACTGGCTGGTGGCATGATTGGTATTTGCATCGTATTGATGCTCATTAAAACAACAGCTATTTTGCCCAGTAACTCGAACAGTGGAATCTGTTCCCAACCTCAGTCTTTCACTGCTTCTACAACCTACAGATTTTTAAAATACACTTTAAGGTTCTCCTGATCACTATTTTGTGACTTTGCTTGTTGTCTGTCCTGTTCTGTGCTTCCCTCTATGTGTTGAGCCTTCATCCGGGTATCTCAATTGCAGGAAGGTCCCTTTATTCTCTACTGAATCAGCAGGTGATCCAGTTCCTTTTTGAATGCTCTAGGAGCTATGTTTCTATTTGACTGAAGGGGTTTGTATTCCATGTTTGTATTCCAGAAGGCAAGTACTTCTTGCCTTCACAACTGGCCTATAGCTTCCTGCTTTCTGTCACCCTCCTTTCTTGAATAGGGCTGCTACATTTACGGCTTTTCAATCCATTGGGACCTTTCCAGAATTGAAGGGATTCTGGAAGATTACAATCAATACTTAATTATTTCTGCAGCCACTTCCTTTAAGACCCTCAGATGCAGGCCATCAGGTCCAGGGGACTCATCAGCCTTTGGTCTGCTACATTTTCCTCATACTTTTACTCTCGTGATATTGATTGCTTTATGTTCCTCTCCAACACCCCCCCCCCCCACCACCACCACCACCACCACCACACACACACTCTTTTTGCCCTCTGCTTTTCTACTATTGTTGGGCTGCTTTTTGTGAGTTTTACTTTGAAGACAAATGCAAAATACCTGTTCAAAATCTCTGCCATTTCCTTCTTTCACACTGTTAATTCATTAGTCTCACCCTGTAAGGGACCAACACACACTTTCACTATTCTTCTCTATTTGATATACTTATGGAAGTTTTCACTGACTGTTTTTATATCACTTGCTTGTTTTCTTTCATACTCTAATTTCTGCCTCTATTTTCTGTCATCCTTTGCTGGTTTCTCAAACTTTCCCAAACATCTGACCTACCACAAATGTTAGCTGCATTGCACGGCAGCGTGGGTTGGTACCTGGGACTTCGATGTTGTGGCCATTTCGGAGACATGGATAGAGCAGGGACAGGAATGGATGTTGCAGGTTCCGGGGTTTAGGTGTTTTAGTAAGCTCAGAGAAGGAGGCAAAAGAGGGGGAGGTGTGGCGCTGCTAGTCAAGAGCAGTATTACGGTGGCGGAGAGGATGCTAGATGGGGACTCTTCTTCCGAGGTAGTATGGGCTGAAGTTAGAAACAGGAAAGGAGAGGTCACCCTGTTGGGAGTTTTTTATAGGCCTCCTAATAGTTCTAGGGATGTAGAGGAAAGGATGGCGAAGATGATTCTGGATATGAGCGAAAGTAACAGGGTAGTTATTATGGGAGACTTTAACTTTCCAAATATTGACTGGAAAAGATATAGTTCGAGTACAATAGATGGGTCGTTTTTTTGTACAGTGTGTGCAGGAGGGTTTCCTGAAACAATATGTTGACAGGCCAACAAGAGGCGAGGCCACGTTGGATTTGGTTTTGGGTAATGAACCAGGCCAGGTGTTGGATTTGGAGGTAGGAGAGCACTTTGGGGACAGTGACCACAATTCGGTGACGTTTACGTTAATGATGGAAAGGGATAAGTATACACCGCAGGGCAAGAGTTATAGCTGGGGGAAGGGCAATTATGATGCCATTAGACATGACTTGGGGGGGATAAGGTGGAGAAGTAGGCTGCAAGTGTTGGGCACACTGGATAAGTGGGGCTTGTTCAAGGATCAGCTACTGCGTGTTCTTGATAAGTATGTACCGGTCAGACAGGGAGGAAGGCGTCGAGCGAGGGAACCGTGGTTTACCAAGGAAGTGGAATCTCTTGTTAAGAGGAAGAAGGAGGCCTATGTGAAGATGAAGTGTGAAGTTTCGGTTGGGGCGATGGATAGTTACAAGGTAGCGAGGAAGGATCTAAAGAGAGAGCTAAGACGAGCAAGGAGGGGACATGAGAAGTATTTGGCAGGAAGGATCAAGGATCACTCAGGAAAAAGATAATGTTGTGGAGGAGAATGCTGAGCCCCAGGCTAATAGAATAGATGGCATTGAGGTACGTAGGGAAGAGGTGTTGGCAATTCTGGACAGGCTGAAAATAGATAAGTCCCCGGGACCTGATGGGATTTATCCTAGGATTCTATGGGAGGCCAGGGAAGAGATTGCTGGACCTTTGGCTTTGATTTTTATGTCATCATTGGCTACAGGAATAGTGCCAGAGGACTGGAGGACAGCAAATGTGGTCCCTTTGTTCAAAAAGGGGAGCAGAGACAACCCCGGCAACTATAGACCGGTGAGCCTCACGTCTGTAGTGGGTAAAGTCTTGGAGGGGATTATAAGGGACAAGATTTATAATCATCTAGATAGGAATAATATGATCAGGGATAGTCAGCATGGCTTTGTGAAGGGTAGGTCATGCCTCACAAACCTTATTGAGTTCTTTGAGAAGGTGACTGAACAGGTAGACGAGGGTAGAGCAGTTGATGTGGTGTATATGGATTTCAGCAAAGCGTTTGATAAGGTTCCCCACGGTAGGCTATTGCAAAAAATACGGAGGCTGGGGATTGAGGGTGATTTAGAGATGTGGATCAGAAATTGGCTAGCTGAAAGAAGACAGAGGGTGGTGGTTGATGGGAAATGTTCAGAATGGAGTACAGTCACAAGTGGAGTACCACAAGGATCTGTTCTGGGGCCGTTGCTGTTTGTCATTTTTATCAATGACCTAGAGGAAGGCGCAGAAGGGTGGGTGAGTAAATTTGCAGACGATACTAAAGTCGGTGGTGTTGTCGATAGTGTGGAAGGATGTAGCAGGTTACAGAGGGATATAGATAAGCTGCAGAGCTGGGCTGAGAGGTGGCAAATGGAGTTTAATGTAGAGAAGTGTGAGGTGATTCACTTTGGAAGGAATAACAGGAATGCGGAATATTTGGCTAATGGTAAAGTTCTTGAAAGTGTGGCTGAGCAGAGGGATCTAGGTGTCCATGTACATAGATCCCTGAAAGTTGCCACCCAGGTTGATAGGGTTGTGAAGAAGGCCTATGGAGTGTTGGCCTTTATTGGTAGAGGGATTGAGTTCCGGAGTCGGGAGGTCATGTTGCAGCTGTACAGAACTCTGGTCCGGCCGCATTTGGAGTATTGCGTACAGTTCTGGTCACCGCATTATAGGAAGGACGTGGAGGCTTTGGAGCGGGTGCAGAGGAGATTTACCAGGATGTTGCCTGGTATGGAGGGAAAATCTTATGAGGAAAGGCTGACGGACTTGAGGTTGTTTTCGTTGGAGAGAAGAAGGTTAAGAGGAGACTTAATAGAGGCATACAAAATGATCAGGGGGTTGGATAGGGTGGACAGTGAGAGCCTTCTCCCGCGGATGGATATGGCTGGCACGAGGGGACATAACTTTAAACTGAGGGGTAATAGATATAGGACAGAGGTCAGAGGTAGGTTCTTTACGCAAAGAGTAGTGAGGCCGTGGAATGCCCTACCTGCTACAGTAGTGAACTCGCCAACATTGAGGGCATTTAAAAGTTTATTGGATAAACATATGGATGATAATGGCATAGTGTAGGTTAGATGGCTTTTGTTTCGGTGCAACATCGTGGGCCGAAGGGCCTGTACTGCGCTGTATTGTTCTATGTTCTATGTACCACTTTTCTTTTAATTTTATATCTTAACTTCCTTAGTTAGCCACAGATAGTGCATCTTTCTCATAGAGTCTTTTTTTTCTCAATGAAATATATTACTGTTGAGAATTATAATAATAATTACTTATTGTCACAAGTAGGCTTCAATGAAGTTACTGTGAAAAGCCCCTAGTCGCCACATTCCGGCGCCTGTTCGGGGAGGCCAGTATGAGAATTGAACCCGCGCTGCTGCCGTTGTTCTGCATTGCACGCCAGCTATTGAGCCCACTGTGCTAAACCAGCCCCTCAAGTAACACCTCCTTAAATGTCTGTCACTGCTCCTCTATTGTCATACCTATTGACCCATTTTCGCATTCCACTTTAACCAACTTTGTCTTCATACCATGTAATTGTCTTTGTGTAAGCCTGAGACACTAGTTCCCGTACCAGCCTCCCCGAACAGGCGCCGGAATGTGGCGACTAGGGGCTTTTCACAATAACTTCATTTGAAGCCTACTTGTGACAATAATCAATTTTCATTTCATTTCATTAGTTAATCCTGTCTCATTACACATTACCAGTTGAAAACAGACTTCTCTAGTTGGTTCTCAAACATATTGTTCTAAGGAACCATCCAAAATACACTCTATGAATGCATCCTCAGACTACATTTGTCAATTTGATTTGTCCAATCTATATGAAGATAAAATCTCCCATGATTATTGCAGTGCCTTTCTTTTAAGCCTCCATTATTTCTTGATTTATTCTCTGTCTTACTGTTTAGTTACTGTCTGAGATCTATAAATCATTCTCAACAGTCATTTCTTTCCTTTGCAATTTCCTATCTCCACCTCTACATTTTGATCCTCTGAACCAAGATCATTTCTCACTACCGTACTGCTCTCACCCTTTATTTACAGAACTGCCCCACATTCCGGCGCCTGTTCGGGAGACCGGTAGGGGAATTGAACCCGCGCTGCTGCCTTGTTCTGCATTACAAGCCAGCTGTTTAGCCCACTGTGCTAAATTTATCAAAGGGTTGTATTTCTTTTAATTTTTCCCCATCATAAAAGAAAAATGACAACGGAAAATGCTCAGGTGGGGTTTGTAATAAAAGATTCAATTATAAGGTTTAGTGCTGGATAATTTAGCAGCAATGAATTTCGTTTATCTTTTAATCTCTGGCTATCAAGTTGAGTTGGTGCAGCGCTCAAGAGATACAACACCATCACACAATATGACCTTCGCTGTTTAACACAAACATGATAAAGCATTCCTTATTGCTTTGGTGATAAACTGGGAAAGAAACTGGGGGCGTTGAAAAATGTGGCAACAACAGACTCGTCAGTTCTGAAACAGTGATCTTCATCCTAAAATGTCAATTCTGTTTGTTTCCAGAGGTGCTGTCTGACTTGCTGAGTATTTCTAGAATTTTCTGTTTTTTATTGGAGAGACATTGGGACAGGTGGTGTTGCTCTTTTTAGCCTTAGTTTTATTAGCTCTGATTATGTCACCTTTGCTCACAAGTCGCCAGGTATATTTCGGATACCGCCACGTGGTTCAAGCTCGAGTTATGATTAATAAGTCAGCACACCGCTTAGTAAGATTGAAATCAATGGTCATTTATTATGTACAGCAATCAATACTTACACAATAATCCTACTATCTATATCAAAACTTACCACTACTGGCCAATACTTAACTTTTGGGGATGGCCCACCAGGTCAGGGAAACGAATGGTTTATCGAATTGGATCTGGCCTGCGGGATTCAAAAGGCTGATACGGGTCGATGGCTAGGAATCTCTATCGGGTAGCGATCGCTGGAGTCAGACTTACTGTTTCTGGTCGATGTTCTTGCGAAGGTTGCGAGCAGGAGAAGAAGGGAGAGAGAGCGAGATCTGAACTTGGCCCCTCACTTTATAGGGCCCAGGGGCTTCCCGCCTCTCGGGGCGGCCCTTGACCCTGAGTCCCAAGTGATTGGACTTGTTCCCAATCACTGGGTTCGATATGCTCCAATAATGGGGCGATTCCTCGATCGGGGGGTGGTCGTTCACCTGTCTTTGTTTCGGCCACTGCAGGCGCCGACAGGTCTGGCCCGGCATTCAATTGCTAATATGTTGCAATTGTTCCCGGGGATAGCCGATTAAACTGCAGATGTCTGTGTTGATGTGCTGCTAATAGGCTTGAGTATCGATCTGGGCCGACTTCCCCAGAGCCGAATACGCTTTTCTGTCTGCAGCTGTCCGTTTGTGTCCTGTTGGCTGCTTTTCCCATCAGCCTTTTCGGTTAGCCATTTTAAATCGGGTTTTGGCCAAATTAATAGGGAATCAGCCATTTTAGGTGGCTACAGTGGTTAAAGCTTGGTCATTACTTTAAGTAGTGTTGTAATAGAGGAGAGGGAGATAGAGATGTGAAGAAGTTTAGGGAAGAAATTAGACTCTTGACAACTGAAGGGAAATAAGCGAAATAGGAGGATTGGAGGTAATATACTAACTAGTAAGAACTACTCGACAGAGTAGAACAGAGTGTGAATAATCACCAGCTACACGACAACACTTAAAGAAAAGACCAAACAGAAAGTTGAAATAGTGATATTTAGAATAGAACCCCTCCAGAAACCTGAATTATTAATTTGATAAGGCTGGAACTCCCTCGTTGAAGCCTCAGATGCATTTGACTAATTGCCCTATTATACAATTAGCACTTACATGTCTCAGTTTTGTTTTCTAAATTTTTTCAGCTCCTCAAGCTAAGAGGGGTGGGATTCACCATTTCCCGACGCCGATTTCGTAATCGGCGATCCGGCGGAGAATTCCATCTGATGCTGAAATCGAGGCTGGCATCTGCTTGACGCAGGTTTTCAATCCTCCACCCCTCCAAAATGGCGTCATCGCATTGCGCACCGCATGCTGTTGGAACTGCGTTAGCCCTCCCAATGCTCCGCCCTTGATGGGCCGAGTTGACCTGTGGTCTCAGCGGTCAGGAGCCCGGTGTGGCAGCTGCGGACTGTGTCCAGCGCCGCCACAGTCAGACGGGAGCCATGCTACTGGCTGGAGGAGCCTGGGGGACTGGTGGGGGGTGGCCAGGGGCTGGTCAGGGGGTGGCCAGAGGGGCACTATCTGGCAGGTCGGGTCCGTGCATGGCCGGCACCATGTTTTACGGCGCGACCGCTGCAGTTCATCACTGTGCGCAAGCGTGGTCACTGACCCGGCCATTCTCCAGCCGTTTTTATTGTGGAAACTGGGAGTTTTACTCGGCGCGGCTGCGAGCCCCTCACCGGTCGCAGGATTGGTGAGGGTCGGTTCCGATTTTCTTGTCGTAAAACGCCACAGTTCCTCCGCACTTAGTCTCAAAATCGATGAATCCAGCCCAAAAAGTTCTTGTTCTGGCTCCCAATGTTAGTGTTAGGTATCCCAGGCATGATACAAAGTGAAAATTCCTCCAATAAGAGAGTGCATGGATACCTCATCATATAGTAACGGTCTTTCTGTACTGAAGTGACATAATCGTTTGCCTTTGATCCAATTGCAAGATTGAGAAGCCAGGCTGAATCTGACCTCATCCTTGCTTATCCTTGTTTTCAAACCTCTCCATGTCTTTTCCCCTCCCTCCAATCTCTTCCAACTGTACAACCCTCTGAGATACCAGAGTTCCTCCGGTTCTGGTCTCTTCAGCCTACCAAATTTTCTTCACTTCCTCTATTAACATCCGTACCTTCAGCTGCCTGAGCTCTGGACTTCTCTCCCCAAAACTTTCTGCGTCTCTCTTCTCCGTGGGTGGCCCGGCAGCACAGTGGTTAGCACTGTTGCTTCACAGCGCCAGGATCCCAGGTTCGATTCCTAACTTGGGTCACTGTCTGCATGTTCTCCGTGTGGTCTGCGTGGGTTTCCTCCGGATGCTCTGGTTTCCTCCCACAAGTCCCGAAAGATGTGCTGCTAGGTAATTTGGACATTCTGCATTCTCCCTCTGTGTACCCGAACAGGTGCTGGAGTGTGGCGACCAGGGGCTTTTCACAGTAACTTCATTGTAGTATTAATGTAAGCCTACTTGTGACACTAAAGATTATTATTATATAATAAGAAATAATAATAATTTATTATTTTAAGGCACTGCTAAAACCTACCTTTTTTGCTTGCCTGCCTGAATATCTCCTGAATATGTTGGGGTCAAATTTTATGAAGCACCTTGGGATATTTTACTACTTTAAAAGCATTATACAAATTCAAGGTTGTTGTTGAATTAGGAACAGATCTAAGCATTCGATGGGTAGTGGATGAGCCGGTCCCAAACTCAACTCATTAAGAGCAGTGACAGCTATCAGACAGAGTACGCATCTCTCCTCGCAGCCTGAGCTTGATTCCAAGCTGAATCCCAGATCTGATCCTGCGATGCCGTGGTATGAGTTCAGATCCAAAAGCAATTGGGGAGAAACATTCCTACACAAGCAGAAGAAAAAGCTTTAGGGCGTGATTCTCAGGCCTCGTTACACTCTCGCTTGAGCGAAACGAGGCCGGTGAATAGCAGGAGAGGCCAAATACAAGAACTGCGGCAAGCGCCAAACGGTTTACGATGCAACCGGCCTGCTCTCATCGGCGAAATCGGGATCGTGCCGCAGCAAAATGAGAAACCAACTATCACCACTTAAGCCCTATTTCCATATAATTAACGGGAGCCACCCCATATCCAACGGCCTCACATGATTCATTGGCCTCCCGAGCTTGTGATCATGCTAGCATCGATTAACACTCCTTTTTAACAAAGTAAACCTGGCGGAAGGGCTTTTGCGGGGAGCCGGGGAGGTGAGTAGCCATCTTTGCTCCCAGGGGAAGAGTCCGGGGGTGCTGGGCTTGCCACCCCAGTGCTTGGAAGGGTTGGGGTCCCTCAGCTGTGGGAGGGGTGGGCACCCCTGGCGGAAGGGGGGGAGCCCTCCGCAGGGGTGGGCCACCATGGAAGGGTAGGGGGGGGGAGGCGCTGGGTGTACAATAGCACGTGGCAACACCATGCCAACCCCTGGATCGTGCATACCTATTCATGGGGCACCCTTGACCATGCCCATTTGCCCCACTGACTACGTATAACTAGCACCAACTGGCGAGGCCTCTGGCTGACTTGCTGAAGGTTATTGCTAATAGGGAATTGGCAATTGTGGTTAAGTGAGCACTTCACACAACACAAGTGGATTCCCGTGTGTGGGCGGGCCATGTAACATGTGGGAGTCATTGCCTAATATCCCAGTCACACTGTGATGCTTGGACACTGTGCTTCTTAGATTTGGAGGATATAAATAGTCAATTTCAGTGTCTGAAGAGTATTCTGAGTGAAGCTTTCTCCTTGTATCCATGCCCATGAGGAATTTTATTGATACAGTTCAAACGCACCTCAGGAAGAACCCTGAAAGCCAGGAGCTGGGAGAGTTATTCATTCTGTTATAATGAAATGAAATTTTAAAAATGGCTGACATGCCAGATCCATATTTAATAACATCCCTCACAATGTTGAATAGCACAACACTAGAAATATGCGGTATTGAAGAAGACCATTTGGCCCATTTGTTTAGAGCAGCTCTTTTCTAGAATAGTACAAAACTAAACTTGTTGTTCTCCTATCAACTGCAGTTAGGTGGGTAGTACTCTTGCCTTTGAGCCAGAAGATTGTAAGTTTAGGTCTCACTTCTGAGACTTGAGCACAAAATCTAGGCTGACACTTCAGTGCAGTACTAACAGGGTCCTGCATTGCCAGAGGTGCCGACTTTTCGTTGCCCTCTCAGGTGAAAGATCCAATGGCAGTATTTTGAAGTAGAGCAAGGAACTCCCCCAGATTCCTGATGGTCATTTAAACGGAACCCAACATCAGATTATCTGATCATTTATTTTATTACTGTGTGGAATCTTGCTGTGTGCAAATTTGCTGCTGTGTTTCCTACACAACAACTCTGACTACATGTCCATGTACTTCATCAGTTGTAACGTACCTTGGGGGTTGTGAAAGGTGTTATAGAAATGCAGGTAATTTTTCTTTTCTCCTTTCCATTCACCAAGTCTGCTAACAAATAAGTTCACATATGGGTAAGATTTTCTGTCTTGAGTCAGGACCCTCATTTGACACCAACTTTGGGGTCCCGACCCTCCACCATGTGGGAGCTGTTACCATCACTCTAGTGCTCTAATTAGAAAGAGTTTTGATCTACAAGGGAATCAAGGGTTATGAAGAGGGAGGCAGGAAAGTGGAGTTAAGGCCACAATTCGATCAACCATGATTCTTATTGACTGGCGGAGCAGGCTTGAGAGGCCAAATAACTCACTTTTGCTTCTATTTCTTTTGTTCTCATGTTTTGATATGGATTTTGCCTCAGGATGTGCTCACCACGCAATTAAGGATTGTGGGTTGGCTTTCAAAACTGGAGGACCAACGACTTCCGGTGACGGGGATGTGCTGAGTAGTCACACATCAGTGGTGTCATTCTCCGACCCGCCCGCCGGGTCGTAGAATGGCCGTTGGCCGCAGTGAATCCCGCCCCCGCCGAAGTCTCCGGTACCAGAGATTGGGCGGGGGCGGGAATCGGGCCGCGCCGGTTGGCGGGACCCCCCGCTCAATTCTCCGGCCCGAATGGGCCGAAGTCCCGCCCAGAAATTGCCTGTCCCGCCGGCGTAAATCAAAGCTGGTATTTACTGGCGGGACAAGGCGGCGTGGGCGGGCTCCGGGGTCCTGGGGGGGGGGCGCGGGGCGATCTGACCCCGGGGGGTGCCCCCACAGTGGCCTGGCCCGCGATCGGGGCCCACCGATCCGCGGGCGGGCCTGTGCCATGGGGGCACTCTTTCCCTTCCGCCTCCGCCACGGCCTCCACCATGGCGGAGGCAGAAGAGACTCTCCCCACTGCGCGTGCACGGGAAACTGTCGGCGGCCGCTGACGCTCCCGCGCATGCGCCGCATTTCCGCGCCAGCTGGCGGGGCAACAAACGCTATTTCCGCCAGCTGGCGGGGCGGAAATCCCTCCGGCGCCGGCCTAGCCCCTCAATGTTGGGGTTCGGCCCCCAAAGATGCGGAGCATTCCGCACCTTTGGGCCGGCGCGATGCCCGTCTGATTGGCGCCGTTTTTGGCGCCAGTCGGCGGACATCGCGTCGTTGGGGGAGAATTTCGCCCCAGAAGTCTCTCCCCCAGAACACAGTAAAATAGGCAATTCTGGCCAAATTTAGCCCGATAATTAGGACTTATTCAACTCCTAAAAAAAAGGCAAAGAAGAAGAGCAATATGCCAGAAAGCAGTAGCTCAAGGGGCCGCAGGGAAGCCATAAGCGGTAGAAAAGGGCAGGAGCAGCGAGCAAGCAAGTCAGTGGACCCACAAGGCAAGTGGTCCCCGGTCACTCGAGAGAGAGAGGGAGATCAATGACCCGGACGATGGGCTTCCTCACCCCCACCTGGAGAGGGATGGAAGACATTCCTAACCAAGGAGCTGACTACGATGAAGGAAGTGATCAAAGTAGATCCAGGTGGCAGTCAGTCTCGATGGGATGGGGAAGAAGCTGGAGGCTCAGGGAAGAACGATCCAAGAGCTTGAAAAGACATTGACCGATCAAAGTGACAGGATGGTCACCCTGGAAGAAGAGATAAAAAGGTAGGCGGTGACCCAAGGGAGCCTGAAGGGAAAGGTCGAGGACCAAGCGAACCGGTCCAGGCGACAGAATATTCGAATAGTGGGCCTGCCAGAGGGAATCGAGGGCAGAGAGCCGACCGACTAGATGGCCCAAAGGCTGGGCAACTTGATTGGAATGGACAGCTTCCCCAAATCATTGGATATCGATAGGGCCCACAGGTCATTCCGACCGAAGCCCAAGGCCGGGGAGCAGCCAAGGGCGATAATCGGCAAGTTGCACAGGTACCAGGATCCGGAGAAGATCCTGCGTTGGGACCAAAGCAAGCAGTCGGGAAGGACACAGAATAAGGGTGCACCAGGATATTGGTGCGGACCTAGCAAAACGCAGGGCCGAGTTTAACCACACAAAGTCGGCCCTATACAAGAACAATCCATCTGGGGAGAGAACACCAGAGCTGATCGTCCCGCTGAACGTAGAAAAAGCCATTGACAGTGTTGAGTTTCTCACTGAGGTACTGGAGAGGTTCGGGCTACGGATGGGGTTCACCTCATGGGTGAAACTCCTGTACAACGCGCCCAAGGCGAGCATTCCGACCAATACCAAAATCCCTAAAACAACTATGCAAATGAGAAGAAGGATGGGAGGCCTGGTCCTTCTGAACTTACAATATATCACTGGGCAGCCACGGCCAAGAGAGTGAAGGGATGGGTGAAGGAACCAAACACGAAATGGGTGAGGATGGAGGAGTCCTCCTGCAAAGGAATGACCCTTCGGGTCCTCGCCGCGACAGCATTCCCATCCCCGCCGGCAAAACACACAACCAGTCCAGTGTTAGTAGCAACACTAAGAACCTGGATCCAGATGAGGCAGCACTTCGGTCATAGAATCATAGAATTTACAGTGCAAAAGGAGGTCATTCGGCCCATCGAGTCTGCACCGACCCTCACAAAGAGCACCCTACTCAAGCCCACGTCTCTACCCTATCCCCGTAACCCAGTAACCCCCACTTAACCTTTTTTTTGGACACTAAGGGCAATTTGGCATGGACAATCCACCTAACCCGCATATCTTTGAACTGTGGGAGGAAACCGGTGCACCGGAGGAAACCCACGCAGACACAGAGAGAACGTGCAGACTCCACACAGACAGTGACACAAGCCGGGAATCTAACCTGGGACCCTGGAGCTGTGAAGCAACTGTGCTAACCACTATGCTACCATGCTGCCGAGGTGTCCATCATGACACCCATCTGGAGCAACCACAGGTTTCCACAGCCATGCTAGATGGCACCTTTAAGAGGTGGAGACAGGACGGGGGGGCACTAGCGGTTAGGGACAGGGGGTCAGACTTACGATCCTGGAAGAACTGGCGGAGAGACTGGAATTACCAAACAGGCAGGAACTCTAACATTTACAAATCAAAAACTTTCTCCGCAAGGAAACAACAGTCTACCCTAGGGTCCCAAGAGACACAATGTTGAGAAGTCTGGGAAAGGGGAACAGCGGGGACTTTTAAAAAGGACACGATCCCCAATGAACGGAACAAGGGATAAACGGGAAGCAGAGTTAGGGATGGAAGTGGGGTGGGGCTTCTGGAGCGAAGTGCTGAATAGGGCCAACTCTACCTCCTCCTGCGCAAGGGTAAGCCTCATGCAGCTAAAAGTGGTGCACAGAGCGCACCTGACCAGAACCCGAATGAGCAGGTTCTTCCCGGAGGTGGAGGAAAAATGTGAGCGGTGCAAGGAATGCCCAGCCAACCACATCTACATGTTCTGGGCCTGCTCCAGATGTGTCGGGTTCTGGACAGCCTTCCAATGTTGTGGGGGTAAGTGTGGAGCCATGCCCGAGAGTGGCAGTCTTTGGGGTATCAGACCAGCCAGACGTTCATTTGGGGAAGAGGGCTGACGCCCTTGCTTTGCTTCCCTAATCGCCCTCTGGAGATCAGTTAGCGATCAGCAGCACCACCCACAGCTGCAGACCGGCTGGCGGATCTATCGGAATTTCTCCACCTGGAGAAGATCAAGTACACAATCCGAGGGTCTGATGAAGGTTTCCTTACTGCATGGGGGCAATTCATCAGCCTGTTCCAACGACGTGAACAACTGATAGAACAGGTGGAGAGGGGCAACGGGACACATGGGGACCACCAGGACCATCAAAAGCATACAGGAACAAGGGGGGGGGAGGGGAACAGAGGGAAGAGACCCAAGGAAACACCACAAGGGTGCCAAAAAGGAACAACAACTAAATTGGTACCGTCTCATCCATTTCTTGTACGGTGTCAAAATGCAAACTTTAATTTAAAAATGTTTAATAACTGGAGGACCAATAGGAGGCTGTTGAGCATGAAAGGAACCACAGCCTGCTATTGCAGGTAAGAGAAAGAGGACCTCCAAGGTGGAGTAACTTTAAAAAGTTACTTTAAACAGGCAACTTTAAAAAAAATTCAAATAAAGATGACCACAGCAGTGGACAATATTGTGAAGAGGAGCACCTCCACAGGACAACCTGTTGTCGCAGCTGTAACCAGATAGTTGGAAGGGGGGACATGACCTCAGATTCTGCCTGGAGTGCTGTACCCCTGACTACCCTGAGAGGCTCCTTCCAGGCCTCTGCCGACAATGCTGTGGCGAGGGTCCACAGGTCAACTGGAAAATTCCACTGATCAGTGGTCTAGTTAACCTCTTAATCAGCTTAACAAACTAACTTGTAGATAACTGGCTGTTGGCTGGTGCTACAAAATTAGGCGCCGCCCTGCCTCCGTTTCTGCCTCCATGTCAAGGATCAATAAGCATAAAAAGATCTCTAAATGATATTCGGAGATATCCCGTGTTGTTATTTTATAGAATAGATGTGTTGATTTCCAAGATCGGCGACTTAACTGGACATAAATTGTGCTTTAGGTAGAAAACCTGTTCAGATTCCATTATTGTTGCCTAACAAAGTGTTTATTTGACGCAGTTTGTGTATTTTCAAAGCAAAAACCCTGTCTGTTATGCATGAGGAGCCCTGTAGATTGTATCTGATAGTAGAGCCATCAATCACCGACTGCATAACTAGTGCCAGTGCCAATTCGCTCATTAAAGTCTCCAATCCACAAAGAGGCGGCCAGTTTGCATCGGTATTAACATTCTTGCTGCCATGCATAAGGATCAGAGCACTGATAGAACTGTTTATTCAGACAGAAAAACACTGAAGTGGCAAGGCAGCAATCTGCTTAATATGCTGCCTTCCCATCGCTCTGTAGTGCCGTCTAATGAGGTGCAAGGTTAACGATGCAAGGGAGACATTTAGAATTAGTTTAAATAAATTGCTTGTATCGCTGGTGAATAGTTTTCTCTCTCCTGCAGCCAAGTCCCCTCACCTTGCCCTCCCTCACTTTGCCCTCGCTTGCCTGGCCAACTCTCACCTGGCCCTCCCTCACCTAACTGGCCCTCCCTCACCTGGCTATCACTCACCTGACTATTCCTCATCTGGCCCTCCTTTACAATACCATTCCTCACAGCTGTCTCTTATCTCCTTTACTTGACCATTCCTCAACTAGCCCTCTCCCACCTGACCATTCCTCCCCGGCCCTTCTTCATGTGACCATTCCTCACCAGATTCTCCCTCATCCTGTCATTCCTCACATGTGAACTCAACTAATGGGAAGCTGGATAACTCTTAATAGAAAGAACTTGCATTTCAATAGAACTTTTCACTACCTCAGGGTGTCTCATATAAATGGGGTAAACTGGCTTTTGAAGTGTAGTCACTGCTCTAATGTAGGAAATGCAGCAGCCATGTTACGCAAAGCATGATCCCACAAATTGCAATGTGATAATGAATAAGGAAGGATCATCGTCACAATAGTACAATGAGATTTTGTTCACATCTGCCTGAGAGGGCAAATTAGACCTTGATTTAACCTCTCATCCAAAATATAACATATCTAATAGTGCAGCAATGAGTTATTATCAGGATGAGCATGTCCTCTGAGGGGTACATAAAAGATCCTCTAGCACTGTTTCAAAAAGGGCAGGGGAGTTCTCCCTGGCCATTATTCAGCTCTCAAACATCACTAAAAACAGATTGTCTCGTCATTCTCCATTGATCTTGCGGTTGCCTGCTGCATTTCCTACGTTACAACAATAACTAAGATCAAAAAGTATTTCATTTGCTGTAAAGTGTTTTGGGATGGCCCAAGGGTGTGAAAGGTGCTATGTAAATGTAATTAACCCTTTTCCACCTCACTGTGGTTGACAGGGTACACAATTATGTCTGACCCATTTCCCATTCTTCTCCACTCACCCTTCCTCTCCCTCCCAGAACTGCAATAGGGTTCCCCTTGTCCTCACTGATTTGTTATGTTGTAGATGTAACATAAGCGGCTTCCTTGTGGTGCACTTGACAAAGGAAGGTTCAGACATGGAGATAACTTCAACACGTTTATTAAACTATTTACACTTCTATTACTCGGGTTCAACACTACTGCTAATCCTACTATAGCTACTCAGACTGACTAACCAGTTGCTGCAATCCACGTGGTGGGTGTAAGATTGAATCAACCCTATGTCTGTACTCACTGACTGTCTCCACTGGAAAGAGACAGATCATGTGTGTGGTGTCCCCTATATATGGGCCGGTGCAATGCCCCCCCACGGCCGCGTCACCCCCGTGTGCATCGTGAATGTCCATTGGTCGTCTCCCATCCAACTGATCTACTGGCTGAGCGTGTGTGTGTGATGTCACTGGTGCTCCCTCTAGTGTCTAGCTAGCCTACATGTATTTACATTGATGCACATCACCACATCCCCCCTTTTTTGTATGTTCATATTTTCTGTACACTTTAAGAAAATTGAACAAAGAGCAGGTAGATAAGGTAAGGTATACACAAGTCATGGGAACAGTGATTAAACAATAAGTCCAAATCATTTGTGTGAGTCCAAAAACCATCAATCATCATGGTCAAATGTCTCTCTTGGTTATGAATGCCATCAACGTCCCTGTGCCACAGGAACCAAGAAGTGGTCAAATCATTTTGCTGTCTGATTTGGAGTCCCTTTCTTTTTTTAAATGTTTGTGATGGTGCTGTCGGATGGCATCTTGTAGCTGATAAAGTGTCGACGTTGAAGAGGTACCATCAACAGTCGAGGTCATGGATGTGCCATATGTTGAAGTTGGATAAGACTGTACATACTGGTTCTGGACACGTGCTGTGCTGGAAGGTTGATCCTGCTGAGATGCGTTGAAGCTTGCCGAATTGGAAACAGAATTACTGCTCGCATAAATACCTGGTGATGGTGTGAAACTAAAACCTTGCATCTGATAGGAATATGCCGTCTGGCCAGGCTGGGGTGCAGCAAATCCTGGGCTGTAACTAAGGCATCCAATCTGTAGTGCAGGTTGTGCTTGCGGTAGTCCTTCTTCGGTCTTGATTCCATTAGTGGGCAATCTGTAGTGCTGGCCTGTTTGAGAATATGCTGCATAGACTGCTGGCTGCTGCATGCCTGAATACTGGGTTTGTCCAGCATGAGCTGTCATTGGCTGCACTGCTGGTGTGGAATAAATGTGTGGATATAGCTGTGGTGAATATTGGTGTATTCCTCTTGGACTGGAGCTGCTGCTTGTTATTACTGACCCAGTGTAATTGTTAAGTGTTCCATCTCCTGTCATTGTGGCATCTGCTGTCACCCTGAGCGTGCCATCACTGAGGTTGTGGCATCCCTGTCTGGAGTAAAGTCTGGTTTACGTGAATCAGAGTCGGCGTTTGGTTGCTCCCCATCCGGAGTCTGGTCTGTTTTAACTGAGTCAGTGTTGGTTTGTTGATGCTCCCCGTCTGGAGTCTTAGCAGGTTCACTGGAGTCAGCTGAGATTTCTTGAAGCTGCATGTCTGGAATCGGAACATGCAGGATCGCATTGACTTGTGGAGAGGTTCGAGCGAATGAGGGTGGAAGTATCATGGTGTCATCGGAGTCACCAGTGGTCTCACAGTGATCGGCGAGTGCCTCGGTACACACTAGCTGAGGTCTGTCACTTTGCACATCTTGCATGGGAAGTGGGATGCTGTTGTTACTCGTCTCACAGACCGAGAGTAGATCCTCAGTAGCTGCTTGTTGTTCACTTGGGTTGGGTAAATTGTCAGAGTCTTCATCTGATGGTGCAAACAATGTGGGTGGACTGTCATTGTCTTGCTGTTGTCCTTCATTTGGGCTTGGACTGTCATCGTCGCTTTGCTCTTCACTGTAGAATGATAGACTGTCATGGTTGTCCTGTTGTGCACTGGAGCGTGGTAGACTGTCATAGTCTTCTTGCTGTTTACTTGAGCATGGCAGAATTGCATCGTCTGCCGCTAGTTGGTCAGAGGAGGTTGCTAGACCCTCATGGTCTTGTTCCTGCAAAGGCTGCAGGTCGGAGTTGCTTCTATCGTGGAGGCTGTCCACGAGCTCGCTGCGGAGGCTTGTGACACTGGAGTCACGTCTTGTGTGTGCAAGGACTGCGTGTCTTCTTTTGTAGAGTCGGGATCCCTGAGTGGTGCGTGGACCACGCTCTGTGTGGCAGCAGGCCGCTCTCTGTGGGCTTGTACCGCTCTTTTTCTCTTGGTTTCAGGCTGCAGCATCATCCTGCACTCACGAGTTGGGATGTCATATCTGTGGGCTGAAGATCCTCAAATCCGAAGAATGAATCCGCGTCTGCGTCGGATTCAGTACGGGGGTCGCCAATGTGCAACACGTCTAGTTGCAGTTCGGATTTGGTACTGGGGTAGCCTCCCAAGGTGAAAGGTTCATCCGAGTCGTAGTCTTCTAGGACCATATCATCACTGTCTGCGTCAGAGCTGGCATTGGGCTCACGAGGTCCAGAGAAAATGTAAAGATCGGTATTGAAGTATTCAAGGTCGGAATCATCGGTTTGGCGTAGGTAACTGCTTGTTGCAGGGTTCTTCGGAGGCTAATTTCATTTTCTGGTTCAATTTGAGGCATTGTGCTGTCATTCCAGGTGAAGGAAGGTTGTTTTACAGCTTTAATTGATTTGGGACATTTCCTCTTTAAATGGGCGTGGTCCGGAGCCTCTGACATCATGATGCCTGTGACATAGCGCGTAGGAAGCGATTGCGCATGTGCAGATCGCTGTTCCTTTACATTGGGCCTTTTTTGTGATTGCAAACGGACCTTCCCGTTCTGCGCGCTTCTCGCGCAACTGCAGCCCCTTTAGAAAGATGGCCGCCGACCAAAACTGTTCTCTGCTCCGGGATTTCGGCCTCGAGGTGAGTACTGGAGCTTCTCTTACCTTTTCTTGCTGGTTGGAGTGTGTTTTCCTCACAGCATTTGCCGAATTTGTTCCAGGACTGCCTGGAAGTCGCTCCTGTTTTGCCCCTTGGAAAACTTGAATTTTAAAAAAGATTCCTTCTGCTCTGGCACCGGCGATGGTGAGCAGAAGCTCTGTTTTTTCAGGATCGGCCACTTCTTCTAGTTCGGCTGCCACCAGGAAGATTTCAATATTTTGCCGGAATGCCCGCCAGTTTTCGTGGAGATCGCCGTGGCACTGGAGCTGCTGCGGAACCCGGATCTCAAACATCCTGCCTGGGTATCATTGCTGGTTGTCACTGTATGCTGAGGTATGGCTATATGGATTGAAACAGTTCACTGCTGGTACCATAATTTGTTATGTTGTAGGTGTAACATAAGCGGCTTCCTTGTGGTGCACTTGACAAAGGAAGGTTCAGAGGTGGAGATGACTTCAACACGTTTATTCAACTATTTACACTTCTCCTACTCGGGTTCGACACTGCTGCTAATCCTACTATAGCTACTCAGACTGACTAACCAGTTGCTGCAATCCACGTGGTGGGTGTAAGATTGAATCAACCCTATGTCTGTACTCACTGACTGTCTCCACTGGAAAGAGACAGATCATGTGTGTGGTGTCGCCTATATATGGGCCGGTGCAATGCCCCCCCCTACAGCCGCGTCACCCCCATGTGCATCGTGAATGTCCATTGGTCGTCTCCCATCCAACTGATCTACTGGCTGAGCGTGTGTGTGTGATGTCACTGGTGCTCCCTCTAGTGTCTAGCTAGCCTACATGAATTTACATTGATGCACATCACCACACTCACCTTACATCCCACTAATAATAATGTAATAATCTTTTATTGTCACAAGTAGGCTTACATTAACACTGCAATAAAGTTACTGTGAAAAGCCCCTAGTCGCCACACTCTGGCACCTGTTCGGGTACACAGAGGGAGACTTCAGAATTCTCAGCTGGTACAGGAATTGAACCCGCGCTACTGGCCTTATTGTGCATTACAAACCAGCTGTCTAGCCCACTGAGTGAAACCAGCCATAATACATACCCTCCACATTCAATGGTTTATCCTCCGCCATTCCTGCCACCTCCAACATGATGCCACCACAAAACACATCTTCCCTTCTACCCTCCCCTGCAATATCAACCTTTTGAAGGGAACATTCCTTCAGTGGCACCCTGGTCCAGTCTTCCCAACACCACATCCCACTCCGCCCACCCTTTCATGGCACTTTTCCATGCAAACACAGAGATATAACACCTGCTCTTTCATCTCCTCTGTCCAAGGCCCAAAAACACTCCTTCCAGGTATTACAATCCCAGACCAGACCCCAACAGTAGCTAGGATACTGGACTTACACCCCAATATTTTAATTTATTGTAAGACTGTGTGGAAAGAATGATTCACTCCAGGAGTGAATGCATGAAGTAATGGGGATTTGGTATTTTTGAAACAACTTTATTCGGAATACAATATTAAACTCTTTAACTTAACACCCAAAAAGAACATCTTACAATTACCCCTTAAACACTACTACTCAATTTCCCATTAAAGAAAAGAAATATACTGCTCTCAATCCATCTTAAAATCAGCATGGCACAGGGTAAAAGCAAATTACTGCGGATGCTGGAATCTGAAACCAAAAGAGAAAATGCTGGAAAATCTCAGCAGGTCTGGCAGCATCTGTCGGGAGAGAAAAGAGCTAACGTTTCGAGTCCAGATGACCCTTTGTCAAAGTTTGGCATTGGGTAATACTTGCATTACAGAACAGATTGGCTCCTGTTCGAACTACTCCAGACTCTGCTGAACATATTTTTAAAACACTGGTTCACCTGATGTGTTTCAGTTTCTTCCTTGTCCTCAGATAAGACTGCTCTGCTTTAAATATTTCTAACTATACTAATATGAGAGGAATGTGGACTCAGTGTCAGACAGATCAGACTTCAACTCTTCTCAAAAGCTTTTTCCAAAATGTCTCTGCATCCCTTGGCTCCACCCAGCAATGATATCATCTTCCCAAGCTGCAAAACAACTTGCCTCACCAGGTTGAAAGCACATTAACTCCCCAGGGGCTTTCTCCAGCCAAACCACAGTGTATTAGCCCAGACTGAAAACCACATTCATCTAGCCAATTTCGCTTTCTGGCTCTTAAAAGCTCCCAGGCCTTGCAATACAAAATCCTTTTTAAAAACATGACCACTGCAGTCAACACACACTATAACCCTTAAATTGCTCCAATATCTGGATGCCAATATTCCTAAAATCCTCCATTCATCACATAGGTGAAGCAATGATTTACATACTTCTTTCAATCTAATGTGCTCTATTTGCTGCTCACAATGTGGCCTTCTCTACACTGGAAAGACCAAATGCAGATTGATGGCTACTTTGCGGAACATCTCTGCTCAGCCCGCAAGCATGACCCCTAGCTTCCAGTGGCTTGCTATTTTAGTCCTCCACCTTGCTCTCATGCAGACAGCATCATTCTCAGACTGCTGCACTCTTCCAGTGAAGCTCAATGCAAGCTTGAGGAATCCCTGCACGGCATCTTTCAATGCGGCACTTTACAGCTTTCTGGACTCAGCACTGAGTTCAACAATTTCAGACCATAAACTCCGTCCCCTCCATCTTGTTTTTCTTAATGTTTTTTTCTTCCAGAAAAGGATGTTCATTATTCTGCCATCCGCACCCACTCTAGACAAAACCTTTCTTTCTTTACCACAACCACAACCACATCTTTTTCTTTTTGTGCCATGAAATCTTTTGTCAGTTAATCTGTCCTTCCCTTCACCGTGTCTCAGATCGTATCCTCCTTTGTGTTCCGCCTCCCCATCCCTCTTATCTTTCACTGGTTTAAAATCTAACATCTTTCTATATCCTGTCAGTTCTGGAGAAATTAACCTGCGACATTAACGCTGTTTCGCTCCCCACGGATGCTTCCAGACCTTCCAGCATTTTCTGTTTTATTTCAGCTTTCCAGAATCTGTAGCATTTTTGCCTTTGCCTTTTTTCTCTTTTTGTTTAGTTGTGATGTCTTGCAGTCAAATTGGTCTTGTCCTTCACATGAAGAATTCCACTTTGGCTCATTTGGTCAGAAGGCAGAGTACTCCAATGTCACTGCAGGATTTGAATGCATTATTTAGGCTGAATGCCCCATTGTGGAATTGCTGCATTGCCTGTGCGCTTTTGCATGAGGTGTCAGACTGAATTGCCATTGAGAATTAGGATGGCAAAAAGACACACTTAAGTAAGGTTTTGTATCCCAAAAAAATAGGGTGGCACGGTGGCACAGTGGTTAGCACATCTGTCTCACAGGACCTGGGTTCGATTCTGCCTTGGGTGACTGTGTGGAGTTTGCAGTTTCTCCCCGTGTCGGCATGGGTTTCCTCCGGGTGCTCCGGTTTCTTCCCACAGTCCAAAGATGTGTAGGTTAGGTGGATTGGCTATGATCAATGCACAGGGTTATAGGGATAGTGAGGGAGTAGGCCTAGGGAGAACGCTCTTTCGGAGCGTAGGTGCAGACACAATGGGATTCTATGGATTCTATGAACAAGAACCAAGAGTGAGCAAAAGTGGCATTTTCATCTTGTGAATCAACACCTGGCTAAGGTACTTACAAAGAACAAGAACAAAGAACAAAGAAATGTACAGCACAGGAACAGGCCCTTCGGCCCTCCAGGCCCGTGCCGACCATGCTGCCCGACTAAACTATAATCTTCTACACTTCCTGGGTCCGTATCCTTCTATTCCCATCCTATTCATATATTTGTCAAGATGCCCCTTAAATGTCCCTATCGTCCCTGCTTCCACTACCTCCTCCGGTAGCGAGTTCCAGGCACCCACTACCCTCTGCGTAAAAAACTTGCCTCGTACATCTACTCTAAACCTTGCCCCTCTCACCTTAAACCTATGCCCCCTAGTAATTGACCCCTCTACCCTGGGGAAAAGCCTCTGACTATTCACTCTGTCTATGCCCCTCATAATTTTGTATACCTCTATCAGGTCTCCCCTCAACCTCCTTCGTTCCAGTGAGAACAAACCGAGTTTATTCAACCGCTCCTCATAGCTAATGCCCTCCATACCAGGCAACATTCTGGTAAATCTCTTCTGCACCCTCTCTAAAGCCTCCACATCCTTCTGGTAGTGTGGCAACCAGAATTGAACACTATACTCCAAGTGTGGCCTAACTAAGGTTCTATACAGCTGCAACATGACTTGCCAATTCTTATACTCAATGCCCCGGCCAATGAAGGCAAGCATGCCATATGCCTTCTTGACTACCTTCTCCACCTGTGTTGCCCCTTTCAATGACCTGTGGACCTGTACTCCTAGATCTCTTTGACTTTCAATACTCTTGAGGGTTCTACCATTCACTGTATATTCCCTACCTGCATTAGACCTTCCAAAATGCATTACCTCACATTTGTCCGGATTAAACTCCATCTGCCATCTCTCCGCCCAAAAATTTAGAGTACCCAATTATTTTTTCCAATTATGGGGCAATTTAGTGTGGCCAATTCGCCTATCCTACACATCTTTGGGTTGTGGGGGTGAAACCCACACAGACACGGGGAGAATGCACAAACTCCACACAGACAGTGACCCAGGGCTGGGATTTGAACCCGGGTCCTCAGCGCCATAGGCAGCAATGCTAACCACTGTGCCACCGTGCTGCCCCTCGAAAGTGCAGAAAGAACAGAATCAGCTCTTTGCTGGGAAATTAACTGCAATGTTGTTGGGTTTCTACTTGTGATAGACATGCTTCCTGCCTTTGCTGTTTATTTGTATCAGTTAAGTGTGGCTGTGATAGATGAGCAGCAATTTACAAAGTTACATTCTCAATCAAAGGCAAGCAGTCAAAGCCATTTATATGCAAATTGGATATATATACAAAATCTATTTACATGTCAGTTTTTTTTACTCTTAGAATTTATTTCCCATTCGTCCCTCTATATCCATTATTTATTTTTACTGCCTTTCTTTTACATAACCCCAACCCCAGCCTCCCCTCTGCCATATCAGCTCTGGTTCAGAAGTTTTGAGGCTTCAGTGGATGTTGCTTTTGAGTAAGAATATGGAATTGAGGTGATTTTCCCAGTTCTGCACAGTCCCCCTTTCCCCTCCTCCCCCTGGATCACCTGGGTGATATAAGCGAAATATATACTTTAAAAAATCACTTTTTAAGAGATTTGACATTTTGGTTAACGTTGGGAAATTGGATTAATTAAATATGGTGATGTGTTGCCTGCACCCAATAAAATAATAATGAACAAAAGTGTATTTACATAGCACTTTTAAGATAATAAATACTTCACATGAGCATTATAAAACAAAATTTGCCACCAAATGATATAAGAAGATATAAGGTCAAATGGCAAAAAGGTTTGGTTAAAAAGGTAGGTTTTAAGGAGCATCTTAAAGGAGTAAAGTGAGGTAGAGAGTCGGAAAGGAGTAGGGAGGGCATTCCAGAGCTTGGGGCCCTGAAAATTGAAGGTACCATGTGTGGTGGTATGCATTAGGGGTATTACGGTACCCTGTGATGCCGAGAGGCTATTGGTGGATAGACGCCGGGTCCCGATTGGATCAGCCGCCTATTGGCTCCACCCAGTAAGGCAGAGTATAAGAGCTTGGGTTCTCCCAGCAGCCGCATTCTGTAACTGTGCTGCTGGGGAACAAGTCTGCGTAATAAAGCCATCGATTGACTCCTTCTCGTGAGTGATTGATTGTGCTACAATTTATTACGCAGACTTTAAAGAACATGGAGCTCCGAATCACTCCGGAGTGTCTGCGAATCAGCCCCAACGCGGCAAATTCAGCGGCCACTTTTAAACACTGGTTAGCGTGTTTTGAAGGATACCTCCGAACGGCCACTTGTGTACCTATAGAAGACCAGAAAATGCTGGTCCTGTATTCCAGGGTGATGCTTTCGTGGCAGGTATGCTTTCGTCCCAAATTCGCCAGCGATTGCTGGAAAGAGACTCACTAGGCCTCAAGGAGGCACGAGCCCTCGCTGCCTCATTCGATGTGGCATCGCAGAACGCCCGTGCCTACGCCCCCGACCGCGCGGCAGCCCCTTGGGCACCGTGGACCTCCACCGCGACCGAACCCCCGGCAACCCCCGCACCTCCGCAGGCCTGTGCAGCCAGAGCGCCAGATCACCCTGGTGGGCCCCGCTGCTACTTTTGTGGGCAAGCGAAACACCCCCGACTGCGCTGCCCGGCCCGCTCAGCCCTCTGTAAAGGGTGCGGCAAAAAGGGGCACTTTGTAGCAGTGTGCTAGGCCCGGCGGGTCGCCGCACTCTCCGGGGGAGAACCAGGACCCCAACCTCAACCCCCCCAACGATTCATGTGCGGCCACCGGGCGCCGCCATCTTGGGTCCAGGACTCCATGCGGGAGGGATGGGCGCTGTCATTTTGTGCTCCTCCGGCCACGTGCGATCAATGGGCGGCGCCATGTTGTCCATCCCCGACCATGTGCGACCCGTGGACGCCGCCATCTTGGCTGATGGCTCAGGACCCCGGGATGGACTGCCCCACCGGACCTGAGGAAAACGCCCCGATGCAGCAACAGCGACTGGCTTCGATGACCCTGGACCAGTCGCGGCCCCGAACGCTCCAAACGGCAACAACGACAGTATTCATAAACGGGTACGAGACGCCCTGCCTGATTGACTCTGGGAGCACGGACACTGTTATACATTCCGATAGGGTAAGACGCTGTTCTCTTCCGATCCACCCGAGTAATCAAAAGATTTTCCTGGCAGCAGGATCCCATTCTGTAAAGATCAAAGGGTTCTGCATCGCGAACCTCACGGTGCAGGGGAGGGAGTTCAAAAACTATCGGCTTTACGTCCTTCCCCACCTCTGCGCTGCAACACTCCTGGGGTTGGATTTCCAGTGAAACCTCCAGAGTTTAACGTTTCAATTCGGCGGCCCTATACCCACACTCACTATCGGCGGCCTCGCAACCCTCAAGGTCGACCCGCCTCCCCTGTTTGCGAACCTCACCCCGGATTGCAAACCCGTCGCCACTAGGAGCAGACGGTACATACAGCGCCCAGGACCGAACCTTTATCCGGTCAGAAGTCCAACGGCTGCTGAGGGAAGGCATAATCCAGGCCAGCAATAGTCCCTGGAGAGCTCAGGTGGTTGTTGTAAAGACTGGGGAGAAGCAGAGGATGGTCATAGACTATAGTCAAACCATCTTTAGGTACAAGCAGCTGGATGCGTACCTTCTCCCCCGCCTATCTGACATGGTCAATCGGATTGCACAGTACAAGGTCTTTTCCACGGTGGACCATAGGAGGCCTATCACCAGCTCCCCATCCACCCGAGCGACCGCAAATACACTGCTTTTGAAGCAGATGGGCGGCTCTATCACTTTTTAAGGGTTCCATTCGGCGTCACTAATGGGGTCTCGGTCTTCCAACGGGAGATGGACCGAATGGTTGACCGGTACGGTTTGCGGGCCACGTTTCCGTATCTCGATAACGTCACCATCTGCGGCCATGACCAGCAGGACCACAACGCCAACCTCCGAAAATTCCTCCAGACCGCAAATGCCCTGAATCTCACATACAACAGGGAGAAAGGCGCGTTTAGCACCGACCGGCTAGCCATCCTCGGCTACGTAGTGCGAAGCGGAGTTATAGGCCCAGACCCGGAACGCATGCACCCCCTTATGGCGTGTGTGTCCCCCCCGCCCTCCCCCCCTCACTGCTCCAAGGCCCTGAAACGCTGCCTGGGCTTTTTCTCTTATTACGCCCAGTGGGTCCCCAACTACGCGGACAAGGCCCGTCCGCTAATTCAGTCCACTGTCTTTCCCCTGTCGACAGAGGCCCGCCAGGCCTTCAGCCGCATCAGAGCGGATATCGCAAAGGCCACGATGCACGCCATCGACGAGTCCCTCCCCTTCCAAGTCAAGAGCGACGCGTCCGACGTAGCTCTGGCGGCAACCCTCAACCAAGCGGGCAGACCCGTGGCCTTTTTCTCACGCAACCTTCACGCCTCAGAAATCCGCCACTCCTCAGTGGAAAAGGAGGCCCAGGCCATAGTGGAATTTGTGTGACATTGGAGGCATTACCTGGCCAGCAGGAGATTCACTTTCCCCACTGACCAACGGTCGGTTGCCTTCATGTTCGATAATGCACAGCGGGTCAAGATCAAGAACGACAAGATCTTGCAGTGGAGGATCGAACTCTCCACCTATAACTATGAGATCTTGTATCGTCCCGGGAAGCTAAACGAGCCCCCTGATGTCCTATCCCGCGGCATGTGTGCCAACGCACAACTGGACCGCCTCCGAACCCTTCACGAGGAGCTCTGCCACCCGGGGGTCACTCGGTTCTATCACTTCGTGAAGACCCACAACTTGCCCTACTCCATCGAGGAGGTCAGAACAGCCACCAGGAACTGCCAAATCTGCGCAGACTGCAAACCGCACTCTACAGGCCAGATAAAGTGCACCTGATAAAAGCTTACCGTCCCTTTGAACGCCTCAGTCTGGGCTTCAAAGGCCTCCTCCCCTCCACCGACCGCAACACGTACTTCTTGAACGTGGTTGACGAGTATTCCCGTTTCCCATTCGCCATCCCCTGCCCCGACATGACCGCGGCCACGGTCATTAAAGCCCTCTGCACCATCTTTACATTGTTCGGTTTCCCCGCCTACATACATAGCGATAGGGGGTCCTCCTTAATGAGCGACGAACTGCGTCAATTCCTGCTCGGCAAGGGCATTGCCTCAAGCAGGACGACCAGTTACAACCTCCGGGGAAACGGACAGGTAGAGAGGGAGAACGGAACAGTCTGGAAGACCGTCCTACTGGCCCGACGGTCCAGGAATCTCCCAGTCTTCCGCTGGCAGGAGGTCTTTCCCGATGCACTTCACTCCATCTGATCACTGCTGCGTACCACGACAAATGAAACACCCCACGAATGCCTCCTTGTCTTCCCTAGGAAGTCCTCCTCCGGAACGTCACTCCCGACCTGGCTGGCAGCCCTGGGACCCATTCTGCTCCGAAAACATGTGTGGGTACACAAATCGGACCCGTTGGTCGAGAGGGTTCACCTCCTCCACGCGAACCCTCAGTACGCCTACGTGGCGTAGCCCGACGGCCGACAGGACACGGTCTCTCTGCGGGACCTGGCGCCCGCCGGATCTATACACACACCCCCAACACCAATCACCCCCCCCTCCCACCGGCGCGCACCACAGCCGCCCCCTTCCCTGGTGGACCGGTCCTTCCCCCGGCCCCGCCTAGGGGTAGTGAAGCAGGAAGAGACATCGCCAGCTCCCAGAGACGACGGTGCCCGAGCCAGCGCCTGCATCACCGCCGAGACTGAGATGATCGGGGAGGACGACCAGGGCACCCATTCGACTCATCGAATCATTATAACAAAGTAAGAAATGCCTCTGTAAATAATTCAGTTGCCCAGTAAAAGAGGCATTGTAAATAGTGCTAGTAGTTTGATATCGGAGCACAGCCGCTGTGTTAGTGGCATCCCAGGTACCGATTCTGTAAACCCCCACCACCATACTGCCCACTACCCCCGCCGGGTTCTTTTGTAACAAGGGGTGAATGTGGTGGTATGTATTAGGGGTATTACGGTACCCTGTGATGCCGAGAGGCTATTGGTGGATAGACGCCGGATCCCGATTGGATCAGCCGCCTACTGGCTCCACCCAGTAAAGCGGAGTATAAGAGCCCGGGTTCTCCCAGCAGCCGCATTCTGTAACTGTGCTGCTGGGGAACAAGTCTGCATAATAAAGCCATCGATTGATTCCTTCTCATCTCGTCTCGTGAGTGATTGATTGTGCTACACCATGCACCAGCTATATGATGCACGATCAATGACCACTAAAGCGAGGTTGTAGTCCAACTGAAGGCTTTAATAAGCTAGATGTTTCCCCCAGCAGCTCAGGTACAGAATGAAGGCTGCTGGGGCGGCACGGGCTCTTATATCCCACCTAGCAGACGGAGCAACCATACAGTTTGACCAATGGGAAACATACAATATCTACCAATGGTGTTCCAGCATTACCAGGTACCATAATACCTCGACAGAGACTACCACATTCACCCCCTGTTAAAAAAGAGTCCGGCGGGGGTGGTGGCCTGACATTACAGCACGGTAACGTGGTAGAAATGATAGTTATGGAGGTACCATAATACCTCCATACAGCGTTTTGTAACTATTTACAATTCCATTTACTATTTACAATTTATGATTCATAATTAACTATACACTTTAAAATGAAGCAATCAGTCGATCGGGGGTCCTGGTCATCCTCTGTGATCGTCAAAGCTTCGGTGGTGACTCCGGTGAGGCTCGGGCGTCTGTGACTCTGGGAGCGTGGCCTCGATCCCTGTGGCAGCTTCGACACACCTAGACGGCGCTGGTGGGGAAAACAGTTGACCTGGGAGGGGAGCGTCCGCGGGATGCGTCGGTGGGTGGGGGGGCCTAGATGGGGCCGGCGGAAGGACCGACCCTCCTATAAGGTGCACAGGTGGGAGGGAGGGTGGGACTGGTGGCTGGAATGTGCGTGGGGCTCCGGCGGGTACCAGGTCTCGTAGGGAGACCATATGCTGTCGGCCGTCGGGGTACGCCACGTAGGCGTTCTGGGAGTTAGCGTGGAGAAGATGGACCCTCTCAACCAACGGGTCCGACTTGTGCGCCCGCACGTGTTTTCAGAGCAGGATGGGTCCGGGAGCTGCCAGCCAGGTCAGGAGCGAGGTCCCAGAGGAGGACCTCCTGGGGAAGACAAGGAGGCGTTCGTGAGGTGTCTGGTTGGTTGTGGTACAAAGCAGTGACCGGATGGAGTGGAGGGCATCTGGGAGGACTTCTTGCCAGCGGGAGACTGGGAGATTCCAGGACCGTAGGGCCAGTAGGACGGTCTTCCAGAACGTTCCGTTCTCCCTCTCTACCTGTCCGTTACCCCGGGGGTTGTAACTGGTCGTCCTGCTCGAGGCGATGCCCTTGCTGAGCAGGAATTAATGCAGTTCGTTGCTCATAAAGGAGGACCCTCTATCACTATGTATGTAAGCGGGGAACCCAAACAGTGCAAAGCTGCTATGGAGGGCCTTGATGACGGTGGTTGCGGTCATGTCGGGGCAAAGGATGGCGAATGGGAACCGGGAGTACTCGTCAATCACGTTCAGGAAGTACGTGTTGTGGTCGGTGGAGGGGAGGGGGCCTTTGAAGTCCATGCTGAGGCGTTCAAATGGACAGGAAGCCTGTATCAGGTGCGCTTTCTCTGGCCGGTAGAAGTGCGGTTTGCACTCTGCGCAGATTTGGCAGTCCCTGGTGGCTGTCCTGACCTCTTTGATGGAGTAGGGCAGGTTGTGGGTCTTGATAAAGTGGAAAAAGCGGGTGATCCCCGGGTGGCAGAGGTCCTCGTGGAGGGCTCGGAGGTGGTCCACTTGTGCGGTGGCACATGTGCCGCGGGACAGGGCATTAGGAGGCTCGTTTAGCTTCCCGGGACGATACAAGGTCTCGTAGTTGTAGGTGGAGAGTTCGATCCTCCACCGCAAGATCTTATCATTTTTTATCTTGCCCCGCTGTGCATTATCGAACATGAAAGCAACCGACCGTTGGTCAGTGAGGAGAGTGAATCTCCTGCCGGCCAGGTAATGCCTCCAATGTCGCACAGCTTCTACTATGGCCTTGACCTCCTTTTCGACTGAGGAGTGGAGGGAAGTATGGAGGGTACGCGAGAAGAAGGCCACGGGTCTGCCTGCTTGGTTGAGGGTGGCCGCCAGAGTTACGTCAGACGCGTCGCTCTCGACCTGGAAGGGGAGGGACTCGCGATGGCGTGCAGTGTGGCCTTTGCAATGTCCGTTTTGATGCGGCTGAAGGCTTGGCGGGCCTCTATCGACAGGGGAAAAGCTGTGGATTGGATCAGGGGACTGGCCTTGTCCGCATAGTTGGGGACCCACTGGGTATAGTAACTGAAAAAACCTAGGCAGCGCTTCAGGGCCTTGGAGCAGTGAGGGAGGGGGAACTCCACAAGGAGGCGCATGTGCTCAGGGTCGGGGCCTATAACTCCATTTTGCACTACGTAGCCGAGGATGGCTAGGCGGTCGGTGCTAAACACGCATTTGTTTTTGTTGGATGTAAGGTTAAGGATCTTTGCGGTCTGGAGAAATTTTCGGAGGTTGGTGTCGTGGTCCTGCTGGTCGTGGCCGCAGATGGTGACATTATCAAGATACGGGAATGTTGCCCGTAAACCGTACCGGTCAACCATTGGGTCCATCTCGCGCTGGGAGACCGAGACCCCATTGGTGACACCGAAAGGAACCCTTAAGAAGTGATAGAGCTGCCCATCTGCCTCGAAGGCAGTGTATTTGCGGTCACTAGTGCGGATGGGGAGCTGGAGGTAGGCGGACTTAAGATCCACCGTGGAGAAGACCTTGTAATGCGCGATCCTGTTTACCAGGTCGGATATGCGGGGGAGAGGGTACGCGTCCAGCTGCGTAAACCTGTTGATGGTCTGACTGTAGTCGATGACCATCCTATGCTTCTCCCCGGTCTTTACCACCACTACTTCAGCTCTCCAGGGACTTTTGCTAGCTTCAATGACTCCTTCCCTCAGTAGCCTTTGGACCTCTGACCTAATAAAGATCCGATCCTGGGCACTGTACCGTCTGCTCCTGGTGGCGACGGGTTTGCAATCCGGGGTGAGGTTCGCAAACAGGGAAGGCGGATCGACCTTGAGGGTCGCGAGGCTGCAAACTGTGAGGGGGTGTATAGGGCCGCCGAATTTGAAAGTTAGACTTTGGAGATTACACTGGAAGTCTAAACTTAGGAGTGTGGCCGCGCAGAGGGGGGGAAGGACGTAGAGCCGGTAATTTTTAAACTTCCTTCCCTGGACTGTGAGGTTTGCTACACAAAACCCCTTTATCTCTACTAAGTGGGAACCGGAGGCCAGGGAGATTTTTTGATTAACGAGGTGGACGAGGAGAGATCAGCGCCTTACCGTGTCGGGGTTTATGAAGCTCTCCGTACTTCCAGAGTCGATTAATCAGGACGTCTCGTGCCCATTGATCAGTACTGTCGTTGTAGCAGTTAAGAGTGTTCGAGGCCGGGTCTGATCCAGAGTCACCGAGGCTAATCTCAGCAGTTGAGTGTTCTCTTCGGGCGGTGTGTGGTCAGCCGAGCTGGGGTCCTGAGAGTCCATCCAAGATGGCAGCTCCCATTGGTCGCACATGGCTGGGGGTGCACAAAATGGCGGCGCTCATCCATCAAACGTGGCGACGGCGGGACAAGATGGCGGCGCCGGGGGCCAAACGTGGCCCTGGAGTGGGAAGATGGCGGCGCCCGCTGGCCGCACGGGGATCGTGGAGAGGTTTGTGGTGGCAGTCCGCATTCGCCGCCGGAGACCTCAGCGACTGCAGGGGCCTGGCATACCACCACGAAATGGCCCTTTTTACCGCATCCCTTGCAGGTGGATGTGCGGGCCGGGCAGCGCTGGCGGGGGTGCTTGGCCTGCCCGCAAAAGTAGCAGCGGGGGCCCTCCGGGGTTGCCAGGCCGCCTTGCAGCACAAGCTTGTTGGGGGATGGGGGATGTCTTGGGGTCGGCTGCGGTGGGGTTCCACGCTGCCCAGGGGGCTCCGCACGGTCGGGAACGTAAGCGCGGGCGTTTCTGGAGGCCACGTCCAGGGTGCCGGCAAGGGCCCGTGCCTCTTTGAGGTCTAGGGTGTCTTTTTCCAGCAATCGCTGGTGGATTTTGGAGGACAGCATATCTGCCACGAAAGCGTCCCGGCTCAAGAGTTCTGTGTGGTCGCTCGCCGAAACTTGCGGGCAGCTGCAGTTTCTCCCCAACACCAGGAGTGCACGGTAGAATTCCAGCGATTCCCCAGGGATTTGTCGCCTCGTTGCTGGCAGATGTCGGATGTAGACCTGGTTTACTGGGCGGATTTTATGTCCTTTTAGCAGCTCTATTGCCGCATCAAAGTCTTCCGCGTCCTCGATGAAGGTGTAAATTTCCAGGCTCACCCTCGAGTGCAGGACTTGCATTTTTTGTTCTCCTGTGGGTGTGTTTTCGGCCATTCCGAGATATCCTTTAAAACACGCCAGCCAGTGCTTGAAGATTGCCGCAGAGTTTGCCGCGTGGGGGCTGAGTTGCAGATACTCCGGCTTGATTCGGAGCTCCATCCTTTTAAATCTACCTTATTAAATTGATGCACGATCAATGACCACTAAAGCGAGGTTGTAGTCGAACTGAAGGCTTTAATAAGCTAGATGTTTCCCCCAGCAGCTCAGGTACAGAATGAAGGTTGCTGGGGCGGCATGGGCTCTTATACCCCGCCCAGCAGGGCGGAGCTACCATCCAGTTTGACCAATGGGAAACATACAATATCTACCAATGGTGTTCCAGCATTACCAGGTACTGTAATATCTCTACAGAGACTACCACACTATAGTGAAGTATTTAAAATTGTGATGCACAAGAACCAAAATATGTAAGAGTGTGGATCGTTGATCATAGAATTTACAGTGCAGAAGGAGGCCATTCGGCCCATTGAGTCTGCACCGGCTCTTGGAAAGAGCACCCTACCCAAGGTCAACACCTCCACCCTATCCCCATAACCCAGTAACCCCACCCAACACTCAGGGCAATTTTGAACACTAAGGGCAATTTATCATGGCCAATCCACCTAACCTGCACATCTTTGGACTGCACATCTTTGGATATCTCGAACGGTTGTGGACCTGGAAGAGATTACAGAGAGAGGGAGGAGCTAGGTGATGGAGGAATTTGAAAACATGGATGAGAACTTTAAAATCAAGACATTGCTTGGTTGGGAGCCAATGTAGGTCAGATACCATAGGGATAATAGGGGAATGGGACTTGGTGTCAGTTAAAAGATAGTCAGCAGATCTTTAGATGACCTCTTGTTTATACAGGGTAGAATGTAAGAGACCAGGCAGGACTGCATTGGAATAGACAAGTGTAGAGGTAACTGACGTACGAATGAGGGTTTCAGCTGGAAAGGGGCGAAGTCAGACAATGTAATGGAGATATAAGTAGGTTGAATTAGTGATAGCATGAATAGGAGATCAGAGGTTCATCTTGGAGCCAAATGTGAACAGGCTGGCTTAATCTCAGACTGTTGCCAGGAAGTGAGATGATGTCTGTAGCTAGGGAATGAGTCAGGAGTAGGGACTGGAAACAATAGCTTCAGTCTTCCCAATATTTAATTGGAGTAAATTTCTGCTCATCCAGTACTGGATGTCAGATAAGCAGGCTAACAATTTAGCAACAGTTGAGGAGTCGAGTGAGGTGATGGTGAGGTAGAGCTTGGTATTGTCAGCATACATCTAATGTCGCCAAGGGGAAGGATGTAGATGTAGCCTTGTCAGCATCACTCAAATGTCAAGAACAATATATACAAAATCTAAAATTACTTTTGAAAGACAGGGCATTATTTCAGGCATGTTCAAACCTTGACTGATAGTGACCTACTCACATAAATGGGATATAGTGGTTTAGGCACAGGGCCTGGGGTCAAATTCAGCTGAATATAATAGAATGATCATCTCCTGACTGTGAGGGTCATGTGTGAAGTTGGTTTGGGCAACTGCAATTAAATTCTGAGTGAGCATCCACTCAGCACAAATGGACTTACTCAGATGCTCCTCGGGGAGTGAAATTAGGGTTAGGGTGGTTTTGCACAGTGGGCTAAATAGCTGGCTTTTAAAGCAGACCAAGGCAGGCCAGCAGCGCGGGTTCAATTCCCGTACCAGCCTCCCCGAACAGGCGCCGAATGTGGCGGCTGTTTGCATGGGTTTCACCCCCACAACCCAAAGATGTGCAGGTAGGCCACGCCAAATTGCTCCTTACAAACTCCACATATACAGTGACCCAGAGCCGGGAACGAACCTGGGACATTGACGCCGTGAGGCAGCAATGTTAACCACTGCGCCACCGTGCTGCCATGGGTTCCCGATTTTTGAAAGCACAAGTGAACCTCGCCATCGGGAACTCGGCCCTTCGGAGACAGAGAATCTTGGGTGGGCCCACTAATGATATGCAAACGGTGTTTAAATTACGCACGGAGTGAAATGCAATGACGCCGTTTTCGAGGTGACGGAGAATCGAAATTTGCCATCAAATCGGCACCTGCTGCGATTTTGGCATCGGAAGCTATTCTCCAAGTGATCGCACTCCCCGATTTTGGGGTCGGCTAATGGAGAATCCCGCACAACATCTCTCCCGTGGAGCCTGGGTAATTATCCAACCACAAATAGGGCAGCTTGCGATGGGTAATGGCAGACCAGCCTGGCATTGTATTGTGGGAATACTGGGTACCCAAATGAATTGGAAAAAATTATCAAAGAACATAAGAATGAGATGGACGTCTATCCATCTGTCATTTAGATCCTCTTTCTAGATTTACATTGCACACATCTTCCTTGCCAAACCTGTTGCTACTTCCTCTTGGCGCATAAGCATTTAATGCTTCCATAGAGTCAGTATTTACTGGGTAGTACAGGGTGGGATTCTCCAATCGCGCCGCTCCAGCTGTCGATCCCGGTGCAAACTGTGCGCCGCTGGATCTGTGCATGCGCAGTTGCGTCAGCGCCAACGTGCACATGCGCAGGACAACAGGGGCTGACGCGTAGGAAAGGAGGCACCCAGCCACAGAGGTCAGCCTGCCGATCGGTGGGCTTCGATCGTGGGCCAGGCCACATCGGAGCCCCCCCCCCCCCCCCCCCCCCCAGGGTCGGACCCACCCCCCCCCTCCCCCCACAGGCCGCCACCCGACCCTTCACCGCCGAGGTCCCGCCGGCCCAGAGCAGGTTAGAACGGCGCCGGCGGGACTCAGTTCTTTTCTTACGGCCATCCGGACCAGAGAATCGGCGGGCCAGCTGTGTAGAGTGGCCTGCGACCGGCGCCGTGCCAACCAATCCGGTGCCACGCGTGCCGGCGTCGGGGCGGCGTGGCCCGTTCGCGGGGATTCTCCGGCCCGGTCCCGGGCTGGGAGAATCCCGCCCTGGACTCTGCTTTTGTCATTTGCAGGAAAAGAAAATCTCTTCTTATTTTTTAAAGCCATTGCATAAGTTATTGCGTATGGTACTTTTTAGAAATATCTTAGCACACATGGGGATTCACCTGCTTTTCTCTCTTCTCTTCTTGAAAACTCCCTCTTCAACACACTTTTATCCTCCCTCCTTCTTTGGCTCAGCGCAATTGTCGAATCATGCTCCTGTGAAACGCATTGGGATATTTCCCTCTTTAAAAGTTGCTATATAAATGCTCGTTGTTGTTGCCATCAGACTAGTTTCGTGGCATTTCTGATTTGTTTGGGGAAAAGAATAACATTACTATTTCGGGAAAAGTCTCATTGATGTAGGTTTGCTGCTTTATGGTTTAGGAGCCAAGTCAAATGTAAATGACTTCTAAGTTAGCCTGTTCTTATCTTCTTCGGGGGCAGTTCGGGTTCTGTAGGCTTCCAGGAAAGGTCAATAGATCGGAAGAAGCTGTCTGTTGGCCATGTTGGAAGCATCTTATCTATGACTGGAATCAGGCTTGCAAGCTGAAGCATAATTCCACTCTGCTCTTGCGAGTATTAAATTCCAACTCTGACAAAATCGACCAGCCCGTCTCTCATTTCACAAGCTCATTGTGAGGTGAAAAGCAGATCTGTGATGCAGCAAAAGGAATTTAATTGAGTCACAACTTGTCATTGACTTCCTCATCTGTTTACATCCTCTGACAAAATCTGAGTATATTTCACTAGCCAGGGTGTAGATAACACACAGAGAAACAATACTATGTGATGATAGAGTATTGGAAGCATGATTAATCATCTCAATCTGCAGCTCAGCACACCCTGAGTCTTGAAATTATAAGCCATGCCATTAATCAAGTAACAGGGGCTTGAAGGTTTTCGTGTGTGAGCAACATTGCGAATTCTGGGTGGACATATTCCCAGAGGTTTAATCACTCAGCCTCAAACCGCACTCCCCTTCCCCACCCCCACACCCCAGTCAATCAACCTTTCTTTCCTCCACCACCTGCAATATTTTACAACTAAGAAACAAAAATGTTCAAATAAAAAGTACACAAATTATTTTTCTCCAGTATTTTTCACAGCAGTGCCCAAGAGATTCAGCTTTATTTCTGGAGACTCCAGGCCTAGCCGAGAGAGTTGCTAATCCTACTTCCAGTGGACCAGCCAGAATTATCTTTCACATTTCTTTGGATGCAAACGTAACCCAATTGCAATCACAAACAAACACAGAGCAGTTGCTGGGATTGGCACTAAAATAAAGTAAACTTGAGAATAAAATCGAGATGCATTTCAAAATGACCTATTATCCCTGTTCTCCCTCATCCTCACAAAGCATATTCCTTTACTTCCTGAGATTCCGCTGACTTCCATTCCCCTCTGTCCCCAACAATACTCTGGGGAAAATTGCATTGTAGTGTTCTCAAAGGCCTTGTCTTACACTGACCATTGACTGGGTTATGGCTTCAGTGGGAGATGCTATGAGATCTGCTAGCATACTGTGGAAAGAGAAACCTTAATATTTCACATCGATGACCTGTCATCAGAACTCTAAGTTCTATAACTCAATCTCTCCCTCGCCACAGATGCTGCCAGATCTGCTGAGTATTTCCAGCATTTTCTGTCTTTATTTCAGATTTCCAGCATCCGTAGTATTTTCCTCTTGTATTAGGGTGAGATCTAAAAGACTGGTCTCTGATACAATCCAAGAGAAAACATCTTCACAAAACTCCTTACAAAAATGAAAAAGTTAAATATAAGGTGAAATGTTGTGAGTTCCTTAAATCACCAATATCAAGCACTCCCAACAAAGGTAGTTTATTCCTCAGCTCAACGGCTACATACAATGCTTGTGCTCTGCCTGTTTTCCTGGGGATAACACCCATGCTCCCGTCATGTGACCTGTTATGTAGCCGTGTCATCACGTTCTCACGTGACCACTCGGTCTACATCTTCCCCATTTTTGTGAGGGCCACGAAGAATCCAGCAGGAGTTTCAAGGATACAAAGAAATAACATTTATTTACAATAACATATGTGTATATACACACAACAGCAGCAGCAACCTCACTTGCTGCTTACTCCTTTCTGTTGGTTCCAAACTGGCCAGCTTTATTTATACAGGGAGTCTGCTAATGATTTCTCCGCCCCCCTCATTGGGGAAGCTCATACTCCCACAGGATTGTGGGATTGTCATTAGTCCCCAGCCAATGGTAAGCAGGCAGGTTATAACACCCATTTAATTGGATACCCAGTGGTATGAGTGACAAAAGTGTGTGCAATAGGAAACTAAGTGTAGACCATTATGTGACATGCAATTAAATAAACTGACGATGCCAACTATTTACATATATATATAATATGTATATATATGTATGCAGAGCCATGAATTAAGTTGTAGCAATGAGTACATAGCCCATTGCATCTCCTTCTCTCCTCCCTTTTCTGTTAGAAAGAAAGCTGAACTTCAAAAGTCAGTTCTAGGCTAAGTGCTAATAAAGTCCTAGAATCTTGTGTTAGACCTGCTTAGGCACTTTGATTGTGTGATTACAATGGTTGGTGCTGTTGTAGTCTTTCTGTGGCCAGTGTCCTCTCTGTTAGCAACACTGGACGTTTCATCTGCGTGTTTGTCAGGTGCAGGATGCGCTGTGCTGGCTTCTGTAGGCGTCTGCAAGCCCGCTGGCGCAAGGGACTGGTGCCAAAGGCTGGATGATTGAAGTGCTTTGTTATCTGTTATGCTGGTTCTGCTGTTTGCAGAAGATGATGGCGATTACGTGCATATTGGGCACCATCTGAGGTTATCATGTAACTGTTCTGTTGTGGGACATTACTGTGTACCACCACCAACTGGCCACGTGCGGTCTGAATCCTGACTGTTTGACCTGGTGTTACAGGGCAGAGCCTATAAGCACCTTGCGGCTGGTGTAGCACAGTAGGCTAAACAGCTGGTTCGTAATGCAGAACAAGACCAGCAGCGCGGGTTCAATTCCCGTATCGGCCTCCCCGAACAGGTGCCGGAATGTGGCGACTAGGGGCGTTCCACAGTAACTTCATTGAAGCCTACTTGTGACAATGAGTGATTATTATTATTATTGATCATGGTGCGGTTTGCTTTTCAATCTGCATTGCAGGAGGGTCTCATTCACGTTGGTTTCAAGTTAAGGCAGCCTTGGCAGTAGGGATCGTGGTCCTGGTGAGCAGGAAAAAAAGTAATTATGCTGACGAGGTCCTGTCTTGTTGTGGCAGATTTTGCAGATAGAGGAGTGCATCATAGTAGTCTGTGCAATCCTGTGCATATTTCTGGCGAAGATGCTTCGCTGGGAGAACTGCCCATTCCACCAAACCATTTGACAGTGGATATAGGGGGCTGCGCATGAAATGCAAAAAGTCTCTGTCATGATATGCAAACATGCAGATAATGATATACAGACAGGCAGCTAATGAACACAGAGAACAGGACATGACCAATGAGCAGGCAGGACACTCAGGGGTGGCATCTCACTATAAAAGGCATGAGGCACTCACACCACCTCTTTCTACTGATGAACATCTACAGAGTGAGTCAGGGTGTATGGATAGTATCACACCTCCAGCACGTGGCCATGAGCTAGTCTGGTTCAGTCAGCCAGAGTAACCACACTTAGGTTAGCAGAGAGTCGAACTCATAGAGAACTGTGCTAACTGTGCTACTGGTTCAATAAATCAGATTTAACTAACTTCAAGGTCTGGAGTGTCTTTTGGTTAAAGCTGCATCCAGTTGCCGCCTGTGTTATCCCAGAGTACACAGCACATCAGGAGACTGCTTAATCTAGGTGGTTTACCTCAGTCCATTCCATTGCGACCAGCGAATGTATCCCGGCACCATGGCGCAGATTCAGGCTCCTCACCAGCTCAGGACCTCCGGCAATCTCAGTGCCAACTGGCGGACATTCAAGTAAAAGTTTCTGCTGTACATCGAAGCTTCAGTCCTCGAGGGTGCATCTGATGCAAGGAAGATCGCGTTTCTCCTCTCAACAGCGGGTGATCAAGCCATCGAACTCTTCAACTCTTTTCACTTCACTGAAGGCCAGGACAAGACAAAGTTTCAGACCATCCTGGACAAGTTTGACAGTCACTGTGAAGTGGACACCAATGAAATCTTCGAGCGCTACATGTTCAAACAGCGTCTACAAGGTAAAGATGAA
Source organism: Scyliorhinus torazame (assembly GCF_047496885.1). Classification (NCBI taxonomy): domain Eukaryota; kingdom Metazoa; phylum Chordata; class Chondrichthyes; order Carcharhiniformes; family Scyliorhinidae; genus Scyliorhinus; species Scyliorhinus torazame. The sequence continues at coordinate 131,271,950 of NC_092723.1, read as the reverse complement.
CCTTTCAACTCCTTCTTAGCTAACCTCCGCCTGCTAGCGCTGTCCTGCAACTTTGGTGATATTGCTGACTCCATGATCAGAGGCCAAATCGTTTTTGGAGTTCACTCCGATCCTCTGAGAGAGCAGCTACTGAAAATCAAGCATATGATCCTGCCAGTCGCGATTGAAACATGCACAGTGCATGAGCATGCAAAAAATCGCTATGCCCAGTACAAATCGGCTGAAAATTAGAAACTTGCCTCCCACGAGGCAGAGGGTGTGCAGGCCATCTCCCAGATGCAGCGCCTTAGCATTGATGAAAGCGGCCATTTCGCGCGCTTTTCCCAGGGTCCCACGCATGCGCGATGCAAACGGGATAACGCAGCGGCCGACACCCGCACTGCGCATGTGTGACGACGCGCAGAGCGTCAGGACGCCAACGTCATGACGTGCTCGAACTGCGGCAAGCCCACTTAAAGAAACACTGCCCTGCAAGAGGCAGGCGATGTTTAAACTGCGGGAAGCCTGGACACTATGCAGCCTTGTGCAGGTCTTCACCACCAGTCAGGGGCCAGCGCTCCCAATTCCGACGACGGCGCATTCAGAGTGTGCAACAACGATTACAGGATTCTGATCCTGGCAGCACAACGTATCCAGAGGAAGAATGCCTGGACTCCGCCTACTGTGTGGGCATCATTACCAAATGTGAATATGCCACATTCAACTCATCACAAAGTCAATCCATCCTCGCTATGGATTTTGCCGACGTTATGGCGTGCGGTGATGCAGGTCAACCACTGCTCCATCCAGGTTAAGCTGGACACAGGTGCTTCTGCCAACCTCCTCTCACAGGTAGATTTTAAATGCATCAAGAAGCCCCCCCAAGGTCCTTTCAGCAGCCTGCAGGTTTCTGGACTATAACGGAAATGCCAAAATAGCACTGGGATCCTGTCATCTACTCGTCTCCAACCGGAACACCCATGCACGGCTACGTTTTGAAATTGTCAAGCCAGACAGGGCATCCCTACTTGGCGCGCATGCCTGCAATCAACTGAACCTCGTGCAGCGGGTTTACACAACAACATCCTCCAATGTGGATCTTCAGGCCGGCATTGACGACATCCTCGCTCAATATCCGGATGTGTTCGACGGGATGGGCAAGCTACCATATCGATACAAGATTCTGCTACGACCTGATGCCAAGCCAGTGGTCCACGCATGACGCCGGGTCCCGGCTCCGCTGAGGGAGTGCCTGAAGGCACAGCTCAAGGATCTTCAGCAACAGGGCATCATTTCCAAGGTAACCGAACTGACTGACTGGGTCAACTCGATGGTATGTGTCAGAAAGCCTTTGGGAGACCTGCGCATCTGCATTGATCCCAAGGATCTCAATAAGAACATAAGGCGTGAACACTGCCCCATCCCGAAGCAGGAGGAACTCACCAGTGAGATGGCACACGCACCTTTTTTCACCAAGTTAGATGCTTCACATGGATTTTGGTAAATCCAGCTGGATGAGTCCAGCAGAAGGCTCTACACCTTCAACACGGGCAGCACGGTAGCATGGTGGCTAGCACAATTGCTTCACAGCTCCAGGGTCCCAGGTTCGATTCCTGGCTTGGGTCACTGTCTGTGCGGAGTCTGCACGTTCTCCCCGTGTGCGCGTGGATTTCCTCCGGATGCTCCGGTTTCCTCCCACAGTCCAAAGATGTGCAGGTTAGGTGGATTGGCCATGCTAAATTGCCCTTAGTGTCCAAAATTACCCTTAGTATTGGGTGGGGTTACTGGATTATGAGGATAGGGTGGAGGTGTGGGGAGGTGTGGGCTTGGGTCGGGTGCTCTTTCAAAGAGCCGGTGCAGACTCGATGGGCCAAATGGCCTCCTTCTGCACTGTAAATTCTATGATCTATGATAACACACCGTTTGACAGATACTGCTATAATCGCATGCCGTTTGGCATTGTCTCGGCATCAGAGACCTTTCATCGCATCATGTAGCAGATTATGGAGGGCATTGAAGGGGTTTGTGTGTACGTGGACGACATCATCATATGGTCCACGACCCCTGAAGAGCATGTGGAAGAGCATGTCTCCAGCAAGTATTCTGCCGCGTCCATGCAAATGGCCTGAAGCTGAACAGGTCCAAATGTTGCTTTGGCATGTCGACACTCAAGTTCCGAGGTGACTAGATCTCTCAGCAGGGTGTGCGCCCGGACACAGACAAGGTCAAGGCCATTGAAGCCATGAAAGTCCCTGAAGACAAGAAGGCGGTATTGCGCTTCCTGGGCATGGTCAATTTTCTGGGCAAGTTCATCCCAAACCTGGCCTCACACACCACGGCCCTACGATACCTGGTGAAAAAGTCCACTGTCTTTGAGTGGCAAGCAGCACATCAGGCAGAGTGGATGGGGCTGAAAGCCAAGCTCACCACGGCACCCGTCTTGGCATTTTTCGACACCACCACGGCACCCGTCTTGGCATTTTTCGACCCCGCCAGGGAGACAAAGATCTCAACAGATGCTAGCCAGGATGGCATCGGTTCAGTGCTGCTCCAATGCGATGACACTTCATCCTGGGCACCGGTAGCCTACGCATCGAGGGCCATGATGCCCACCGAAACACGGTATGCACAAATAGAGAAGGAATGTCTGGGTCTTCTCACTGGAATTTTCACAACGATGTCTATGGCCTGCCGGCATTCACTGTTGAGACGGATCATAGGCCTCTGGTCCACATTGTCCACAAGGACCTGAATGACATTATGCCTCGGTTGCAGCGCATCCTCCTCAAACTCAGAAGGTACGACTTTGACTTAGTGTACACGCCTGGCAAGGAGCTCATCATCGCTGATGCATTGTCCCACTCCATCACATTGCCTAGTGAACCGCTGGAAATCATCTGGCAGATTGAATCACAGGTGCAGCTGTGTGCTAGCACCCTCCTGATGAGAAGGTGGTTCGTATCCGCGAGGAGACAGCCAAAGACCCCCTTTTGCAGCGTGTCATGCACCACCTCGCCAATGGCTGGCAGAGAGGGCAGTGCCCTCAATTTTATAATGTAAAGGACGACCTGACGGTGATGGATGGTATCCTCCTCAAGCTGGACCGGATTGTCATTCCACTCAGTCTCCAGAGCTTGGTGCTCAGTCAAATCCATGAGGGACACCTGGGCGTTGAGAAGTGCAGACGCAGAGCCAGGCAGGCTGTCTACTGGCCCGGTATTAGCCAGAACATCTCGAATATGGTCCTCAACTGTGCGACCTGTCAACGCTTCCAGCCAGCGCAGAGCAAGGAGACGCTCCAGCAGCATGAAATCGAGACCTCCCCGTGGTCCAAGGTTGGCATCGACCTCTTTCGTGCGAATGGTCGTGACTACGTGTTGATTATTGACTATTTCTCCAATTACCCTGAAGTCGTGAAGCTCTCAGACCTCATAATCTCGAACCGTCATCAAGGCCTGTAAGGAGACGTTCTCCAAGAATGGCATCCCACTCACTGTCATGAGTGACAACGGCCCGTGCTTCAGCAGCCACGAGTGGTCTATGTTTGCCAAGTCATACCATTTCAAACATGTCACTTCCAGTCCACACTATCCGCAGTCCAATGGGAAGGTTGAAAAAGGGGTGCACATTGTGAAACAGCTCATCTGCAAGGCCGCGGATTCTGCTTCTGACATTTACCATGCGCTGTTTGCCTACAGGGCAACCCCACTGTCCACTGGCAACTCATAGATAACTGTGCTAACTGTGCTACTGGTTCAATAAATCAGATTGAACTAACTTCAAGGTCTGGAGTGTCTTTTGGTTAAAGCTGCATCCAGCTGCAACCTCTGTTATCCCAGAGTACATAACACATCAGTCTCAAAGTAGTGTTGCAACTTTAGCATCATGCATTGCAGCCGCGCAGACACAGTGTGGAGAGGCTTCTTTAAGGTATTTATGAAAATGTCCCAAGGTGATTCAGAGGAGGGTTATAAAAAAAAGATATCAAACCACCTACGGAGAAATTAGGCCAGATGACCAAGTGCATAGTCAGAGAGGTAGCAAATTCAAAATTCACTCTTATTTGTAGGCACTTCATTTTCTCTTCTTTTTCCCCCTCACCCTCCCTTATAGCCCTACCCTTCTGACACACTATCCATGTTTATATGATACACCACTAACTAGCAAATTGGATTTCCTCCTGCAAATGTCTTTCCTGTCCAACCAGTTGGGAGCTGTAACTCTGTTGAGTTTGTTTGTCTGCTCTCAGGGGCTGTCCCTAGATGTCAGGCACCAAGTGCCTGATCAAGAGACAGGCATTGGGAAAGGGGGCCCCAGTGAGAACCAATCCTTCTTTCCCTTCTCTACGCTCCCTCCAGCCAGTGATCACCACCCCAAAACCCATCCTGCTCTCACTAACCTGTGGCCTGGGTCCCTCCCTGATCCTGGGCCTTTGGTGGGTGTGGTGAATGCAGGAATTTGAGATTATGTTGTACGTATTTGGCGCAGTAAGGGTAAAAGACTGAGTTAGTGTGTGACTGCTGCAGGCATGTTTTTTAAAATGGTTTGAAAGGCAGAAAGCTTTTTGGAGACAGATGTGCAATTAAAGCATTGTAAAAGTTGGGCTCATGGAATTTTGTTTATATAAATGAGGTTCCCTCAGTTTTGAATTCAGTTGAAGATTTGACTGTGGAACACCAACAGCTGCTCTCAAAACAGTGAGTTTTGATCTGTCTGGGAAAGACTAGCAGTTTCTCTCAAAGCAGTGAGTTAAAGATTTGCCTGCAAAAGGGACAGGAGCAGTTTCTGAAAAGCAGGCAGGTTAAACAGTACTCAGAGACAGGCAAGAATCTGCAGGCTGTTTCTTGACCAGATTTCTCTGTCTCCAATCAGTCTTTTGAAAGGATCTCTATTAAACAAGTATTCCTGAGTCTGCTAACTGTTTTTAAAAGTGGATTTTGACCTGAGTTGGCTTTTGCTGGAGTAGGGATAAAACATAGCAGTTAGGATGTATTGTTTCATTGTATTGTTAAGCAATACAATGGCAAGGGGTTCTGTCTGGTATTATAGCAACTGTTACTGTCCTCTCTGGTATCGTAATAGGGTGCATTCCCAATATCTTTCACCACTCCTGGTCGAGCTACCTGAATGGTGAACTGCTGGCCTCTGATTGGGCAGCAGCTCTTGGAAGCAGCAGAAAGGGGAGGGGGAGGGGCTGGGATTTCCTTCCACAGGGTCCTTGATCTCAGCGAATGCCCACCACTAACCACACAAGTGCCTATTTGGCAGTTAATATGGCAGGCCAACTTCAAAGGGAATGACACGGGGCTCTCACTGATTCTCTAGCTGGTAAACGAGATGCACATTGCCTAGATTAAATTCAGTCCTCAGTTGCTTCGACATATGCTGAGGGTTAATTGGACAATGCACAGAATCAATGAGGACATTTTGAAAAAAGCAGGCACACTAGAATCTTTTTACAAATGGTCACCAAGAGAAAACTACAGCTCCTTGACAAGGGGAGGGAAACTAGAACATATGGCAATACATGGTAAAATTAATGTTGCAGAGCAAGAGGGTGACAAAGGAGGACACTCAGGCAGTTTATGAAACAGATCAGGTACAGGATTTGAGAGCACCAGCAAGATGTGAGCTATTGTCAATAACCGTGAAAGTTGGAGAGCCATATTGCCGATGTTGTAAAACTTGAAACTTGAAGAAAGAGGGAGTGAATTCCAAAGCTTGGGATCCAGGCTGCTGAAGACAGTGCCACCAATGGTGGAACAATTAAAATTGGGGATCTCAAAAAGATCAGGATTGGATGAGTGTTTTGAGGCTGAAGGAGATTACAAAGGAGGTTGAGGGGCGACCTGATAGAGGTATACAAAATTATGAGGGGCATAGACAGAGTGGATAGTCAGAGGCTTTTCCCCAGGGTAGAGGGGTCAATTACTAGGGGGCATAGGTTTAAGGTGAGAGGGGCAAAGTTTAGAGTAGATGTACGAGGCAAGTTTTTTACGCAGAGGGTAGTGGGTGCCTGGAACTCACTACCGGAGGAGGTAGTGGAGGCAGGGACGATAGGGACATTTAAGGGGCATCTTGACAAATATATGAATAGGATGGGAATAGAAGGATACGGACCCAGGAAGTGTAGAAGATTGTAGTTTAGTCGGGCAGTATGGTCGGCACGGGCTTGGAGGGCCGAAGGGCCTGTTCCTGTGCTGTACATTTCTTTGTTCTTTGTTCTTTGTAAAGGTAGGGAGGGGCGAGGTCATGGAGGGATTTGAATACAAGGATGAGAATTTTAAAATCAAGATGTTGCTTAACTGTGAGCCAGTGTAGGTCAGTGAGCATAACAGTGATGGGTTAATGAGACTTAGTGAGAGTGAGGACACAGGCAGCAGAGTTTTGGCTGACCTCCTGTATATCAAGGGAAGACTGTGGGAATCCAGAGTCTGTTAGAATAGTCAACGCTATTCTTAACTGTGGAAGTTTATTAAAAACTCTAGAATCTCTCAGTAAATGAAAGAAAGTCTCACATTTACATAGCTCCTTTCATGACCTCAGAACACCCGAGGATGATTTTAAAATTTATTCATGGAGTTGTGGGCTTCGCTGGCTCAGTCAGCATTTATAGCCCATCCCTAATTGCCCTTGAGAAGGTGGTGGTAAGCTGTCGCCTTGAGCTCCTGCAGTAGAAACACCCACAGTGCTGTTAGGAAAGGAGTTCCAGGATTTTGACTCAGCAACAGTGAAGGAACAGCGATATACTTTCAAGTCACTTGTTGTGGTGTTCCCATGTACCTGCTGCCCTTGTCCTTCTAGATGGGAGTGGTCGTTTGGAAGTTGAGATCTAAGGAGGCTTGGTGAGTTCCTGCAGTGCATCTTGTAGATTTTGCAACTCTGTGTCAGTTGTGGAGGGTATGAATGTTTGTGGATGGGGTGCCAATGAAGCGGATTGTTTTGTCCGGGATGGTGTCAAGCTTCTTGAGTGTTATTGGAGCTGCACTCATCCAGGCAAGTGGAGAGTATTCCATTATACCCCTTACTTGTACCTTGTTGACACTGGCCAGGCTTTGGGGAGTCAGGAGTTGAGTTACCCATCACACGATTCCTAGCCTCTGACCTTCTCTTGTAGCTGCAGCAATTACATCGGCTAGTCCAGTTCAGTTTCTGGTCAATGGTAGACCCCATAATGTTGATATTGTGAGATTCAGTGATGGTAATGCAATGGAATGTCAAGGGATGGTGGTTAGATTCACCCTTGTTGGAGATGGTCATTGCTTTACACTTGGTTGACATGAATGTTACTTTACAAGCTTTAGAAACATTACAAGCTTTTTCTTTACATTGACGTTTTCCAAATGATCTTCTTTTCTTCTTGTTATTGACTCCATGGGAAAGAAGGAAAAAAATGTGTCAAAGATTTTTGAAATATAGTTGTAGCAAAGGAAAAGCAGCAGGCAATTTAATCATAGCAAGGTCCCAGAAACAGCAACGTGGTAATGCCCAAATATTCTGTTTCTTCATGATGTGTGTTGAGAGATAAATATTGACCATGACACCGGGGAGAATACCCCAACTCCATGTCTCCCATGTCATTAAACTTGGAATGAATGAGGAAACTGACCTCTTTTTAAAACACAGTTTGGCTTAGATTTACATTCTAGAAACTGGGGATACTTTAGGCAAACAAAATCAACTGTCTGGTCCAAAATTAAGTGGAATGGAATGATGGGAGGAGGCGGAGGAGGGGATCCCAAGCTGCATTACTCCCATTGGCCAAATCGGCCAGGATTCCCTCAATTGAGTTTGATTATTAAGTTCCTGGCAATCCAACAACCAGTCAATAATTAATATAAAGATTCACAGATAACTAACAGCCATTTAATTAGGCAAAATTATACTCAATTTTTGATAGCACATTTCACAATCTTAGAGTGTCCCAAAATATTTTACAGCCTATGAATTGCAATCTAGGACATACAACACTCGAACTGTGCACGGTAAGCTCACACAAAACAGCAATGTTATAATGATCTGTGAACTTTTTTTCCGGTAATGTTGATTGAGGGATCAATATTCATCAGTACACTTTCGAGCTGTTCTTCTTCAAAATAGTGTCACAGGATCTTTTACATCTACTCGAGGGGCTTTGGTTTAACATGTCATCCAAACAATATGGGTGGCACGTTAGCACAGTGGTTAGCACTGTTGCTTCACAGTGCCAGGGACCCGGGTTCGATTCCTGGCTTGGGTCACTGTCTGTGCGGAGTCTGCACATTCTCCCCATGTCTGCATGGGTTTCCTCCAGGTGCTCCGGTTTCCTCCCACAAGTCCAGAAAGACGTACTTGTTAGGTGAATTGGTTATTCTTAATTCTCCCGCAGTTTGCCCGAATAGGCGCCGGAGTTTGGCAACTCGGGGATTTTCACAGTAGCTTCATTGCAGTGTTAATGTAAGCCTACTTGTGAAATCAAGAAAGATTATTATGATGATATTTCCAACACACCCAAAATACTGCAATGGAATATTTATCTGCACTCCGTGCTCAAGTCTCTGGAGTGGGATTTGAACCCACAATCTTCTGAGTCAGAGTTGAGAGTACCACCAACTGAACCATAACTGACATTATAAATGAGGTACCAGAGATTTTGATGATGCTACAAAACTGAAGTGTGGCAAGAAGTTAAGATTGTCAGGAGAAGAAAAAAAATAAAAGTGCAAGGAGGGCTGTGAAATTATTCGCTGGGATTGTATCTGAGATAATCCCATAAACTCAGCACCCAGTACAGATACACTGACAGACGAGACTTTGAATTGACATGCCCGATCTATCCTGCCCATTCAGGAAAGCATGTGGTGCAGGAGGAATGTTAAGCAATGAAGCAAATCCATTTACAATAAACTCTGGGGAGGGGAGGAAAGGATTTACTGGTTTAGTAGTTGGAGGCAGTGGAAGAGTTTCCAAACATTAATAAGATGTTAGAACTGGGTGAAGATGAGGCATTTAAACTTGAGAGGCCTGAATCTATTAAGTCATTGCTGATCATTAAAAGCTGCCCAGAATAAATGAGCTGTGCTTACTGAGCATTTCAATGACAGCAGATCACAACAACCAGCTTCTGCCGATACACAGGGAACTAATTGCCTTTAGCTTGTATCTGAAACTAGTGAAAAAATCAAACTCGACACCAGAAGAATATTGGATGGTAAATAAGCAACATCTTTTTAATTGTCCTGTTATTGGACTGGAGGTTTAATCTGGAGCAAGCAGAGGGGAAGGAAATCTGTTTTCATGCTAACTGGGAAATAATACAGCCCATGTTTTTTTTACAGAAATAAAATTTCGAGATGAGATTGAATTTTCATTTTCGAAACAGGCCATTCTGACATTCATCCCTGAACAACCAGCTCTAATTTTAAGGTTATGCCTCCTTGTTTTGGACTTTCTTGCCAGAGGAAATTGGCTCTCTTTATCTATCAACACATCTAATGATTCTTCATTTAACATGAGCTCATCCAAAACTCTGATGCACTTAACTTAATTTGCACCAAGTCCGGTTCACCATTCACCCTTCTGTTTGGCGACCAATATTAGCTCTGGGCCAAGCAATGCACCGATTTTAAATTTCTCATCCTTGTTTACAAATCGCCCCTCCTTATCTCTGTAACTTCCGCAGCCCTACAATCTTTTTTGATCTCTGTGCTCCTACAATTCTGACTTTTTTCACATCCCCAGTTTTAATTGACCGCTATAGGTGTCTGTGATTCATTTGTCGAGGTCTAAAACTCTGGGATTCCCCTGCAAAAGCTCTCCATCTCCCTACCCTTCTCTTCTCATTTAAGACCCTCTTAAGCCTTACCTCTTTGATCACTCATCCTAATAACATCTTACCAGGTTCAGTAGAAAATTTTGGTCAATTACACTGTGAAAAAGCCTTGAACATAAAGGTGCGACATAAATGCAAGGTGATGTTGTATTATGGGATCATTTTTATCCCTTCAGGTAGTTAAAGGTAGGATTGTGCATCTTCAGTCTATCAAAGAATAATGGGTGAGACTTAAGGTGGGCTGATTTGGAGGTAGCAGGTGAGTTAGGCAGGAAGTTGAGAGGAATTTGGAGGATTGGGGTTGTGAGCGAGATCGTTGGGAATAGTGAAAATTGAGGATGGGAAATGTTGAGTGGGGATGGGTGAGCAATTGTAGAGGGAGTGGGGGGTGGGTGGGACTGTAGAAGGAGCGAGGTTGAGGGTGTGTGGGTGGGGAATTGTAGAGGATTTGGAAGTTGTTGAGGCTGCACTGGGTGGGGTGATGTGGAGGGGGTAGAATAGTAGGGTTGTTTTAGAGGTAGTGGGGAGGTTGTTGGTGGTGGTTGTGGGAATAGGTAGGGATGTGAAGAAGGGATTATTAGGGCTATGGACATTTGTGTGGACCACTGCGAAATAGCGCCATAGCAAGTTCTCCCAGACAAGGCTGTTAGTTCCTTGGTCTCGGGAAAATCCAGCATAGACACATTTAAATGAGCCAATGGGTCATTTAAATATGTTAATCTGGATCTTGCCCAGTGAGATCGCAAGATCTTGTGAGGCATTTGAGCATCGCAAATCTAGTGTCGCCATTCGATCGCGCCCAGTTTCTTTAATACCAACATTCAAATTTGACGAGTAGGAGTAGCTGACTGCTCCATCAAGCCTGCCACACTTCATGATGTCTGCACATCTTGACTAGACACCTCAAAGAAATGACCACCGCAACACCATCAGCCCGACCCAGCAGCCATATTTCCTGTATCGTTATTGTGAAGCTCAAATACTCTATGGGCGCAATTCTTCGGCTTCGTTGTGCTCTCGCTGGAGCGAAACAAGGCCAGTGAATAGCGGGAGAGGCGGAAAACAAGAACCCCGCCAGGCGCCAAACAGTTTGCGATACAACCGGCCCGCTCCCATTGGCGAAATCGGGATCTCGCCGTAGCCTGGCAAGAAACCAATGATCAACACTTAAGCCCTATTTCCATACAATTACCGACAGCCATCCCATATACAATGGCCTCCCGTGATTCAACGGCCTCCCCAGCAAGTGGTCACGCTGGTGCCAATTAGTACTCCTTTTGAAAAATGTGAACCTGGCGGAAGGACCTAGTGGGGAGCTGAGGAGGTGAGTAGCCACCTTTGCTGCAGGCAAAGAGCCTGGGAATACTGGGCTTGCCACCACATTGCTTGGCTGGGGGACTCCCTGCTGGGATGGGCTGCCATGGGATGGTGGGGGAAGGCGCTCGGGGTGGGGGGAGCAACTACGTGCGGCACAAACATACCAACCCTTGGATCGTGGGCACCTGTTCCGGTGGAAAATCTTGTCCCTGCCCGTTTGCCCCACCAACCACCCATAACCCCTACCAACTGCTGAGGCCTCCGGCCATGCGGCCGAAGACTGTTGCTAATAGGGAATTGGCAATCCACTGCAGTTTGCCTATCACCGCAACCGGTCCACAGCAGATACTATATCCCTGGCTCTACAATCAACACTCAAACACCTTGACAACAAGGACACCTATGTAAGACTGCTCTTCATAGACTACAGCTCTGCCTTCAACACCATTATCCCAACAAGACTAATAACCAAACTCCGCAATCTTGGACTTGACCCCTCCCTGTGCAGCTGGATCCTCAACTTCCTCACCAACAGACCGCAATCTGTCAGGATAGGCAACAGCACCTCCTTCACAATAGTCCTCAACACCGATGCCCTGCAAGGATGTGTGCTCAGTCCTGTACTGTACTCCCTATACACACATGACTGTGTGGCAAGATTTAACTCCAACTCAACCTATAAGTTTGTGGATGATACAACTGTGGTGGGGTATCTCAAACAATGATGAATCAGACTACAGGAGGGAGATATATCACTTGGTTGCATGGTGTACCGAAAGCAACCTCTCTCTAAATGTCGGAAAGACCAAGGAACCGATCATCGACTTCAGGAAGCATAGCACGACACACACTCCCGTCTGCATCAATTGATCCAAAGTGGGGATGGTCGATAGCTTTAGGTTCCTGGGGGTCACCATCACCAACAGTCTGTCCTGGCCCTCTCACGTTGATGCAACAGTCAAGAAAGCCCAACAACGTCTCCAGTTCCTACGGAAGCTAAAGAAATTTGGCATGTCTACATCGGCTCTCACAAACTTCTACAGATGTGCGATAGAGAGCATCCTATCCGTCTGCATCACAGCCTAGTATGGCAACTGCTCGGTCCAAGATCGCAAGAAACTGCAGTGTTGTGAACTCAGCCCAACGCATCACACAAACTTGCCACCCCACATTCTGTATACACCTCCCGCTGCCTCAGGAAGGCAGACATCATTATCAGAGACCCCTCCCACCCAGGCATTACCTTCTTCCAGACCCTTCCATTAGGTAGAAGGTACAGAAACCTGAAGACTCCCACATCCAGACATAGGGACAGCTTCTTCCCCACAGCTACAAGACTCTTCAACGACTCCCCCTTGGACTGATCTGCTCCCTGTAAGACCACTATTCACGACACCCTGTGCTGCTCTTGCTCATGTATTTGATTTGTTTGGCACCTTGTTCCGCACTGTAACCAATCACTGTTTGTCGATGTACCATTTGTAAATGTTCTCTGTTGGTTATTCTTTTAACCGGGACCTTGGATTCACGTTGCATTACATTCACCCCCCACCATCTGGCCTGAGCTTGCAAAATCCTACCAACTGTCCTGACTTGAGACAATTCACACCTCTTTAACCTGTGATTATCCCTCTCTCCAGGGGTTCCATCTGGACCTGTATACTTAATTACCTGCAAAGTCTAACATTCAAAGTGTCGTCTTGCATTTTTGACTTTGTCCATATATATGTTTCTGGAACTTACCTCTTCATTCACCTGACGAAGGAGCAATGCTCTGAAAGCGAGTGATTCGAAACAAACCTGTTGGACTTTAACCTGGTGTTGTAAGACTTCTTACTGTGCTCACCCCAGTCCAACGCCGGCATCTCCACATCATAATTATTCTTTTGTCTACTATGTACATACTGTGTACGTTCCCTCTCTAGCAGAATTTTTTTTATCATGTGGGAGTATCTTTAAGAAATGGGTGTTTATAAATGGGTATGTATATAAATATCTGTAGTGAGAGTACCTTTAAGAAATGGGTGTTTACTACTGCAGTGATGTCAGAGAGTGGGTAGAGCTGGGCTGTCTGTCAGCTTTTTACTTTCGTTTTAGGCTGTTTGCTGCAGGGTGTGCTTTAGTTTCATTTTCAGCGTTGGAGCTGAAGCCAGGCCAAGCAGGTGTACTGTTGTTCTCTCTGCCATCAAAAAACTATCTCTTGATCATTTTGTGAATTCAGAATTATAAATGTTTTCAGTAGTGAATGTAAACCTAATGTGCTTCTGATAAAGGTTTTATTTTTCAGACGTATGGATGTTAAAAAGGAAAGCTTAAAGGTTTACTTAGTGTTGTAGTCTTTGGGGTTGTATTTGAATTAATGGTTGCTAAGATGTTCACTGTATGTTTTAAAAAGGTTAACTAGAGTTCATAGAATAAACATTGTTTTGCTTTAAAAAATACCTTTCCATTTCTGCTGTACCACACCTGTAGAGTGGATCGTGTGCTCCCCATACCACAACCTAGTAAAAGCTGTGGGTCAGGTGAACTCCACGATACACTTTGGGGTTTTCTAAACCCTGGCCCATAACAAATTGGGGGCTCGAGGGGGATAAAAGTCTATCTATTGGATTGGCTTAGTGAACATAAAGACAGTGAGGATTGAGCATATTATGGTGTGGTATTCTAGTTTAAGTGGGGAGTGTGTTGTGGACAATGGCTCTTTCAGAGGCTCTGAAATTTGTGGCAGTGGAGACGGTCACACCCAGTACCTTACGGACAGAGACTAAAAGCAGACTGTTAGATTTGGCAAAAACATTGCAGTTAACATTACCTGACAAAATGCGAAAAGATGAGGTAATTATGGTGGTGGCTAAGCATTTAAAGTTGCCTGAGATACAGTTTGACTCATTGGAAATGGCAAAAATTCAGTTACAAATTAAACAAATGGAGCATGAGAAAGAATTAAAGCAGCTTGAATACGAAAGAGATAGAGAGGAAAAAGAAAGAGAGAGAGAGAAGAAAGAAGAAAAGAAAGATTAACCCTAGCAGAACAAAAAGAAAAAGAAAGGGAGACACAGATCAGGGGAAAAGATAAAGAAAGAGAGTTTGAACTTCAGAAAATGGCCATGAAACGTGACAGTCAGTTAAAATTGGCAGACGTAAAGGGAAACGTTGGATGATAGTGATAGGGATAGTGAGATAGAGCGATATAGTCGAAGGCTTGGTGGAAATCTATTTAAATATGTCCAAGCATTGCCAAGGTTTGATGAGAAGGAGGTAGAAGCCTTTTTCACTTCATTTGAGAAGATAGCTAAACAAATGAAATGGCCACGGGACATGTGGGTATTACTGATTCAAACAAAGCTGATAGGTAGGGCTAGTGAAGTGTTTGCATCACTCCCGGAGGAGGTATCTGGGACGTATGAGGAGGTGAAAAAAATCCATCTTAGGTGCATATGAACGAGTGCCTGAAGCCTACAGACAAAGATTTAGAAATTTAAGGAAAGAATTTGGTCAAACATACATGGAGTTTGAAAGGCTCAAACAGAGTAATTTTGATAGGTGGATAAGGGCTTTGAAAATAGACCAAACGTATGAAGCTCTCAGAGAAATTATACTTTTGGCGGAGTTTAAAAATTCACCTGATGTAATGAGAACTCATGTGGAAGAACAGAGGGTTAAAACTGTGAGGTTAGCAGCAGAAATGGCCGATGATTAGGAATTAGTTCATAAATCAAAGTTTGGCTTCCAACATCAGTTTCAGCCTGTGAGGGATAGAAACTGGGGACGTGAGAAATACTCAAGTGGTAAAAGTAAAGGTGATCTGATGGGAGATAATAAGGAGAGTGCACCTCAGATTAAAAAAGAAATCCAGGAGGGTGGAAGGGACATGAAAAGTTTCATATGTTTTCACTGTAATAAACTAGGCCATGTAAAGTCACAGTGTTGGTGGTTGAAGAAAAGCACTGGGAAGGCTGATGTGGTAAAACAGGATAAGACAGTGGGGTTCCTTAAAATGGTAAAGGAAAGCCCAAGTGAAGTGAAGGAGGTGCAAAAGATTGTACAGCCTGATCAAGAGGTGATTGATAAGAAGGTACCAGATCTCTTTAAAGAATTTACTTGTGTGGGTAAAGTTTACTCATGTGTATCAGGAGGAGCAGGTAAAGAAGTCACAATTTTAAGAGATATGGGAGCTAGTCAATCTTTAATGGTAAGAGATGAGGAGTTATGTAGTCTGGGAAGAATGTTGCCAGAAAAGCTGGTAATATGTGGAATTCAGGGTGAGAGGAGCAGTGTTCAATTATATAAGGTAAGGTTGGAAAGTCCAATTAAGAGTGGTGAAGTGGTAGCAGGAGTAATAGAGAAACTATCTTGTCCAGGGATACAGTTTATCTTGGGTAATGATAGAGCTGGGTCGCAGGTGGAGTGATGCCTACTGTGGTTGATAAGCCAGTGGAATATCAGACAACTGAAGTGTTGAAGGACGAATATCCTGGGATTTTTCTGGATTGTGTAGTAACAAGGTCGCAAAGTCACAGGTTAAAACAAGAGGAGAAATCAAAGAGTGAAGATGAAGTTGAAGTGCAATTATCAGAAACAATTTTTGATCAGATGGTTGAAAAAGAACAAGAACAGGTGGAGGATGAGGCGGATATTTTAGTTCAGGAAAATTGGCGGAGTTACAACAAAAAGATATAGAAATAAAACGGATGTATCAGAAAGCATACACAGAAGAGGAATCTGAGTATATACCAGAGTGTTATTACCGTAAAAGTGATGTCTTGATGAGAAAATGGAGACCTTTACATATGCAGGTGGATGAAAAGTGGGCAGAAGTTCATCAAGTAGTATTGCCGGTAGGGTATAGAAAGGAGGTGTTGCGAGTTGCACATGAGGGACCAGTGGGAGGTCATTTGGGAATAAGGAAAACTCAAGCTAAAATCCAGAAACATTTTTATTGGCCTGGACTACATAAAGATGTAGTTAAATTTTGTCAATCACGTCACTCATGTCACGTGAAAGGGAAACCTCAAGCGGTGATAAAACCAACGCTCTTAATACCCATTCCAGCATTTGAGGAACATTTTACACAGGTCCTAATTGATTGCGTAGGACCGCTTCCTAAAACAAAAAGTGGGAATCAATATCTTTTGACTATAATGGATCTGTCTACTAGGTTTCCCGAGGTCATTCCAGTGCATAATAGTACAGCTAAAAAGATTGTGGAGGAGTTACTTAAATTCTTTACTAGATATGGACTACCAACAGAAACACAATCGAATCAAGGATCAAATTTTATCTCAAGGTTATTCAAAGAAGTTATGGATAGCTTAAGAATAAAAGAATTTAAATCAACTGCGTACCATCCAGAATCGCAGGGAGCATTAGAAAGGTGGCAGCAGACATTAAAGACAATGTTAAGGGCTTATTGTCAAGATTATCCAGAGGATTGGGAGAAAGGAATTCCATTCGTACTGTTTGCAATTAGGGATGCACCTAATGAAGCAACCAAATTCAGTCCTTTTGAACTAAATTTTGGTCATGAGGTAAGAGGACCACTTAAATTGATTAAGGAAAAATTGGTGAGTGAGAAATCGGAACTTACATTATTGGATTACGTGTCAAATTTTAGGGAACGATTAAATGGAGCAGGTGAATTGTCTAGACAACATTTAAAAGTTGCACAGAATGTGATGAAACGGGTAGCGGACAAGAAATCCAAAGTTCGTAGTTTTGCCAGTGGAGGTAAAGTTTTAGAATTGTTACCAGTGGTAGGTGAACCTTTAAAAGCTAGGGTTTGTGGACCTTATCAGATTGAAAGGAAATTAAGTGAGGTGAATTATGTGGTTAAAACACCAGGTAGAAGGAAGACTCACCGAGTGTGTCATGTGAATATGCTTAAAAGGTACTTTGAAAGGGAAGGAGAAAAAAAGGAGGTTTTAATGATTCTAACTCAAAGTGATGAACCAAATCCAGATGACTGTGAACTTGACATACCTCAAATTAAATTGGAAAACGAGGATGTTCTTAAAAATTGGGATAAATTGTTGAGTTACCTTCAAGAGGAAAAACGAACTGACCTGAAAGAGTTATTGATATCACTTGGGCAGGTTTGTAGAGATAAATTGGGACGTACTAAAATCGCTTTCCATGATGGAGATGTGGAAAATGCTGTTCCAATCAAACAACATCCATATAGACTTAATCCTTTAAAATTGGCACAAGTTAACAAAGAGATTGAGAGTATGCTTAAAAATGGCATAATTGAAGTGGGTTGCAGCCAATGGAGCTCACCCATAGTGATGGTACCTAAACCAGACGGTACCCAATGGTTGTGTGTGGACTATAGAAAGGTTAATGCAGTTACAAGAACGGACTCTTATCCTTTCCCATGTTTGGAGGATTGCATTGAGAAAGTGGGACAATCAGCTTTTATTTCCAAACTGGATTTACTTAAAGGTTACTGGCAGATACCTTTATCCGAAAGGGCGAAGGAGATTTCAGCTTTTGTGACTCCAGATGTTATGTACCAATTCAAAGTTATGCCATTTGGCACGGCATGAGAAACGCCCCAGCCACATTTCAACGGTTAACTAACAAAGTTGTTTCAGGATTACCCAATTGTGCGGTATACATCGACGATCTGGTAATTTTCAGCCAGACATAGCAAGAACATTTAAAACATCTGATGGAGTTATTCGATCGACTTCAGGAGGTGGGTTTGGTGCTAAACCTAGCCAAAAGTGAATTTGGAAAACCCCAAGTCACTTTCCTTGAGGAGTTTCCGATACCCTCAACACAAAGGGAAATAATGCGATTTCTTGGCATGAGTGGATTTGATCGAACATTTGTGCAAAGATTTTGTAGCGTGATTGCTCCAAAGATGGATTTGCTGAAGAAACGTCGAAAATTTCAATGGACAGCGGAGTTTCATCAGGCATTTGACTGCCTGAAAGCTGTGATAACTAATGCTCATGTGTTGGGGAATTACAAGGGACTCTGTGATCAGGTTGAACTAAAGTATCTGACTTTAATGAGCAATGCCGAGGCGTAGAGAAATGGACGGATCGTGCAAGGACCTTCTTGTTCAAAGAGACTGTCAATCGAGACGGATTTCAGTTGGAGGAAGAAGAACAAAAAAAAAATGGACTATATTATTATACCTGTTTGCGTGTGTTGTTTTTTTAAACGAAAAAATATATTTACTGTGTGCATTTGTTAAAGGATAGTGAAAAGGTGAAAAATGAAACCATCTTGAAGTTGATGGTTTGTTTTTTTTTCTTGGGGGGAGGTGTCATGTGAGAGTACCTTTAAGAAATTGGTGTTTAAGAAATGTACCTTTAATAAATGGGTGTTTATCAGTGACGTCAGAGTGTGGGTGGAGCTGGGCTGTCTGTCAGTTTTTTACTTTTGTTTTAGGCTGTTTGCTGCAGGGTGTGTTTTAGTTTCGTTTTCAGTGTTCGAGCTGAAGCCAGGCTGAGCAGGTGTACTGTTGATCTCTCTGCCATGAAAGGACTATCCCATGATCATTTGGTGAATTCAGAATTATAAATGTTTTCAGTAGTGAATGTAAACTACTGTGCTTCTGTGAAAAGGTGTTTCTTCTGTCTTCTGGATGTTGGTTGGGAAGTGTTGTATTCTTTGGGGGTTGTATTTGAATTAATGGTTGCTAAGATGTTCACTGTATGTTTTAAAAAGGTTAACTTGAGTTCATAGAATAAACATTATTTCTCTTTAAAAAATACTTTTCCATTTCTGCTGTACCACACCTGTAGAGTGGGCCATGTGCTCCCCATACCACAATCTATTAAAAGTTGTGGGTCAGGTGAACTCCATGTGACACTTTGGGATTCTCTAACCCTGGCCCATAACACAAGTGTTACATTAACACTGCAATGAAGTTACTGTGAAAATCCCCTAGTCGTCACTCTCCGGTGCCTGGGTACGCTGAGGGAGAATTCAGAATGTCCAATTCACCTAACAAACACATCTTTCGCGTCTTGTGGGAGGAAACCGGAGCACCCGTAGGAAACCCACGCAGACACGGGGAGTACCTGCAGACTCCGCACAGACTGTCACCCAAGCCGGGAATTTAACCTGGGTCCCTGGCCCTGAATCAACAGTGCTAACCACTGTGCTACCGTGCCGCCGACAGTGTCCATGCTTAATGAAAATCATGGGGAGACTAATTGGTTTTACCCCATAAGTCACGTGCGAGTTATAACAAAATCTGCACAAGTGTGTGTGAGCTTTACATTTGTTAAAACCATTCCCTCTGCCACTCTCTGGTGCTCTGTCACTCTTTTGCCTGTCTGACAAGTGTAGCTCTCTCTATGATAGTTTCCCTCTTTATCTCTGTGCAAGTCTCTCTCCCTCTCTCTCTCTCTCTGAATCTTTCACTCTGTCCAACTGTCTCTGTGTCATTGACTGTGCAGTGTGCTCTCTGGTTTGTCATGATATTCAAACACACACATCATGATAGACACACCAACAGACAAATCAGAACACACACCACCACAACCAATCACAGAAAGATATAAAAGCACAAACACGACACCTGGTGGTCAGTATTAGCTGGAGAGGAGGACCAGGACAGACCTGCTACACGACACACTCAGGGAGACAGCACGTGCAAGGGCAAGAGAAATATTCACAAGGTTCAGGTTCTTCAGGAGGCAGCAAAGGTACGATTACCAGGCAGTCCTGGACAAATTCTCCAAGTACTGTGAAGAAAACGCAACCCAATCGGCAAGTAAAGGTAAGAAAAGCGGCAGTACTCACCTCGTGGCTGGGATCCCGGAGCCCGAATTCCCAGAGGCCAAAATCCCGGGCCTGAGAGAGGGCTGGGTCGAGGTCAGCAGCCATCTTGCTAAAGGTATCACGCTAGCACAGTTGCGCGAGCAGTGCGCAGAACCGGAAGTTTCGTTTGCGCATGCGCGAGATGCTGCGCATGCGCAGTCAAGAAAACGGCCATCGGTAAAGGAACAGCGATCTGAGCATGCGCAGTCGCTTCCTACGTGCTACATACCGAGCGTCAGGATGTCAGAGGCCCCAGACCGCACCAATTTAAAGGGGAAATGTCCCAAATCCAATTTAAAAGGGAAACGTCCCAAATCAAAAAAACAAAAATCTGTTAAAGCTGTAAAACAACCTTCCCTCACCTGGAATGACAGCACATTGCCGCAAATTGACCCAGGAGATGAATTTGACCTCCGAAGAACCCTCCGACAAGCAGTTACCTACCCGCAAGCCGATGATTCCGACCTCGAATACTTCGATGACGATCTTTACAGTGTTTCCGGACCTCGCGAGCCCAATGATAGCTCCGTGGTCCTATACGACTATGACTCGGACGAACCTTTCGTGTTGCACATTGGCGGCCCCCACATTGAATCCGATGCAGATGCGGATTCATTTTTCGGATTTGAGGATCTTCAATCCAGCAGATATGACGTCCCAACTTATCAGTACCGGATGATGCTGCAACCTGACATTAACAGACAGGGAGCGGTGCAAGCACACGGAGAGCGCCCTGCTGCCACACAGAGCGTGGTCCACGTCCCGCTCAACGTTCCCGACTCTATGAAAGAAGACATGCAAGACTCCAGAGCGCAGTCCTCGCATGAACCAGAAGTGACTCCAGTGTCACAAGCCTCCACAGCAAGCTCGTGGACAGACTCCACAATTGCAGAAACGCAAGACTCCAGAGTGTAGTCCTTGCACGAACAAGAAGTGACTCCAGTGTCACAAGCCTCCACAGAGAGCTCGTGGACAGCCTCCACGATAGAAGCAACGCAAGACTCCAATGTGCGGTCCTTGCAGGAACAAGACCATGAGGGTCTAGCAACCTCTCCTGACCAACCAGCGGCAGACGATGCAAGTCTGCCATGCTCACGTGACCAGCAAGAAGGCTATAACAGCCTACCATGCTCCACTACACAGCAGCATGACCATGACGGTCTCTCATGCTACAATGAAGGGCACAGCGCTGAAGACTGTTCAAGCCCAACTGAAGACAAGCCAAAGGAATCGCCTCTTCCAAGCCCGAAGAAAAAAGGTTTATGAGCTGACCTTCAGGATCATTATAGCCGAACAGAGATTAATAATGCTGCACGGTCACAGAAGGATGCTGAGGATTTGCTAAAGAAATTAATTGAATGTTTAACTTGCAAGGAGCAGACTGAGAATTGCCAGTGTTTTAGTACGGATCGAAAAAATGGACAAGGCATTGATCCTCAGGTAATGGAAATAACACAACCTGAATCATATCTACAGCAGGGACAAATGTCTCCCTTCAACACAACGCCGCAAAGTCCCAACTTCGGAGACCAGCAGTTAGTCAGTAATGACTCTTCAAACCTTGAGGGGAACATTAATTGCATTGAACCTATACACACTCCACTGATAAATGAGCAGAACATTGGAGCAAGAATCCTGAGGACACCGACATCGAGTAGCCAGATAACGAATTTAAAACCCGCAGCAGTTTCAAGTGAACCAAGTGTGCTTTCCACTAATGGTGAAGATGCAGATAAGGTCGACCCGATTATCCATTGTACCACACTAACCCCAGTGATTAAGCAGTTATGTATGGGGAGTATAATGTGGGCAATTGAGAACAGTAAAAGAGAGACTGTGACCATGCCAGTCCCAGCAAAATCAGACCCAGAGACCATGAAGGCATGTACATCAGACAAAGATACATATGAGGTACCTGAGAAGAAAAGTGAAACGGAATGTTCTTTGGAAAATAGTACAATGTCGATAGAAACATTGGATCCTATATTCGAGACCATACATATGGGAGAATTTGGGGGTAATAAACAAGGTTCTGCAATGTCTGGGGAAAATTTAAAATTCCAAAGAAGAAAAGCCCAAATGAAGGACAACGGCAAGACAATGACAGTCCACCGACATGGTGTGCACCACCAGATGAAAACTCTGACAATTTACCCAACCCTAGTGAACAGAAAGCTGCTAATGAGGATCTATCCACGGGATGTGAGACGAGTGATGACAGCATCCCACTTCCCATGCAAAAGGTGCAAGGTGACAGACCTCGCCTAGTGCGTACCGAGGCACTCGACGATCACGGTGGGACCACTGACGACTGCGGTGGCGGCGCACCGCTTCCACCCTCGATGGCTCGAGCCTCTCCACTGGTTGGTGCATTCCTGCATGTTCCGACTCCAGAAGTGCAGCTTCAGGGAATCTCGGCTGCCTCCAGTGAACCTGTTGGGACTCCGGACGGGGAGCATCGACAGAAGGCAGACCGGACTCCAGATGGGGAGCAGCCAAGCGCCGACTCTGATTCGCGCACGCCAGACCTTGCTCCGGACGGGCGGTGTCGCGGCCTCGGTGATGGCACGCTCAGGGTGACGGCGGATGCCACGGAGACAGGGAATGGATCGCGTGGCAGTCCCACTGGGTCGGCAGTGGCGACCAGCACCGGCGGTCCAAGACGGACACACCAATTCGCGCCATCGCCAGACGTTGATGCGAGCAACAATTCTCTCTCCAAGGCGACATGCTTCGACGTTTCTCTGCGGAGTCGCCCTTCCGGCACAGCAGGTGGCCGGAACCAGCGTGCACGGTCTCGGCCAACTTCCACATCTGGCACAGTTATCGCCTTGCATGATATTAGTGATGGTGCTACTTCGATGGCAACGACCCATCGGCTACAAGATGCCGTCCACCACAAACATAAAAAGAAAAAAGACTCCACCTTGTTCCTGGCATGCAGGGCGGATGGATTGGTGCGTAGGCGCAATCAGCGAGCTTTGCGCCGCCTTCCACGCTCGCAACTGAACCGTACGCACACGCCGGATCCTCCACTGGTTCCCAAGGATGACTTTGTGGAGATGCCACGGATCATGCCCCTTCCATCGCCACCAGAACCAAACCACAGCCAAGGCAACACTAACAAAGATGTTGAATGTTATATTTGCACAAATGAAAAACCAAGCACTGCACGAAGTACAACAAATGGAAAAGTAGAGACTTCGGCAACAGCATCACCTCCAACAGTCCAAGGTGAACCAGTGTGAACCCAAATCTCCACAGCTGAACCGGTTTGAGGACCAGCCTATTCTTGAGGCGGTCACCCATTAGACTGGACTTATAACGCTGTTCATACGTTCAAAAAGTCAAACACTTCTGTATTATAACCTGTTGTTGTTTATCGTTCCAGATATCGTCTGACCGGACCACTGTTCAAGTTGGTTTTTTTTCTCGCATTCATGTTTTGTTATGGTACAACCTTGTTAGTGTGACGCACCCGACATCGCCCCATGTAAATAGTTACGTCATATACACACGCTGTACACAACACACGCACACACTCTTAGATGCACTCACGACACGATTATATTTATAACCACGTAGGCACATATCTTTGTAAAAAGGGGGGATGTCATGATATTCAAACACACACATCATGATAGACACACCAACAGACAAATCAGAACACACACCACCACAACCAATCACAGAAAGATATAAAAGCACAAACACGACACCTGGTGGTCAGTATTAGCTGGAGAGGAGGACCAGGACAGACCTGCTACACGACACACTCAGGGAGACAGTACGTGCAGAGTATCCAGAACGAACTGTATTATAAGAGTTAAAATAAAATAGAGTTGTACCACATACAACTGTGTTGGCACATCTGTGCACCAGAGCACCCAACACCACATGGTTTACTCTCTATTTCTGCCTCTCTGCGCAGCTCTTTCTGTCAAGTTGCCTCTCACTCTTTTTCTGCCTCTCTCTCTCGCTCTCACTGCATCTCTCTGGATGCAATTTAACACCCATAAAATTAAGTCCTGTTTTGCGGGGTGTTTCTAGGTGCTGGATTTTTTTTGCCTAGGCGAGGAAGTGCCTTGTCCAGGCCACATTCATCTCACTTCCTGCACTGACGAGCTCAGCCCTGATGAGTTCAGCCCCACCCACACCGCCATGTCCACCCCAGTCCCCATCTCTCTCACTGGGGTCTGCCAGCCTGGACCCAGCAAGACGCGTTACTTACCTGACAGTCATCACTTCATCGTAGCATGACTTCTTCGTGGCCTAGCTATAGTCCCAGCATTGGATACCACTGTCAATGATGCTGTTCGGATAAGAGAACTGCCAGCCATTTGATTGGCTAGGAGCTCTCGAAGACAGGCAACCCAAGCTCGACCTCCCATTAAGGAGAGTGGGTGGGCTCATGATGCTGTTCTCTCGCACTCTGTCAGTCCCTCTCTCGATATCAATTTGTTACGCTCTCTGTCTGTCTCTTCCTCTCTGTTTTGCTCTTCTTGGTCTTGCTTACTCACTGTCACTTTTACTCTGTGCCACACTCTGCCACATGTTCTGTTTCACGCTCTCGTGTTCTCTTTATGACTCTCTGTTTACCTCCCTTTCTTTCTTTCCTTTCTTTCGTTCCTTTTCTTACTTTCTGTCAGCGTGGCTCTGTCATGCTCTCTCCCCATCTAACACACACACACACCATCCCTCCCCACCCCCATGGGAGCATGCCCACGTGTATCCTCATGAGCATGTGGGAAGAATCCCCCATGGCAAAAGTGTTCCCATTTCAAGACCATCCAGCACCGCTTAATCAACCTCCTCCTTCTCCCTCTGATTTGATTGATTTTTAAGTGAGGTCCCCAAATTTCTTGACTTTTCCCAAAAGTCACTTGTGTTATTTCTGTAACAGTCTCCAAATGAGGAAGGGAAAGGGTAAAGAAACAAAGAACTTGCATTTATATAGTACCTTTCACAACCTTAGCACGAGGTCGACTTGTTAGAGG
Organism: Scyliorhinus torazame; assembly: GCF_047496885.1. Classification (NCBI taxonomy): domain Eukaryota; kingdom Metazoa; phylum Chordata; class Chondrichthyes; order Carcharhiniformes; family Scyliorhinidae; genus Scyliorhinus; species Scyliorhinus torazame. The sequence continues at coordinate 131,247,065 of NC_092723.1, read as the reverse complement.
TTGTTCGAGTAAAAACTATCCCCTGCTTCTCACCTACCTTATACCCTGCCTCTCACCCACCTTGCACCCTGCTTCTCACCCACCTTACACCCTGCCTTCCACCTGTCTTATACCCTGCCTCTCACTGCCTTACACAGTGCCTCTCACCTGCCTTATACCCTGCCTCTCACCCACCTTATACCCTGCCTCTCACCCACCTTGCACCCTGCTTCTCACCCACCTTACACCCTGCCTTCCACCTGTCTTATACCCTGCCTCTCACTGCCTTACACAGTGCCTCTCACCTGCCTTATACCCTGCCTCTCACCCACCTTACACCCTGCCTCTCACCCGCCTTATGCCTTGCCTCTCACCCGCCTTACACCCTGCCTTTCACCCGCCTTATACCCTGCCTATCACTCACCTTATACCCTGCCTCTCACTCGCTTTATATCCTGCCCCCATCCACATTAAACCCTGCCTCTCACCCACCTTACACTCTGTCTCTCACCCACCATATACCTTGCCTCTCAGCCGCCTTAAACCCTGCCTCACACCCGCCTCTCACTGATCTCCTGCATTGCGTTGTGGAAACGGACAATATGGTAGGAAACAGGTGCAAAAAGTGGAAGAGTTCATTCTTCTTCACTAAGCAAAATAAATTCCACTTTGCTTCCTTATAGAAGCAGAAACGATTGGTAAGTGTGTAGAAGAAAAAAGAAATAGTAGTGAAACTTTTCGGATGTTGCTAATGGACAGTGGTTTCAGATTTAATTGAAGGAAAATTGAGAAGAAACCAGCCAGCAAGAACAGTGAGTTGTCAACCCAAAGTGAGTCAGAGATTGGAACTGATCAAAGATCGGGGGGGGAGTCAAATGAGGCCAGTTTGGAAATGCTTAATCACTGCACTAAGCTTCATCAGGAAAGGGGTTTAAGACAAGAAGGTGATATTTGAACAATGAATATCCAGATACATACCCAGCAGCAGTGACTACACATTTGAGCTGAAAGGCACAAAACAACCCTGTCTAATAGCTGAACCAACCAGCACAACAGGAAAAGGGGTTTAAATAAATTCTTCCATTCCTGTCAAATTATCAGATTAAAAAAAGCACAATGTATTTTTCAAAAGCCATAAGTTTGAATTGCCTTTTCTGATCCTTCCCAGGCCCAGTGCATGGCACTCCAGCCGCTGTTCTGATCAGTTTATTAGTTTTGTTGAATGATCAACAGGTTTCTTTACAATTCCCACAACCTCTCACCTCAGAGAGAGATCAATTAATATATTTTTTCTCAACCACAGGATAGTGACTTTATGAGAATGGAGTGAATTGTAGTAATGCTGCCAGGGCCTGAGTTCATTCTGTTGAAGGGTTAATGCTGATGAGAGACAGTGTGATGCAAGAACAGTTTAGAATGGGCGGTGTTACTCAAATCATAAAATCCCAAATTGGTTGCTATGCTGGTTGCTATGCTGATGTATCAGCTGTTCTGTATTGCAAAGTGTGGGAGGAGATGGCATAATGGTATTGTCACTGGACTATTAATCCAGAAATCCAGGATAATGACCTGGGGACCCAGGTTCGAATCCCACCACGGCAGGTGATGGAATTTAGGCTCAATAAAATGTCTGGAATCATTGTTCATGATTACCTTGAAACCATTGTCAATTGTCAGAAAAACCCACTTGGTTCAGTAATGTCCTTTAGGGAAGGAAATCTGCCATCCTTACCTCGTCTCGCCTACATGTGACTTGTTGACTCATAAATGGCCTCTGAAATGGCCTAGCAAACCATTCAGTTGTATTCAACCGCTACGAAAACACAAAAAGTAATGAAATCGGACGGACCACCCGGCATTGAATCAGGCACCGGAAACATCAAACGCGAACCCAACCCTGCGAAGCCCTCCTTACTAACATCTGGGGGCTTGTGCCAAAGTTGGGAGAGCTGTCTCACAGACTAGTTAAGCAACAGCCTGACATAGTCATACTCACAGAATCATACCTATAAGACAATGTCCCAGACGCCACTATCAACATTCCTGGAAATGTCCTGTCTCACGGGCAGGACAGACCCAGCAGAGGTGGCATCACAGTGGTATACAGTCGGGAAAGAGTTGCCCTGGGGAGTTGCCCTGGGAGTCCTCAACATCTCATGGCTTCAGGTTAAACATGGGCAAGGAAACCTCCCGCTGATTACCACGTACTGGCCACCATCATCTGATGAATCAGTACTCCTCCATGTTGAACACCACTTGGAGGAAGCACTGAGGGTGGCAAGGGTGCAGAATATGCTTTGGGTGGGGGACTTCAATGTCCATCACCAAGAGTGGCTCGGTTGTACCACCACAGACCGAACTGGCCGGATCCTAAATGACATAGCTGCCAGACTGGGACTGCAGCAGGTGATGAGGGAAACAACATGAGGGAAAAATTACTTGACCTCATCCTCAACAACCTGCCTGCTGCAGATGCATCTGTCCATGACAGTATTGGTAGAAGTGATCACCACACAATCCTTGTGGAGACAGAGTCCTGTCTTCACATTGAGGCTATCCTTCATTGCGTTGTGTGGCACGTGCTAAATGGGAGAGACTTTGAACAGAGCTAGCAACTCAAGACTCGGCATCCATGAGGTGCTGTGGGCCATTAGCAGCCTTGTGTATTCAACCACAATCTGCAAACTCGTGACCCGGCATATCCCCCACTCTACCATTACCACCAAGCCAGGGGATCAACCCTGGTTCAACAAAGAGTGCAGGAGAGCACGGCAGAAGGCACACCGAAAAATGAGGTGTCAACCTGGTGAAGCTATAACACGGAACTACTTGTGTGCCAAACAACATAAGCAGCAAGTAAAGACAGAGCTAAGCAATTCCATAACAAACACATCAGATCTAAGCTCTGTAGTCCTGCCACATCCAGCCTTGAATGGTGGTGGACAATTAAACAACTCACTGGAGGAGGAGGCTCCACAAATATCCCCATCCTCAATGATAGAGGAGCCCAGCACATATGTGCAAAAGGCAAGGCTGAGGCATTCACAACAATCTTCAGCCAGAAGTGGATGATTCATCTTGGTCTCCTCCGGAGGTGCTCAGCATCACAGATGTCAGTCTTCATCCAATATGATTCACTCCACGTGACATCAAGAAACGGCTGAAAGCACTGGATACCTGCAAAGGATATGGGTCCTGACAATATCCTGGCAATAGTACTGAAGACTTGTGCTCCAGAACTGGCCGCATCCCTAGCAAATTGTTCCAGTACAGCTAAAACACTGGCATCTACCTGGCAATGTGGAAAATTGCCCAGGTGTGTCCTATACACAAGAATCAGGACAAATCCAACCCAGTCAATTATTGCCCTATCAGTCTACTCTCCATCATCAGCAAAGTGATGGAAGGAGTCATCAACAGTGCTATCAAGCGGCACTTACTCAGCAATAGCCTGCTCGCAGATGCTCAGTTTGGGTCCGTCAGGGTCACTCAGCTTCTGAACTCATTACAGCCTTGGTTTAATCATGGACAAAAGACTGGATGCCAGAGGTGAGGTGAGTATGGCATCAGAGCCCTAAACTGGAGTCAATGGGAATCAGGGGCAAAACTCTCTACTGGTTGGAGTCATACCTGTCACAAAGGAAGATGGGTGTGGTGGTTGAGGTCAATCATCTCAGCTCCACGACATCACTGCAGCAGTTCCTCAGGATAATGTCCGAGGCCCAACCACCTTCAGCTGCTTCATCGATGAACTCCCTTCCATCATAAGGTCAGAAGTAGGGATGTTTGCGGATGACTGCACAATGTTCAGCACCATTAGAGACTCCTCAGATAATGAAGCAGTCCATGTCCAAATGAAGCAAGACCTGGACAATATCCAGGCTTGGGCTGACAAGTGGCAAGTTACATTTGTGCTTCACAAGTGCCAGGCAATGACCATCTCCTACAAGAGAGGATCTAACCTCCACCCCTTTGCACTGCCATCGCTGAATCCCCCACATTCAACATCCTGGGAGTTACCATTGATCAGAAACTGAACTGGACTAGCCATATTAGTACTGTGGCTACCAGGACATGTCAAAGGCTAGGAATTCTACAGCGAGAAACTCACCTCCTGACCCCCCAAAATCTGACCACCATCTACAAGGCACAAGTCAGGAGTGTAATGGAATACGCTCCACTTGCCTCGGGGAGTGCAGCTCCAACAACACTCAAGAAGCTCGACACCAAGAGAGGGGAGTTAGGGTATTAAAGGATTTGTTTCTGGGAGGCTGGTTTACAAATTTGGAGGAGCTGGGGGTGGGGGGAGATGTGGGTTGGGGCAGGGAGAGATGTTTAGGTATATGCAGGTCCAAAATTTTGCCAAGAAATAGGTACATGGCTTTCCAATTGCACCGGCCTCCACACTGTTGGAAGAGATATTGATGGCAGAGGGATTGAAGAAAGAGGTGGTGTCGGCGATTTATGGGGTTATTCTGGGAGAAGATAAGGGGCGGGATTCTCCCCTACCCGGCGGGGCGGGGGGTCGCGGCGGGACGGAGTGGCGTGAACCACTCCGGCGTCGGGCCTCCCATAAGGTGCGGAGATTCCGCACCTTTAGGGGCTAGGCCCGCACCTTTAGGGGCTAGGCCCGCCCCGGAGTGGTTGGCGTCCCGCCGGCTGGCTTGGAACGCCTTTGGCGCCACGCCAGCCGGGGCCGAAGGGACTCCGTCAGCCAGCCCGAGTCCGCGCATGAGCTGGACGTCAGCGGCTGCTGACGTCATCCCCGCGCATGCGCAGGGGGGGGCTTCACCTACGCGTCGGCCATGGCCGAGCAGTTGCCATACCAGGCAGTGATGCAGCCAGATAGGATACTTTCTTTGGTGCATCTGTAAAAGTTGGTAAGAGTTAATGTGGACATGCCAAATTTCCTTAGTTTCCTGAGGAAGTATAGGCGCTGCTGTGCTTTCTTGGTGGTAGCGTCGACGTGGGTGGACCAGGGCAGATTTTTGGAGATGTGCACCCCAGGAATTTGAAACTGCTAACCACTCCACCTCGGCCCCGTTAATGCTGACAGGGGTGTGTGCAGTACTTTGCTTCCTGAAGTCAATGACCAGCTCTTTAGTTTTACTGGCATTGAGGGAGAGATTGTTGTCGCTGCACCATTCCACTAGGTTCTCAATGTCCCTCCTGTATTCTGACTCATCGTTATTCGAGATCCGGCCCACTATGGTCGTATCGTCAGCAAACTTGTAGATGGAGTTGGAACCAAATTTTGCCACGCAGTCGTGTGTGTACAGGGAGTAGAGTAGGGGGCTAAGTACGCAGCCTTGCAGGGCCCCGGTATTGAGGACTATTGTGGAGGAGGTGTTATTGTTCATTCTTACTGATTGTGGTCTGTTGGTCAGAAAATCGAGGATCCAATTGCAGAGTGGGGAGTCAAGTCCTAGGTTTTGGAGCTTTGATATGTGCTTGGCTGGGATTATGGTATTGAAGGCGGAGCTGTAGTCAATAAATAGGAGTCTGATGTTGTTGAGATGCTCTAGGGATGAGTGTAGGGCCAGGGAAATGGTGTCTGCTGTGGACCGGTTGCGACGGTATGTGAATTGCAGTAGATCAAGGCATTCTGGGAGTATGGAGGTGATGCGCTTCATGATCAACCTCTCGAAGCACTTCATTACGACTGAAGTCAGGGCCACCGGACGGTAGTCATTGAGGCACGTTGCCTGGTTCTTCTTTGGCACCGGTATGATGATGGTCTTCTTGAAGCAGGTGGGGACCTTGGAGTGGAGTAGGGACAGGTTAAAGATGTCCGCGAACACCTCTGCCAGCTGGTCCGTGCAGGCTCTGAGTACACGACCAGTGATCCCGTCCGGGCCCGTCGCCTTCCAAGGGTTCACTTTCAGGAAGGCTGATCTGACTTCGGAAGCTGTGATGGTGGGTATGGGTGAGTTATGGGCTGCTGGGGCATTCGCCAGCGGATTGTTGGTTACCTGCTCGAACCGAGCACAGAATGCATTGAGTTCATCGGGAAGGGGTGCGCTGCTGCCGGAGATACTGCTCGGCTTCGCTTTGTAGCCCGTTATGTTGTTTAGTCCTTGCCACAATCGGCGAGAGTCTGTTTGTGACTCTAGCTTGGTTGATATTCTCTCTTGGCATCTCGGATGGCTTTGCGGAGGTCGTACCTGGATTTCTTGTATAGGTCAGGGTTGTCTGACTTGAACGCCTCAGATCTGTCCTTTAGTAGGGAGTCAATCTCGCGATTGAGCCATGGTTTCCGGTTGGGGAATGTACGTACTGCTTTCTTTGACAATCAGTCGTCCACACATTTGCTGATGAAGTCTGTGACAGTGGTGGCATACTCATTTAAGTTGGTCGCTGAGTTTTTTTTAAATAAATGTTTTTTATTGGGTTTTTGAACAAAGTATATTTACCGTTATGTACACAGGATAAGAAACATATATATATATATATATATATACACATATATAGAAGAGAAGGGCACACCCAAACATACCAAAGAAAAGAAAATAGTAAATAGTAAAAAAAAAATACAATAAAAAATAAAATAGGATAACTGGTAGGGTATTGTGCACCAGACCAACAGCAGCAACTCTGTACAACTGGCAAAATTATTTACAACACATAAGTAGGCGACTGTTTGCGGGAGGGAGTGAGGTGGGTGGTGGTGGAGACCGGGGAGGTAAATATACATTCGGTTGCCGGAGAGACAATTACAGTGGGCAATACTCGAATGGGTTTGGTGTTATTGTCGCTTGCTTCTCCCGGACGGATCTCGCTGCCGTCTCGCGCTCACCGCCACTTCTGCCGTTCCTCCCGTCTTTCGTCTTCATTCTCCTCGTTCCCTACTCCTGGAGATGCCCTGTTCGTTATTGTATCCCGTGCCTTCCTTCCGGCTCTCATTTCCCTGCTCCCCCCCACCTCCCTGATTCTCCTCTCTTGTTCCCTGTCTCTTCCCTCTCCCCTCCCCTTCCCCCCTCGCAGAGATCTTAAATATGGACCAGGCCACTGTCTCTAAGCAGTCACGTAAGAGCTCTTCTGTTTCCTTGGACCAGCACTGCACGACCTTCTTAGCTGGATTCTCCCGCTTGAGTTTCTGCTTGTATGGCGGGCGAAGGAGCACCGTCTTATGGTCTGATTTCCCAAAGTACGGTCGGGGGATGGAACGGTAGGCGCCCTTGATTTTTGAGTAGCAGTGGTCAAGAATGTTGTCGCCCCTGGTGGGACAGGAGATGTGCTGGTGGAATTTTGGCAGTACACTCTTGAGGTTGGCCTTGTTGAAGTCTCCGGACACGATGAACAAGGCCTCCGGGTGTTCTGTTTCGTAGTTGTTTATAACCGTGTACAGTTCGTCCAGCGCCTTCCTCACTTCTGCCTGGAGTGGGATGTAGACCGCTGTGATAATGGCTGAAGTGAACTCACGTGGAAGATAGTATGGGCGGCACTTCACGGTCAGGTATTCCAGGTCTGGGGAGCAGTAGGTTGCCAGGGTCCCGTCGAGACTGGTCCCGTTTGATGGATGACAATCCCAGAGAGCCAGTGAGCACTGCCGGTGAAGTTACGAACGGACACTGCGACGTCAGGTGCGAAGCGTTGGAGAGGTCGTGACGAATCGGGCAACGCCCTTGCAACCCCTGGCTACAGCGCACCTTTGTGCCAATGTCTGGGAGAATCAAACTAAGCCGGATACAAAGCCTACGACCCATGAGCATCTCACGGGGGCCATCCCAGTTACTGCGTGCGGCGTGATCCTGTATGAGAATTAAAAAATGTGCCAGCCTAGTGTTCAGCGAGCCAAAAATCTGCCCCTTTAGTCACCGCATAACCGTCTGCACGGCCCACTCTGCCAAGCCATTTAATGCCAGATGGTATGGTGCAGTGCAGATATGCTGAACCCTGTTGTCTTTCAGGAAAGTGACAAATTCTTCACTCGTGAAAGAGGCCCTGTTATCTGCTATGAGCAGCTCTGAATTCCATGGGTGGAAAAAGAAATACGCAGTCGCTCGACGGTCGCCCTGGAGGTGATCGTCGCCATCTTGTGGACCTCCAGTCACTTGCCGTGGGAATTAACCAGGACGAGAAACATCAAACCCAGGAATGGACTGGCAAAAGTGGCGTGTACGTGAGCCCAAGAGTGCCCTGGCCACTCCCAAGGGCGTAGGGGTGCCACAACGGGGTGCTTCTAGTGTTCTTGACAGATGGAGCATTGTTGTGCCAATGTCACGATATCCCTAAAAATCAGGACAGTGACCACTTTGTCTTCCGCAGGGTGGTTTGTGGATTCGGTTTGCAGAGGAAGACGGCTCAATGCATCAGCATGTGCAATCTGGATCACAATGGCTTGTGATCTGTGATGATAAAGAAATGGCAGTCATTGACATTCTGATGAAATCTCTTTACTCCAAATACAACCACCAGACCTTCCTTTTCTATTTGAGCAGACTTTCACTCAGCTGTAGCCAGCATCCATGAGGCAAAGACGATCGGACATTCATGGCTATTGCTCATCCGGTGAGACAGGACTGCCCCAATCCCATATGGTAATGCATCACAGCTTCGAAGGATCAAAATGCGTCAACACCCTAAAAGAGGAAAACTGCCATTTTACTTTTTAAAATACCTCATTCTGGGCCTTGCTCCACACCCAAGGCTGGTACTTCTTGAGGAGCAAATGAAGGAGGGTCAGGATGGCTGCTAAATTCAGAATGGGCCTACCAAAATAATTGGCCAATCCAAGAAAAGAATGAAGCTCTGTGGCGTCTCACTGGGTGGGGACCAGTTTGATGGCTCTCACATTCTCACCGACTGGGTGTAGGCCATTTCAGTCCACCGATATCCAAGTAGATGGCTTTATTTTGCGTGAAACATACATTTTGCGTGGCATAGGCGGACCCCATACTCAGAAAAGCGCTTCACCACCGCCTTGAGGTTCTGTAAATGCTCCTGCTCCATGGTTCCTGTGACTAACACGTCGCCTAAGTATACCACAACACGTGGCAATCTGCACAGGATGTTCTCCAAGCATACTCTGAATGGCAGTCGGCTGTACTCATAGAGACCTTTGTGCGTATTGATCGTCACGTACTTCTGTGAGGACTTATTGAGCTCCAGCTATAGATAAGCGTTGCTCATGTCCAATTTCGTAAATGTGCAGCCATCAGCCAATGTAGCATAATGATCCTCGATGCAGGATAAAGGATAACAAGCTAACCTCAAAGCTGTGTTCACTGTCAATTTATAGTCTCCGCAGAGATGGACAGTCTTATCCAGCTTCATGATGGGGACCAACAGAGCTGCCCAATCGGCAAAGCGCACAAGTCTAATGATGCTTAAACTCTCCACGCGATGAAATTCGGTCTCAACTTTCTCCACTAAAGCGTAGGGGAACCTGTTGGGCACAAAAATATCGGGGCAGGACCTCCAGGTCCACTTGGATCTTGGACACAGCCCCTTTGATTGTAACCAAGCCAGGCTGGAAAACCTTGGGAAACTTGCTCAGTACTGCACACAGACTGCCAGATCACACTTGGAGGATATGTTGCCAATCCAACTGCAGCGGGTATAGCCAATTGCTGCACAGCAGGCTGGGGTCACTTACTTGCAGGACAATGAGGGGAAGGCGAATTGATTGGCACCCATAAACCATCATAGTAAGCATCGTCCCCACAATATTCAGTCGTTCCCCTGTTTAAGTGGCCAAACAGGCCACCGTGTCAGCCAAAGTTAAAGTGTGCACACCTGTTTAATAAGATCACAGAAGCAGCAGTTCCTGGCGCCAATTCCACCTGGACCATATGGCTATTCACCTGCATCGGAACATGAATAGGGACCACAAGGGGTGCTGCTAAACAGTTTAAATGCATCTCAGCCTCATCCTCTGCCTCGCCTGGGTCACCCAGATGCAAGGCCCAGCCCCTGGGCTGACGCCTACCTTGTCCGGGGTGCCTGGACCACTGACTCTCCTGCTGCCTGTAGTTAGGCCTAGACCGGCGTTCACATGTCGCACATGGGTCGGAATCTCCTTCAGCCGAGTCTGGGGTCGCTCCACATCTCGACGGCCAGCCCTTCCCCCAGAGGCTGGAGTCGCTGCGGAGGTCCATCCAGGCCAATGGGGATACCACGTGAATGCCCCAAAACCTACCCCTCCATCCTTTGTATTTCATAGATGCCGCATTCCATGCTCTTTCAGGACAAAGAGATCTGTATCATTTGTTGCAAAGTCAGGGAGCTCTCACCTAAAGAATTTTTCTGTTCCTGTATTATTTATACTGCAAATCAAACAATCACGGAGCATATCCGATAAAGCAGTTCTATACTCATAAAACTCAACTATCTTCCGTGGTCATGATATGAACTCGGTGACAGATGCACCAGGGGACCTCTCCGCCGTATTAAAATGATACCTTTGAACGATCATTGACGGGGTCGGATTAACTTGCTGGCCACAAGTGCCACGAGTCGGTCGAGTGAGTGCGTATCTGGCGCCGCCGGGTACATAAGACTCCTGATCACTCTGAATGTGCAGGCCTCGCAGGCCATCAACCGTATGGCCGACCTTTTATACAATGCTAAATGGAGTTCTCCCGCACCTCAGTGGGGGAGTTTGTACCCCACAAGAACCACGGGGAAGATAATCATTCCTACCCCTTAAGCCCCGTGCGGGATATTATAAAAGTCCTGCATTAGAGAGCTGCCAGCCAGGTTTGAGTGCTGGTCACTTTTGGGACTATAGACAGTACACTAAGAAGAGAGGGTTATAGGAGCTGGACTGAAGCTAAGTCCAATGTATTGGTGGGACATGTTGGCTGTGAGTGGGGATTGTCCTCACGTCACTGTTTGTGTGGAGATTGCACATTCTCCCCGTGTCTGCGAGTGTCTCACCCCCACAACCCAAAGATGTGCAAGGTAGGTGAATTGGCCATGCTAAATTGCACCTTAATTGGAAAAAAACGAATTGGGCACTCTAAATTTATTGAAAACAAATGAGTGGGGATTGCTTCCGATTGGCAGAGGAGCCCTTCCCAAAGAAGGTCCCACTCTTCTTGCCTAACACAAACCTGCCCAGTAAAAGCTGCCTGGATATCTGTTTGGCGTAAGCCTCCCCTGCTGCAGATAAAATAGCACCCGGGATGGAATGAGGCACTTAAGTTTCCATTAATTCGTCACTTCTGACACTTCAGACCTCAATAGGTCCAAGGGTGGATGGGCCTCCTCACAGCTCCACCACATCCATAAAATGGGAAACAGGTCAGGGCAGGTAGTGGGAAGGCAGCTTGTAGACCACATGCTGCATTTTACGACACCCCCAACTACCTTCAAACATGCTGGCGGACAAGCATAAAATCCATCCCGTAGTCACTATTAGCAAACTCTGAGTGAAGCAAACGCATTAATAAATATAATTCATATTTCCTATGTTGCGGTGTGCTTTAGCTGGTGACAGCATTGATGAGCTAAAGGAGACACACTCAGGATTGGAACTGCACTGTCAGCTGATGTCAACCAATCTGCCAATCCCTGTAGAAGATTCTTTGCAGAACAAGTTGGTGAACCGTGACAAATATGAACCATGGCTTGAAGAGATCAAAAAGCAACATTTGTTGCTGCAAAGAGAGTGAATTATCTCCTATTGTACAAAGGTACACATATAGGAGTGTGATTAGGAAAAAATTCAACTTGTTTAATTGGAAATTGGGCACACTGGATCTTTCATTTAATGGATCCTTTGCTTTGCGGTGTTTGCTTTGTGAATTGCAGCAGTGATTATAGTGTAAATATCAACTGAGAAAAGCAGAGAAAACATGAACCAACTGTTTCCATAACACCAAAATATAGAAGCAATAGCATGCAAGTTTCCCCTCAGCCTTGATTTAGAGATTGCTTAACTTACTTACCTTGCAGGTCAGCTGTTTAGTTCGGGAGTGAGAGCCGGGACCTTAGAAACAGCGCGGGAATTTGAAAAAGCGCGGGAGCTGCGAGGCAGAGGGGACCGTTTAAAGGGTCGCTGCCTGGGTGAGGTAAGTACTGATTAACTTACTTACCTTGCAGGCCAAGTCGATTTCAGCAGGAGCGGAGCAGGCTAGTCCATTTCAGCGGGGGCAGTGCGGAAGTGATTTCTGGGAGGTAAGTCTCTCCTTTAAATTTTTTTATTTAAAAAAAATTTTTAGTGTTTAAGGTGGGAACAGGAAGTCGACCCGCGGACTTCTGGGAAGACCCTCACCAATAAATTCTGGTGGAGAGGAAACCCGAGACACTACACGTGTAGTGTCTCCCACCCACCCTCCTCCTCTAACCTAATAATAAAACCCTTTGGTGTGAGGTAAGTACCATATTTTATTATTGTTATTAATATTTTTTTTTTATATAAAAAATTTAATTTAGTTGTTAGCCAGATCTTGTTAGAAAGTTAGAGGGATGGCAGGGAAGGGAGTGCAATGTTCCTCCTGCAGGATGTTTGAGGTGAGGGATGCCGTTAGTGTCCCTGCTGATTTTACCTGCAGGAAGTGCTGCCATCTCCAGCTCCTCCAATACCGAGTTAGGGAACTGGAGCTGGAGTTGGAAGAACTTCGGATCATTCGGGAGGCAGAGGGGGTCATAGATAGCAGCTTCAGGGAATTAGTTACACCAAAGATTGGAGATAGATGGGTAACTGTAAGAGGGACTGGGAAAAAGCAGTCAGTGCAGGGATCCCCTGCGGTCGTTCCCCTGAGAAACAAGTATACCGCTTTGGATACTTGTGGGGGGGGGGACTTACCAGGGGTAAGCCATGGGGTACGGGCCTCTGGCACGGAGTCTGTCCCTGTTGCTCAGAAGGGAAGGGGGGAGAGGAGCAGAGCATTAGTAATTGGGGACTCGATAGTCAGGGGCACAGATAGGAGATTTTGTGGGAGCGTGAGAGACTCACGTTTGGTATGTTGCCTCCCAGGTGCAAGGGTACATGATGTCTCGGATCGTGTTTTCCGGGTCCTTAAGGGGGAGGGGGAGCAGCCCCAAGTCGTGGTCCACATTGGCACTAATGACATAGGTAGGAAAGGGGATAAGGATGTCAGACAGGCTTTCAGGGAGCTAGGATGGAAGCTCAGAACTAGAACAAACAGAGTTGTTATCTCTGGGTTGTTGCCCGTGCCACGTGATAGTGAGATGAGGAATAGGGAGAGAGAGCAATTAAACACGTGGCTACAGGGATGGTGCAGGCGGGAGGGATTCAGATTTCTGGATAACTGGGGCTCTTTCTGGGGAAGGCGGGACCTCTACAGACAGGATGGTCTACATCTGAACCTACGGGGCTCAAATATCCTGGGGGGGAGATTTGTTAGTGCTCTTTGGGGGGGTTTAAACTAATGCAGCAGGGGCATGGGAACCTGGATTGTAGTTTTAGGGTAAGGAAGAATGAGAGTATAGAGGTCAGGAGCTCAGATTTGACGTCGCAGGAGGGGGCCAGTGTTCAGGTAGGTGGTTTGAAGTGTGTCTACTTCAATGCCAGGAGTATACGAAATAAGGTAGGGGAACTGGCAGCATGGGTTGGTACCTGGGACTTCGATGTTGTGGCCATTTCGGAGACATGGATAGAGCAGGGACAGGAATGGATGTTGCAGGTTCCGGGGTTTAGGTGTTTTAGTAAGCTCAGAGAAGGAGGCAAAAGAGGGGGAGGTGTGGCGCTGCTAGTCAAGAGCAGTATTACGGTGGCGGAGAGGATGCTAGATGGGGACTCATCTTCCAAGGTAGTATGGGCTGAGGTTAGAAACAGGAAAGGAGAGGTCACCCTGTTGGGAGTTTTCTATAGGCCTCCAAATAGTTCTAGGGATGTAGAGGAAAGGATGGCGAGGATGATCCTGGATAAGAGCGAAAGTAACAGGGTAGTTATTATGGGAGACTTTAACTTTCTAAATATTGACTGGAAAAGATATAGTTTGAGTACATTAGATGGGTCGTTTTTTGTACAGTGTGTGCAGGAGGGTTTCCTGACACAGTTTGTTGACAGGCCAACAAGAGGCGAGGCCACATTGGATTTGGTTTTGGGTAATGAACCAGGCCAGGTGTTGGATTTGGAGGTAGGTGAGCACTTTGGGGACAGTGACCACAATTCGGTGACGTTTACGTTAAGGATGGAAAGGGATAAGTATACACCGCAGGGAAAGAGTTATAGCTGGGGGAAGGGCAATTATGATGCCATTAGACGTGACTTTGGGGGGATAAGGTGGAGAAGTAGGCTGCAAGTGTTGGACACACTGGATAAGTGGAGCTTGTTCAAGGATCAGCTACTGCGTGTTCTTGATAAGTATGTACCGGTCAGGCAGGGAGGAAGGTGCCGAGCGAGGGAACCGTGGTTTACCAAAGAAGTGGAATCTCTTGTTAAGAGGAAGAAGGAGGCCTATGTGAAGATGAGGTGTGAAGTTTCAGTTGGGGCGATGGATAGTTACAAGGTAGCGAGGAAGGATCTAAAGAGAGAGCTAAGACGAGCAAGGAGGGGACATGAGAAGTATTTGGCAGGAAGGATCAAGGAAACCCCAAAAGCTTTCTATAGGTATGTCAGGAATAAGCGAATGACTAGGGAAAGAGTAGGACCAGTCAAGGACAGGGATGGGAAGTTGTGTGTAGAGTCTGAAGAGATAGGCGAGATACTAAATGAATATTTTTCGTCAGTATTCACTCAGGAAAAAGATAATGTTGTGGAGGAGAATGCTGAGCTCCAGGTAAATAGATTAGATGGCATTGAGGTACGTAGGGAAGAGGTGTTGGCAATTCTGGACAGGCTGAAAATAGATAAGTCCCCGGGACCTGATGGGATTTATCCTAGGATTCTCTGGGAGGCCAGGGAAGAGATTGCTGGACCATTGGCTTTGATTTTTATGTCATCATTGGCTACAGGAATAGTGCCAGAGGACTGGAGGACAGTAAATGTGGTCCCTTTGTTCAAAAAGGGGAGCAGAGACAACCCCGGCAACTATAGACCGGTGAGCCTCACGTCTGTAGTGGGTAAAGTCTTGGAGGGGATTATAAGAGACAAGATTTATAATCATCTAGATAGGAATAATATGATCAGGGATAGTCAGCATGGCTTTGTGAAGGGTAGGTCATGCCTCACAAACCTTATTGAGTTCTTTGAGAAGGTGACTGAACAGGTAGACGAGGGTAGAGCAGTTGATGTGGTGTATATGGATTTCAGCAAAGCGTTTGATAAGGTTCCCCACGGTAGGCTATTGCAGAAAATACGGAGGCTGGGGATTGAGGGTGATTTAGAGATGTGGATCAGAAATTGGCTAGCTGAAAGACAGAGGGTGGTGGTTGATGGGAAATGTTCAGAATGGAGTTCAGTCACAAGTGGAGTACCACAAGGATCTGTTCTGGGGCCGTTGCTGTTTGTCATTTTTATCAATGACCTAGAGGAAGGCGCAGAAGGGTGGGTGAGTAAATTTGCAGACGATACTAAAGTCGGTGGTGTTGTCGATAGTGTGGAAGGAAGTAGCAGGTTACAGAGGGATATAGATAAGCTGCAGAGCTGGGCTGAGAGGTGGCAAATGGAG
The DNA here is from genome assembly GCF_047496885.1 of Scyliorhinus torazame. Lineage (NCBI taxonomy): Eukaryota > Metazoa > Chordata > Chondrichthyes > Carcharhiniformes > Scyliorhinidae > Scyliorhinus > Scyliorhinus torazame. The sequence goes on along the minus strand of NC_092723.1, from coordinate 131,231,562 downwards.
TTTAATGTAGAGAAGTGTGAGGTGATTCACTTTGGAAGGAATAACAGGAATGCGGAATATTTGGCTAATGGCAAAGTTCTTGGTAGTGTGGATGAGCAGAGGGATCTAGGTGTCCATGTACATAGATCCCTGAAAGTTGCCACCCAGGTTGATAGGGTGGTGAAGAAGGCCTATGGAGTGTTGGCCTTTATTGGTAGAGGGATTGAGTTCCGGAGTCAGGAGGTCATGTTGCAGCTGTACAGAACTCTGGTACGGCCGCATTTGGAGTATTGCGTACAGTTCTGGTCACCGCATTATAGGAAGGACGTGGAGGCTTTGGAGCGGGTGCAGAGGAGATTTACCAGGATGTTGCCTGGTATGGAGGGAAAATCTTATGAGGAAAGGCTGATGGACTTGAGGTTGTTTTCGTTGGAGAGAAGAAGGTTAAGAGGAGACTTAATAGAGGCATACAAAATGATCAGGGGGTTGGATAGGGTGGACAGTGAGAGCCTTCTCCCGCGGATGGAAATGGCTGGCACGAGGGGACATAACTTTAAACTGAGGGGTAATAGATATAGGACAGAGGTCAGAGGTAGGTTCTTTACGCAAAGAGTAGTGAGGCCGTGGAATGCCCTACCTGCTACAGTAGTGAACTCGCCAACATTGAGGGCATTTAAAAGTTTATTGGATAAACATATGGATGATAATGGTATAGTGTAGGTTAGATGGCTTTTGTTTCGGTGCAACATCGTGGGCCGAAGGGCCTGTACTGCGCTGTATTGTTCTATGTTCTATGCTCTTTGATACATTGGAAATGGGTGGAATTTGCCCAGTCAGGAAGTGGCTTTTTACCAGGCCTTCAGGCCCAGCAGATTTAAAGAGCCAAAGTATTCTCCATATTCTCTGTGTTACTTTACAGACCCCAAACCAGATCTTTCCCACTGTCTGTGACCAGAGACGAAGTACCTTTGGACTCAACAATTGAGGTTAGGGGTTGTGGTGATTTGTGGTGATTGTCCCTTTAAGGGCAATACAGCAGAACAAGGTCACCTGGTTTGGGGGACCAACTGCGACTGAGAGTGAGAAATCACCCCAGGGCTGGAGTCCTCTCTTAGGCAGAAGACATGTAGGGATTCAGACAGCCTTGGGGCTGCTGGCGCCTGTACAGTATTTCTTCTTAGTAAATACCTTTCATATTTCTAACAAAATCTGTGAATGTGCATCATTACAGGGGTGATTTTGAGCCCGCATTAGCCGTCAGTGAGAATGGTGATGCAGGTAGAAAATTCAGCGAGAGTCGGAAACTGCGACTCTCTCCGGTAAGATCATGATTTAGCACTGTTGCTTCACAGCGCTAGGGTCCCAGGTTTGCTTCCGGGCTTGGGTCACTGTCTGTGTAGAGTCTGCACGTTCTCCCTGTGTCTGCATAGGTTTCCTTCAGGTGCTCCGGTTTCCCCCCACAAGTCCCGAAAGACATGCTTGTTAGGTGAATTGGACATTCTGAATTCTTCCTCAGTGTACCCGAACAGGCGCCGGAGTGTAGCGACTAGGGGATTTTCACAGTAACTTCATTGCAATGTTATTGTAAGCCTACTTGTGACAATAATAATGATTATTATTATTATTTCCAGGGCAGCACGGTGGTGCAGTGGTTAGCACTGCTGCCTCACACCGCCAAGTTCCCAGGTTCGATCCCGGCCTTGGATCACTGTCCGTGTGGAGTTTGCACATTTTCCCCATGTTTGCGTGGGTTTCGCCCCCTCAACCCAAAGATGTGCAGGGTAGGTGGATTGGCCATGCAAATTGTCCCTTAATTGGAAAAAATGAATTGGCTACACTAAATTTATTTTAAAATAATTATTATGATTTCCAATTTTCCTGGGCCCTTGCTGGCCGCATGAGGAGAAATCCGCCATGGAAGGCAGGGAATCTCATTTGAATACATTATAATATCATTTTAATACATTATAATATCATTAGCGAGTCCCAACCCATCCCCACCCCGGGACTTCCCCACTCACTGAATATTCATCGACAAGGGCCAGGCTGGCTAAGAGGAAGGGCAGGCTGGGATAGGTCGAACTCAGTGGACCTGGAGGTCTGGAGTGTATCTGCTTCAATGTACGGAGTATAACAGGTAAGAGAGGTGAACTTAAAGCACTGATTCATGCACGGAACTTGGATGTGGTAGCTGTGACAAAGACTTGGTTACAAAAGGGACAGGACTGGCAGCTAATTATTCCAGGATATAGGTGTTTTAGGTGAGACAGGGAGTTGCAATATTGGTTTGAGAACACATTACAGCTGTAAAGATGGTGGACACCATGGAAGAATCAAGTAACGAGGCACTGTGAGTAGAACTCAGAAAAAGGAAGGGGGCAGTCACTATGATGGGGGTGTACTGCAGACCTCCCAACAGTCCACAGGAAGATGAAGAACAGATATGTAAGCACATTCTGGATAGATGTAGAAATAATAGGGATGTTGTAGTGGGAGACTTTAATTTTCCTCATATTGACTGGAAATCCCTTAGGGCTACGGGTCTGTATGGTGAGGAATTTGTTAAGTGTGCCCAAGAAGGTTTTTTGGAACAATATGTGGCTAGTCCGACTAGAGAGGGGGTTCTACTGGACCTAGTACTAGTGAATGAGCCCGACCAGGTCATCAAAGTTGCAATGGGGTAACATGTGGCAAATGGTGACCACAATTCCAGAAGCTTTCAGATACTCATGGAAAAGGACGCATGTTGTCCTAGGGTTAAGGTGTGAAATTGGGGAAAGGCTAACTACAATCAGATTAGGCAGGATTTGGAGGCGGTTGTTTGGGGGAGACTGTTTGAGGGTAAATCCACATTTGGCATGTGGGAATCTTTTAAGTAGCAGTTGATGGGAGTGCTGGACAGGCATGTGCAAAAAGGAAGGACAGGAAAGGCAGGATTCAGGAACCATGGATGAGCAGGGAAATTGCAAGTCTAGTCAAAAAGAAAAAAGATGCATACATGAGGTACAGGCAACTAAAAACAGATGAAGCACTTGAAGAATACAAGGAAAGTAGAAAATAACTCAAGCAGGGAGTTAGAAGGGCAAAAAGGGGTCACAAATGACCTTGGCAGATAGGATTAAGGAAATTCCAAGGCATTTTGAACGTATATTAGGAACAAGAGGGTAGCTAGAGAAAGAGTTGGTTCAAGGACAAAGGAGGGAAATTATGTGTAGAAGCAAAGGAAGTAGGTGAGATCCTGAATGAGTTGAATGAGTATTTTGCATCGGTATTCACAAAGGAGAGGGACACGTTGATTGGTGGTGTCTCAGAGGAATGCGTAAACACTTCAGAACAGATCATTATTACGAGGGCGGAAGTGTTAGGTCTGTTAAAAAGCATTAAGGTAGACAAATCCCCAGGGCCAGATAGCATCTATCCCAAATTACCGAGGGAGACAAGAGACAGAATCGCTGGGCCTCTAACAGAAATCTTTGTTGTGGAGATGCCGGGGTTGGACTGGGCTGAGCACAGTAAGAAGTCTTACAACACCAGGTTAAAGTCCAACGGGTTTGTTTCGAATCACTAGCTTTCGGAGCACTGCTCCTTCCTTAGGTGAATGAAGAGGTAGGTTCCAGAAACATATATATAGACAAAGTCAAAAATGCAAGATGATACATTGAATGCGAGGCTCTGCAGCTAATTAAGTCTTTACAGGTCCAGACGGAGCAAATGGAGAGAGGGATAACACAGGTTAAAGAGGTGTGAATTGTCTCAAGCCAGGACAGTTGGTAGGATTTTGCAAGCCCAGGGCCAGATGGTGGGGGGTGAATGTAATGCGACATGAATCCAAGGTCCCGGTTGAGGCCATACTCATGTGTGCGGAACTTGGGTACAAGTTTCTGCTCGGCGATTTTGCATTGTCGCACATCCTGAAGGCCGTCTTGGAGAACACTGACCTAAAGATCAGAGGCTGAATGCCCTTGACTGCTGAAATGTTCCCCGACTGGAAGGAAACATTCTTGCCTACCGATTGTTGCGCGATGTCCGTTCATCCGTTGTCGCATGGTCTCGCCAATGTACCACGCTTCGGGACATCCTTTCCTGCAGCGTATGAGGTAGACAACGTTGGCCAAGTCACACGAGTACATTCATGCGGAGAAAGGGCAGACGGAATTTGACCCAGACAAATGAACGGTGATGCATTTTGGGAGATCCAATTCAGGTGAGTGCTATAAAATAAATGGCAGAACCATCAGGAGCATAGAGATACAGAGAGCTTTGGGTGTGCAGGTCCACAGATCCTTAAATGTGGCAGCACAGATGGAAATGGTGGTAAAGAAAGCATATGGCATGCTTGTCTTCAGAGGATAGGGTATCGAGTATAAAAGCTCGCAAATTATGTTGCAATTATATAGAACGTGTGTTAGGCCACATTTGGAATACTGTATCCAATTCTGGTCACCAGACTACCAGAAGGACATGGAGGCTGTAATTGATAATATGGAAAGATGTGTCATTTGAAACATGGAAGTCTGGCAATATCTGGTCTGAGAGAAACATGAGAGAATACAGGGCAAGATCCCACAAAGGGTTAACAGCAGCTGCAAAGAGCAGGATTGTAAAATTCAGATAGCCTTGGTCAAGCAAGCAAAACAAAACAGGATTTTTGTATGAACCAAAAACAATGGTTCACACCTTCATTGAAATTTACTATCTTAGTCAGCATCTGGAAACCAGGTTAAAGTCTAACAGGTTTGTTTCAAACACGAGCTTTCGGAGCACGGCTCCTTCCTCAGGAGCCGTGCTCCGAAAGCTAGTGTTTGAAACAAACCTGTTGCTCTTTAACCTGGTGTTGTAAGACTTCTTACTGTGCTCACCCCAGTCCAACGCCGTCATCTCCACATCATAGCATCTGGAAAAGCATGGATGAGGGTCTCAATTGAATTAGATGACGAATGTTTAAACAGGCAGGTCTTTCAAATCATATCCAAGTGGATTTTTAGCATTAAGCTAAAATCAATGATTCACACCTTCTTTGAAGTAAAATCAGCAGATAGAAAAAAATGACTAGGGGGACAAATATATAAGTGTGAAATTCTGCTTACACCAGGTAAATTAAAAGAAAATTGGAGACTATCAGTCTACGAGAAACATAATTTAAAGCTAAAATCAAAGTCAAAATTATGAGCTGAGGACACAATTGGAAAATAAAACTATAGAAAAGACAGGAATTAAAAGTAACACCTCTTGAAACCAAAGCATTTTTGAATATCACAAAGGAACTTTGAACATCACAAAGGAAACAATGTAATCAGAGACCTGAGAGGTGAGGTTATGTCAAAATGAATACTTAGTTGTATTAGAATGTTTAGATCAAAGGTATCTTTTACAATCCAAGGGAAATAAAAGTTACTTTACAATAAAGTCATAAAAACGTAATAACTGTTAGAAAGAAAATATAAACCCAGAGACCAGAGCAGGAACTACCAGAACTCAGAGAGAAGCAGAGAAGGAACAAGAGAAGCAAGCAGAGTCAGCTTACAGTCAGCTCGGTCATGGGAAAGACATAGCAGCCAAGCTAAAACAGCTAATACATCTAAGGAAGACTAGAATTTAAAGAGGAGGCAGAGTCTGCTCAGAGATAGCCAGCAGAGTCACCTCTCACAGCTTGGTACATGGGAAAGATAGGACACAGCAACCGAGCTCACCAGCGAATACATCAAAAAAGACCAGATTTTAAAAAGAAGATTGATTGTCAATTTGGGCCTGAAGGTCCCTTCAACCAACCAGAGGGATCCAGAAGCAAGATCTTTTTACTTTTCTGTAAAGATAGTGATTGCATCTTTTAAAAAAAGAAAAAATATAATAAAATAACTTAATTTAACTGAAATAGTGGTTATTCCAAAGTCTACTTTACTTCCTTAGCAATGCGGGACCCAGGATCGATGCTACTAAGTGGTAAGTAGATGAAATCTTTGGTGAAGGTATGGGTTATACCGGGGGATAACTTGAAAATATAGTTTGACCTGAATAGCACCCACCGAAGCCTGCATCAGAGTCAGGGAGTGAGAATCCCTGTCCACCATTTAGAATGTCGGCCCTTTTTGGTATAGGGGGACTTCTAAGAATAGTGGTGAGTTTTCAACAACAAGGCTTTGGAGAGAGTACAGAAAAGGTTTACCAGAATGTTGCCTAGTATGGAGGGTATTAGCTATGAGGAGAGATTGAATAAACTGGGATTGTTTTCCCGAGAGAGACGGAGGCTGAGGGGCGACCTGATAGAAATTTATAAAATTATTAGGGGTATAGATAGGGTGAATAGTTGGAGTCTTTTTCCCAGGGTGGAATTGAAAATTACAAGGGGGCACAAGTTCAAGGTGAGGGGGGAGAGATTCAGTGGAAATGTGCGGGGGATGCTTTTTACACAGAGGGTGAAGGTGGCCTGGAATGCACTGCCAAGTGACGTGGTTGAGGCAGGTACGATAACGACCATTCAGACTTATCTTAATAGGCACATGAACAGATGGGGTATGGAAGGATACAGGTGGTTGGTCTAGATAGGACACATGATCGGCGCAGGCCTGGAAGGCCAAAGGGCCTGTTCCTGTGCTGTATTGTTCTTTGTTCTTTAATAGCTATTTACAATAGCTGTATAAAATCGAGAACCTGGCGGTCTCACTTCCGAAGGGGTTATTGGACGTGAGCGCTCAGGTCGCCATTGTCATCAAGGGTGCCATTCGCAGATGGCACAGCGGCTGATATGCAGGCAGCATTCCCCATGTCCTTCTTACTGGGCTTACGACGATATAACCAGATGGATTTCTCTTCTAGAGTGGCAGCTGGAAAGTGGGTGGGAGCATGTGAATCCACATGGTCAACACTGGGGCAGACTGTGAGGTTCTTGGGTATGGTCCCATGGGAAGATGAAGCCGCCAGCACTCAAGCCAGCGCAAGCTCCCTTGCCCCGCCCACCCACCTGGCCTATGGAAAGAGCACTCTACTTAAGCTTAAGCCCACGCCTCCACCCTATCCCCTTAACCCAGTAACCCCACCTAACCTTTTTTGGTCACTAAGGGCAATTTAGCATGGCCAATCCACCTAACCTGCACATCTTTGGACTGTGGGAGGAAACCAGAGCAGCCGGAGCAAATCCATGACACGGAGAAAAAGTGCAAACTACCCACAGACAGTCACCTGAGGCCGGAATTGAACCCAGGACCCTGGAGCTGTGCTACCACAGTTCCACCATGCTGTTCAAAACCGGTGGAATCTTATGGCTGTCGCTCAGTTAGCTGGACAGCAGGTTTGATTGATATTTATTTATTTATTGTCACATGTACCGAAGTACAGTGAAAATAATTTTTCTGCAGCCAAGGGAACGTACACAATACGTACATGGTAGACAAATAAAAAAATAATTGACAGAGTACATTGACAAATGGTACATCAACAAATAACGATTAGAGAGCAGCATAGGGCGTCGTGAATAGTATTCTTACAGGGAACAGATCAGTATGATTCAATTCCCATACTGGTTGAGGTTATTCATGTAGGCCCCAAGTTCTCAGCAGTGCCCCTCACCTGAGGTGTGGTGACCCTCAGGTTAAATCACCACTAGTCAGCTCTGTCTCTCAAAGGCAAGAGCAGCCTATGGTCCTCAGGAACTGTGGCGACTTTTGTTTCAAATTTTATTTAGATAACTTAAAAATGTTTCCTTCTTGTAATGAGGAATATTGTAAGCACGTGTGGGTGTGCAGGGACTTTGTGAATAGAACATGCATTGAATTCTCAGCTCACCCTTAAATTGAGTGGGGTCATTTTGAAAGTTCTTTTTGGTGTAGTAAATTCATGAGGCAATCTCGGGGAAAATAGAATAGCAAATTTTCGTTTCATGTTCTATGTAAACAGAAAAAAAGGCAAACATGTTCTTCCTAACTTATAGTGAAATCCACTGAGTTATCTGAAACTCAACTAACTCAACAGGATGGAAACCTTAACACTGCCATAGCAGTTCATAGAAATTATAGAACATCGAAAGACCACCAAGCCTGTTCCATCCCCACCATATCAAAAATATGAGCCTCCCCCTTCATCTCTTCAGAGGAAGCTGTACAGAAATTACTCCTAATATCCAAAGTTTCAATCCCCATATTTTTCCTGACCTTTGCCACTGTGTATTCCCTAGGGAGCAACTTTCAAGAAAATCAGTCTACCTAATTAGTTGGCCAGAGGAATGTCAGTTTCATCTTTGTGCCTCTAGATTCTAGTCCACTTACTTAGTTAAATTGGCATCATCTGCCACTCCCAGCATTTTGAAGACATGGATCTGTCACCTATTTCTGATCCTATTTCTTCTGTTCCTCTACAGAAGGCTAAACAAGGCCACATAATCTTGACATTCCATAGAACTCCTCAAATAGATGAAACCAATAATTACTATTCCCTCCTTTCATTAGATAGAAAGATTTTTTTAAAATTTACTTTCCTATGTTGCCTTTCGCAACCTTGGGGTCATCCCAAAGTTCAGCAGTTCCACAAATAAAGAAAGGATAATCTGTTTGGTTGATAATGTTGACGAGGACACTAGATTTCCCTGCTCTTTTTCAATACAGCCCTACACAATACCTTACATCCACCGGTAGGGCAGGCTGCGTCTTGTTTTAGCAGCTTTTCTGAAAGACAGCACCTTTGACAGTGCAACACTCTCTCACTGGAGTGTCTACTAGATTTTGTGCTGAAGTGGGTCTTGAACCCACAATATTCTCACTCAGAAGAAAGGGAGCTGCTCACAGAGATACAACTGACTACTTACCATCTAGGCCAGTCAGAAACACGAATCAGCAGGTATTTTAGCTATGAATTTGCCCACAAGCACACTCTTACCTTTTTTCATTGCAGTAAAATCTGTCTCATTGGCAGAAAGGTTTAATCATATGAAGAAATCCATAAATATATAAAAAGCAATGAGGCGAGTTGGTCATATATTGCAGTAAATGTATAAAACTTCAGTGAATGATTGCACAAATAAATTTTAGCACGAATCCTTAAATACATAAGAAGCAATCAACAGTAGTAAAAAAAAATCTACTCATAAGTGAGTTCAAATGCCGGAAAAAAAAAATCAATGCAACATTAAATAAATAGAGTAATGGACCCAGGGAGTGATTACATGGGTATAATCTGATTGAGCAACTCGGATGACATAATAAACCATGAGAATCAAGAGCAACTGTCTCTTTATTTTCTGATTTCTATTTTTCTGTGTTGTAACAGTGCAATGTCTGGGCACATTGCCAATGGGACAGGCTGTTGTGCTGCTATTGGAACAGAAACTGATTCAATACCATACACTGGCAAAAATTCTTGTATGTGCGGCAATTTCTGGTTACTCTGATTGTGCTCAAGTCAGTACAGGCAATGGAGTGGGTGTAGGAAGCTCTGGGATTGTCCTAATATAGGATACAGGCAATGTTGGGATGTTCAGGAGCTCTGGCACTCAGACAGAAATAGAGTCAACAATTTGATTCCAATTTAACTCCTTTTCTGAAGTTTCGTTAAGACACCTAATAAGTCTGTACTTTTAACGAGGGATAGCCATGCCAGTAACAGTGAACTTGATGTGCACCACCGCCGCCCCACACCTCCCATCTCAAGCAAGAAAACACTTAATAATAATAATAATAATAATCGCTTATTGTCACAAGTATACTTCTACAGACAAGCCAGGAGGAAAAAAGACATGCAGAAGAGCGAGGGAAAAACAGTAATAAAGGAAGCGGAGAATTTAAAAAATAGCTAAAGCACTTTAGTGCCATTTCTTGGGCCCATATGAAAGGAAGCAGCCTGCAACCTTAAGCCACATTTGTGTTTTCAATCGGACTCATTCAAATGACATGTTATTTCAAAGTCACACTCAGAATCCTGGGCTTCATAAGAGTCATCGAGTACTAAAGTAAGGAAGTTATGCTCACCCTTTATAAATCATTGGCTAGGCCCATGTGGGAGTAATGTGTTCAATTCTGGGCACCACACCTGAGGAAGCATATGAAGATCCTGACGAGGGTGTAGGGATTTACTTCTGGGAATGAGCAAGTTCAGTTACCTGGAGAGACTGGAAGATCTGGGGCGGGATTCTCTGTCCCATCAGCCCCGTTTTCCTTCACCGTCAGCGAGATTCTCCGTTCCCACAGCCGGCCAATGGGGTTTCCCATTTTGGGCCACCCCACTGCGTTGGGAAACGCCCGGACGTGGGTGCACTGCCGGCAGGGCGGAGGATCCCGCCGACAGAGTATCCCGCAGCTGGGGTTATTCTCCTTAGAGCAGCGAGGTTAAGAGGAGATTTAATTGAGATAATTCAAAATGATAAAGGGTTTTGATGGAGTAAAGGCAGAGAAGTTGTTTCTGCTGACAGGAGGGCCAGTAATCATAGGACATATATTTAAAGTAAATTAGCAAAAGAACCAGAGGGGAGATGAAGAGAAAAGTTTGTAGGCAGTGAGTTATTAATATCAGAAATGGACTGCCTGATAGGGTGATGGAAACAGATTGAACAGTAACTTTCAAAAAGGAAGTGGAGACATACCTGAAACAGGAAAATCTGTAGGGCTGCAGGAAAAGAGAGAGTGGGGGCTAATTAAATGGCTCTTTCAAAAGGCCAGCACAGCCAGGCTGAACAGCCTCCTTTTGTGCTGCAGGATTCTATCTGCCTGATATCAATGTCTCAGCAAACACTTGTCTTTCGTTCCTCTGGGTCTGCTGGATGTACCCACTGCTGTTCTACATGAAAGGTGCAACCTTTTTGTCTGATTATCTTGTTTTGGTACATTGTAACTCAGCTCAGTAGGTTTTCCATTCAAAACAATAGTATTCTTCAGCAGACAATGATTTACCTGATTGCTACTGAGAATGCAGTTTGCCCTATATTTATCAAAATAGTCATTATCCAATATTCATGCACAGGTACTAATGAAAGAATCACTTGCAGTGTGTGCTTGCTTGATAATAAATACATGGCGGATCCTTTATCTTTATTTTTGGTACATCTCAGTGATCTTTTCATTTTCTGTTCTGTGATACGTGTGAAGAGAACTTCAGAATTAGCATTCCAACGCTGCATGGAACAGGAAAAAGATGAGCAGTGTGTTTTATGAAATTAAACAACATTATTGGTATGTTTTGAAGGATGCGCATATGTGTGTGTGTTGGGGGGTGGGAGGAAAGGGAGATCAAGACCTGCTGCAGGATTTAATGACCACAGAGCATCTCAAGGCAGCATGTCAGGAACTCAACAAGCAGGGGGAGGGGGGTGGCCACACAATGAACATTTCACTTTTGGGATGGAGCCAATGGAAAGCAAGGTAGAGAACAGTGTACCATAGATTATAATTCTGTATGTTCTGTACTCAGTACAGCTGGCGAAGTCCCTTCTGATTGACTGGCCACTGGCAGTGATTGTTTATGCCTGCAGTTGCGCCGGTATCTTTGATCATTCACTTCCACCACATACGAACGAGATGACAATGAATCTACACATGTCCCAAGTTTACACATGGGTTGGCTAATTTTCAGAGCGTTGAAGGTTTTTCCCCTGACTGGCTTCTCATGGTTTTTCATGGCTGCCTATCGATTTTGAAGAGTTTTTCAAAGTTGCAATTTCTTTATGTGCCCTTTCCTGCTTGCCATGTTGCCTGGCTGTACATCTGGTTGAGTTTTGTTAATTCCCGCTTTAAGTTTCCAACTGTAAAATTGTGGGTTATTCTTTCCTCTTGGTATCTTAGCGCTGTCTCTGAAAGTGCAGACTCCGCAAAGACAGTGACCCAAGCTGGGAATCAAACCTGGGACCCTGGCGCTGTGAAGCACAGAGCTAACCACTGCGCTATCTTGCCGCCAATGATTCAAAATGTAACAGTTTTACCGGCAATAATAGTTTTCACTTAAAAAGCAGAATTTACTGATTTTTGACGACTCAAATGATTAATACATAGGAAAACAATGTAATAGTAGATTTTTAAATGATATGGCCAGCACATTTTCTTAGAGCTCCTGCACCTCATAATTTCCCACTACACCACTGTTCTGAAGGATCCAATCAAAAGAGCCCAATTGCAGCTAGGCCTGAGGGAAAAAACTTCCAAACTTCAATCAAGAATATAAGAGTGTTTGGGATGCCCTGAAGGCAAATATCATCAGTGCCTGCAAAAAGACACAGTCAGGAAATATCAGGATCGGTTTGATGAAAATGACCTGAATATCAATGAACTGATAGATTGTAAGTACCTGGCAGAATGACCCAAACGCAAAAATGAACTGGAATACCAAAAAGCAAAGACTAAGGTACAAGCGCTAGGGTCCCAGGTTCGATTCCCCGCTGGGTCACTGTCTGTGCGGAGTCTGCATGTTCTCCCTGTGTCTGTGTGGGCTTCCTCCGGCTGCTCCGGTTTCCCCCCACCGTCCAAAGACGTGCAGGTTAGTGGATTGGCCATACTAAATTGCCCTCAGTGTCCAAAAAGGTTAGGAGGGGTTATTGGGTTATGGGGATAGGGTGGAAGTGAGGGCTTAAGTGTGTCGGTGCAGATTCGATGGGCCGAATGGCCTCCTTCTGCACTGTATGTTCTATGTTCTATGAAGAACATGTGGTTTGTAGGTAAAGCAAAGGAAATTCAACATGTTGCTGACATGAATGATTTTTGTGGGTTCTACACTGCCACAAAGACCACTTACTATCCAAGGACTCATGGGCCAGCTCTTCTGAGACCCAAGGACAGGCAGAGATCTGATCAAGGAAAGAGAAGCTATCAATGCTCATTGGAGGGAGCATTTTGAAGTCAAGAATCAATTGCTGATGAGAGTGTTTTCACTTCATCCCACAACACCCAGTTAGAGATGAGCTCGGAGCTGCACCAGTGCCCATGGAGGTGATGAAAGCCATCACACAAATAAAGAACACAAAATAACAGGTGAAATCTTTAAGCACAGAGGAGGGGAAGTAATATTACAGCTCCATTCCCTTATCCTACAGACCTGAAACAAAGAACAAGTCCTGAATGATCTCAAGAGCGCCATAATTATGCTGAACTTCAAAATAGGGGTCAAATTTAACTGTAGAGATTATAGAGGCATCTCCATGCATTCCACTGCAGGAAGAATCATTGCAAAAACCCTTCTAAATTTATGTTTAAAAATATTTTTATTGCAAACCTTTTCATTTGTAACAATATAATATAAAATGGATGCGTAGGTTACAATAGAAAAAGAACACAATCAACAGTTAAGACACATCCAAACCTAACCCCCCCAACAGTAAACTAAAAAAACCCTTAACTGAAGGTGACTAACACTTTAAAATAGGAAATTAATGGTTGCCATCTCAGGTAGAACCCTCTACCGACCCCCTAATGGTGTACTTGACCATCTCGAAATGCAGAAGTTCCATGAGATCACCCAACCAGATCGAGGCACTGGAGACCTCCATCCGAGCAGAACTTGCCTCTGGGCCATTAACGAGGCAAAGGTGAGGACATCTGCCTTCACCCCCATCTGCAGCACTGGCGAGTCCAATACCCTGAAAATGGCCACCAGCAGACAAGGTTCCAGTTCAACGTTAAGAATCTTTGACATGCGGACTTCCGGTGGCGGCCATGGAGTGAGTGGTTCCAGCTCGAAGGAGTTGGTTTGGAAACTTTATGTCTATAAGTGGGGTAGCTCCGCCAGGAAAGTGGTGCAGAAGGTGTAGAGGAAGAAGTTCTCCCCAAGATTGGTATGTTTACTGGCTACCAGATCCGGCAAAAAACTGTTAAAGACCTGGCTAAGGAATTGGAGGGGCCCTGTGGTGCAGCAACAATTGCGAAAATGGCGTAGGGGGAAGGGTCGACGCCAATGGGAAAGGCCCAGATGGAACAGTTGATGGCTTTCAGCAAAGATGAATTTCGAGGAAGGAGATGCACGATGACTGGTCGAAGGCCATCGAGGGAGCAGTAGCACCTTTGTGAGGGTCAATGGATCGAGTGGAGAAGTGCCTTGAGGCACAAGGGGAGACGATATGAGAGGTGGAGATGGTGGTGTCTGACCAAATTAATTTCTTAACTCACTCAAAAAAGGACTTCGGAAGAAAAACCTGGCAAACACTGGAACAGGAACAGAAACATCTTGACCGACTGAATCCTGCCCGCCAAGGACAGAGGCAGATTAACCTACCTCTGCAAATTGGGCCTGACCCTTCCCACCAAGCTTGTATAATTAAACTTACAGAGTTGTGAAAATCCCGAGCCATCTGAACCCCAAACATCTGAAATGAGAACTCGTTAAGCGGGTGAGTGCCAGGAAACACTCACTTTTCTTCAGATTCAATTTGTACCCTGAAAAAGAAGCCAAGCGCCTCAGCAGCGCCATTATATCGCCCATAGTGCAGATCAGGTCTGTCACGTACAGTAGAAGATTGTTAGCGCACAGGGACACCTTGGGCTGGATTCACCGTTTTGGAGGCTAAGTGCGGATGCCGGCGTGGGAAGTGTGGCGTTTAACAACGGCAAAATCGGCACCAAACGCTCTCCGATCCTGTGACCGGTGAGGGGCTAGCAGCCATGCCGAGTAATATTCCTGGCTCCCACGATATAAACTGCTGGAGAATGGTTGGGTCTGTGGCCGCACATGCACATGGCGGCGACCAGTAGCGGTCACACCGTAAAACATGGCGCCGGCTGTGTGCGGACACCCCCTACTAGTCCTCTCATCCCCCCCCCGGCCAGCAGCATGACTCCTGGCCGACAGTGGCCGTGCTGGACACAGTCCGCAACTGCCATGCCGAGTTCCCGATTGCTGAGAACACATGTGTCCCGCGCGGCCGGGAACTCGGATCAACGGGGGCAAAGCATTGGGGGAGGGCCTTCAGGTGACACGTCAACACTGTTCCAATGGCGCGTGACTCGATGACGCCATTTCGGATGGGGCGGAGGATAGAACACCAGCGTCAAACTGGTGCCACCCCCGATTTCGGCGTCAGAAGGGATTCTCCGCCCGGGGAGGGCTTTCAGGTGACGCGCAATGCGCGACTCGATGATGCCAGAGGGGGCAGAGGATAGAAAACCAGCGTCAAAGGCATCACCCCCGATTTTGGCGTCGGAAGGGATTCTCCGCCCGATTGCCAATTACAATATTGGCGTTGGGGAATGGTGAATCCTGCCCAGAGTGTTCCAAATGCCCCCTCCTAATTATCCCCCTCCACCTATCCAAAGCCCTCAGGGCATTGGCCAAAGGTTCTATCACCAGCACAAACAGGAGGGGGCGACATAGGACACTCCTGTCTCATACCCCTGTTCAACTGAAAATACCCCGAGGGTTTGTGCAGACACTGGCCTTCGGTACTTTATACAACAATCGTACCCATGACACTAACTTGGGCCCAAGTACCGCAAACAAATATTCCAATCACACTCTGTCAAAAGCCTTCTTGGCATCTAGAGCAATAAAGACCTCCTGCTCTGTCCCCTCTGAAGGGGGCAACACCACATTTAGCAACCGCCACACATTGGACGGCAATCGCCAACCCTTAACGAAACCCATCTGATGCTCCCCAACAACCTGAGGAAGACAATGCCCCAGCCTTAGTTTTAAATAATCACTCGGGAAGCCGCCTACCACCTCAACTGGCAAACCAAAAGACGACTAGCTCCTCATATTTGTACATTATCCCCCTCAAGCACTGTAACTGGTGCACCGCCTTGTCTGTGGACAGTAAATAAAACTGCATCTGCAGCTTCTTTCTGCTAGCCAAGAACTCTGGAATGGAATTACTTGAATATATCCCATCTACCTCCAAGATCTCATCTACCAACCTTTGCCATTCCTCCCTGCCTCCCTATCTATCTGTGCCTTATGCGAGATTATCTCCCCTCTAACCACTGCCTCCAGAGCCACCCACAGAACCGAGGGTGAAACCGCCCCATTCTTATTAAACTTCATGTACTCATCGAACACCCGTGATATCCTTACACAAAACCCCAGATTTGCCAACAGCCCCACATCCAAACTCCATGCCGGTCGCTGAGCTGGCCCCGTCTCCAGTACTACAGCTACCAGATGTGGAGCATGATCTAAAACAGTCCGCTTTCCTCACCCCTGGCAGCAGAGATCTCCCCGTCATAAATAAGTCAGTCCACGAATATACTTCATGCATTGGAGAAAAGAAAAAGAATTCTCTGCCCCCCGGGTGCAGAAGCCACCACGGATTTGCTCCTTCATAAACACTGCCAATACCTTTGAAACACCTGATGGGGCCAAAGACTTTGGGTTCGATTGGTCTAACTTTGGATTCAAAACACAGTTCAAATCCCCCCCAAGATCACCTGGTGCGTGAACATGTCTGGTATGGCGGCCAGCATCCTCTTCATAAATGCTACATCGTCCCAGTTTGGAGCATACATATTTACCAACACAACTGACTTGCCTTCCATCATCTAAATAACTATTACGTATCTACCTCCCTGATCTTCTACAACCTTCCCCATCTGAAACCAAACTCTTTTACTAATTAAAATTGCTTACCCCCCGGGCCCAGTTATCAAAGCCCGAATGGAACACCTGGCTCACCCAACCCTTCCGAAGCCTAATTTGGTCCCTCACCTGCAGGTGGGTCTCCTGCAAAAGCGCTACATCGGCCCTTAAATTCTTCAAATGAGAGAAAATTCTTGCTCACTTTATTGGGTCCCCCAAACCCCGAACATTCTACCTAACCAATCTAATCAGGGGTCTCTCACCCCCCACTACCTTCAAGTCAGCTACTTCCACCGCAAGGGCTTATCCCCTCCATCTTCCAGGTTCCTAATACCAGAGCCCACCTAAGTTGGCACCCAGCCCTTACCACAAGATGAGTTAAAGAAAAAAATCCTGGTCACCTTCAGCAATTTACCCTATTCCAGAAATCCCCCAACTACGTCTTCTCAAACTATTATCTCTCCTCACCATCCCCTTCCCCCCACCATTCACACCTTCTAGGCGCATTGAAACCTGCCTAAACAGGTCCAACAGGTCACAGTTCCAGTCTCCACCACATTCCCATTCACTAGATAAACTCTGCCTGTTAGTAATGTAGCCCCCCACCCCCCGCCCTGGGGCCACATCAAATGAGTAAAAGAAAAGAACCAAAACTCTCCCTCCCCCTCCTCTGTAAAGGAATAACCCAAACCTATTAACATCCCATTCCTCCATTTTGGGCCACGTATTATTCAGATTCCTACCCTAATCCGTATCCCTAATGTCCTCCGCCCCCCCTCCACCCCCACAAACATATAGTCCCTCAGTACAAGATCATAAATTTAAATTAACCATATTTATATACAAAAAGGAAAAACATTACAATATTTCCAAACAGTCCCATCCCAACCACCATAAAGGTCCCATTCAAACCCCCTCAGTTCAGTCCAAGTCCTTGTGCTTTAACGAAAGCCTCCGTTTCCTCCGCCGTCTCGAAAAAACGATTACTGGAATTGTGCGTGACTCTCAGCCTCGCACCACACCGTTCTTATACAGCGCTGCCTTCATCCTGTTGAAGGCCGCTCACCTCTTTGCCAACTCTGCCGCGACATCTTGGTGTATTTGAATACTGCTGCCTTCCCACCGCACCTCTCGATTCTCTTTGGCCCATTTCAGGAACCTCTCCTTGGTTCGATAGCTGTGAAGGCACACTATCACCGCTCATGATGGCTCATTCGCCCCTGGCTTCACCCAGAGTGACCAGTGGGCCCTGTCCAGCTCGAAGGGGGGAACCTGGTCCTTCTCTCTGAATAGTTTTGCGAACATCGCAACAAAGTACTCAGTTGGCCTCGGGCCCTCCTACCCCTCCAACAACCGCATGGTCCTGAGGTTCTGCCTCCTCGACCTATTATCCAGGTCCTCGACCTTAGCCCTCAGGCCCTTGTTCCTGTCCTCCACCATCATTAGCTCAACTTCCACTGAGGCTATCTGGTCACTGTGTCACGACAGGGTCTCCTCCACCCCTTTCAACACCTCACCATGCTCCTGCACTGTCTCTGTGGTCTTTCCCAATGCCTCCTTTATTGGGCCCAATGCATCTTCCACTGACCTTTTGAGGGTCTCCATCATCTCTCTCCCTTGCTTTTCAAAATGCTTACTGAATTGTCTCTCAAATTTGGCCGCCATTACCTCCGCCATGTTATCCACAGTAATAGATGCAGCCCCACCCAATCAGCTTGCCTCCACTATCTTTGTTCCTAATGGACTCTGCACCGTCCCCAACTCCTCTGAAGGGCTAGTGCTCGTAGCCTTCTTCCCGGTGTTCTTTTTTACAGTCTTTGACACCTTCTTATAAAGAGCTATCAAATGGATGGGTATGCCCACAAATTGGGCGGGATTCTCCAAGAATGGGGCTGTGTCCCCCACGCTGGCGTGAAACCGGCGCCGCCGTGTGTGAGGTGAGTAATCCACGCCAGCGGTACTGGGCAAAACTTGTCAGCCACTTGGTCCATTGAGGCCCGAGAATCGCCGGGGGCCGCTGTCAACGGCCCCCGACCGGCGTGGCGGGAATCCCACCGGTGCCCGAAAAACAGCGCCGGAGAATAGGGAAGCCGGTGTCAGGGTGGCGGGGCGGGATTCGGGCCTCCCCCAGGGATTCTCCAACCTGGCGCAAGGTCGGAGAATCCCAGCCATTACCCCCTGGAACTAGGCTGAAAGGGACAAAACAGCGAGATCTCTGATGGGAGCTACCTTGCAACCTCAGAAGTTCAGCGGCAGAAAAACAGAAATGACATGTGGAAAAACATTTTAATGCAATGAGTGGTTTGGATATAGACTGCACTGCCTGAGAGGCTGGTGGAAACAAATTCAGTAGTAGCTTTTAGAAGGGATTCGGATACATACTTAAAGGAGAAAAGGTTGCAGGGATTGGAGATAGAGCATTGGCACAGAGAATTGGCACATTGGACTGCTCATTGAAAGAGCTGGCACAGACTCGATGAGCCCTTCTCTGTTGCAGTATTCTATGTTGTTGAGGTTAGTTGGAGAAGGGTGGTACATGTGGAGGAATTTATTCACTACTGAGGGGTCAGAATAACAGGAGACACAATTTAATAATTGGGAAGCTGAAAGTAAGAAGGAAATGTAAGCAGAACTTATTCACTCAATAAGGGAGAGGAATAAACAAAAGTCCCCCTTGATAACAGGAACATTGAGTTCAAGAGGCTATTAGGTGCATTTCTGGATAGCAAAGGGATAGAGGTATGAGATGAAATGTTGGTTGGCGTCTATAAATAGTTTTGTTAGATCCAGCTGACCTTTTATTCCTGTTGCTACATATTCTACCTTCTTAAGTGCCAAGCATCCTTTCTCAATGACCTTTCTTTACATTCACTGAACTGAAACATATGGGGCGTCATTCTCCGACCCCCCGTCGGGTCGGAGAATGGCCGTTGGCCGCCGTGAATCCCGCCCCCCGCCCCCGCCGAAGTCTCCGCTCCCGGAGATTGGACGGGGGCGGGAATCCGGCCGCGCCGGTTGGCGGGACCCCCCGCTGGATTCTCCGGCCCGGATGGGCCGAAGTCCCGCCCAGGAATTGCCTGTCCCGCCGGCGTAAATTAAACCTGGTATTTACCGGCGGGACCAGGCGGCGTGGGCGGGCTCTGGGGTCCTGGGGGGGGGGGGGCGTGGGGCGATCTGACCCCGGGGGGTGCCCCCACAGTGGCCTGGCCCGCGATCGGGGCCCACCGATCCGCGGGCGGGCTTGTGCCGTGGGGGCACTCTTTCCCTTCCGCCTCCGCTACGGCCTCCACCATGGCGGAGGCGGAAGAGACTCTCCCCACTGCGCATGCGCGGGAAACTGACAGCGGCCGCTGACGCTCCCGCGCATGCGCTGGGAAACTGACAGCTGCCGCTGACGCTCCCGCGCATGCGCCGCATTTCCGCGCCAGCTGGCGGGGAAACAAACGCCATTTCCGCCAGCTGGCGGGGCGGAAACCCCTCCGGCGTCGGCCTAGCCCCTCAATGTTGGGGCTAGGCCGCCAAAGATGCGGAGCCTTCCGCACCTTTGGGCCGGCGCGATGCCCGTCTGATTGGCGCCGGCTTTGGCGCCAGTCGGCGGACATCCCGCCGTTGGGGGAGAATTTCGCCCATGAATTTTGTTTCTCTCTCCACAGATGTACCTGATCTGTTGCGTGTTTCTTCCAACATTTTCAGTTTTAATTTCAGATTTTCAGCAGTATTCTGCCTTTAAGTCTGTAATTCTGGTGCAATTTGTCATCAGTGTCTAATTTTCTAGGCCATTGTGTATGCACGAGGAGAAACTTTTTCACTTAAAAGCGTTGTAAGAGAGCTTTGGATGTTCAATCGATTAATATATTCAAGAGCAAGATCAATGGATGTTTGGACATGGAAAGAATCAAGCAATGGGGTTAAGATGGGAAAGCAGAGTTGAAGTGCAAGATAAGCTATCAATCATACTGAATGGCGGAGCAAACTCAAGGTGTTGTATGAGTTACTTGTGATTCCATTTCTCATGTTCTTATGACTGTTCTTTAATGATTTCTAAGTTTGTCATAAAGCATGGAGTAAAGGAAATGCTGTCGGAATTCATATATGAATAACGATACACAGGAAGGAAGCTGCTTCCTCTGTTTTCAGTTAGCTTCATTAGGCTGAATGTCCTACTTATTTTATTGATCTGTACAAACAATAACCCATTTATTGTATCAGTGAAATGTATGGCTCAGATTATGAATAGTGGCAAGATTATCATTACCACACTGTTCTGATTAAGGTCAGATCAAACACAATGTTTGATCAACTATATAATTTCTATTAAAGTTACTACAATTGTATTTAGTAATTACCTCAAATGGTAACATATTTGAGATCATAATTTAGTCCAATTGTTTTCCATTTGAAGCTACATGATCTAGTGTTAGTCCACTGATTACTGGGCATAGTATGTTAGTGCATTATTATTTTATCTCTGGGATCCCTTGGCCAAATTTCCTTTCATTCCCATCTAGACTGATAGAAAGAGTTGTAGGCATCACCTGTGACTTTGTAGGTAGTATTCTTGCGTCTGAGTCAGAAGCAAGTTTTACTTCCACTCCATTGTCCTGGGCACATAATCGAGGCTGAGGGGTTGCTGTGTTGTTTAAGATACCAGCTTTTGTGGCACCATTTTATTAAACTGTGTTTCTCTCAGGTGGACGTAAAAGATCCCAGGCACACATTTTGAACAAGAGCAGGGAATTCATCCCTAATGACCTGGCCAATATTTATCCCTCAACACCACAACAGTAAAACAGATGAACTGATACATTTCCTCGGTTACCATGGTTGGGCAAAGGGGATCAAAGGATATGGGGGGAAGGCGGGATTGGGCTACTGAGTTGGATCATCAGCCATCATCATAATGAATGGCGGGACAGGTTTGAAGTGCCAAATGGCCTCCCCCTCCTTCTATTTTCTGTGGGTGCGATTTACCCGCTGGAATTGGAATGGGACGTGACCGGTAGATCCAGAGAGAGGCCTCTTCTGAGATCCCTGACAATCGTTATGCCCACAATGGGCTGGACCCAGTCTTGCATGGTTAAGTGAGGTTAAAAACTCACTTAACCATGCTGACACCAGATCGAACGGCCACCCGGCATCTATTGGCCTCGCCAAGGTGACCACAGCTGGCCGCTGTTTAGCTTGGTCCCCACAAACGGGGAGGGGGGGGGCTTCTGCCAGGGGATTGTAGGCACCTGAGGGGCCAGCCTCCGGGTAGGTTGGCACCCTGGCACTGCTGGTGCACCTGAGCACTTTGCCACTGTCAGCCTGACAGGGGCACCATGGCACTGCCACTTGGGTGCCACCCTGGCACTTCCAAGGCCCCCAGGTGGCACTGCCAGGTGGGCAAGGGCATTGCCAGGGTGCCAGGGTGACACTGCCAGGGTTCCAAGCTGGCATTTTGCCCGCACCAGGGATCGAACCGGGGGTGTCCTACAAATATGAGGTGGGATACAGGAGGGGCCTGAGGACTCCCTTATAAGTTGGCAAGTCTGGGAGTCATGTCGGGGTGTCGGGAGATTGTGGCACCATTTTACTTTTCCTGCACTGAGGAGCTTCGCTCATAGGAGCTCCTCAGTGCAGGAAATGAGACTGAGTGTGGCCTTAGTGGGCACTTACTGCCAAGGCTCGAAAAAAAAAAAAAATATTGCCGTTATATAGCTCGATCCCAGTGCTAGAAGCTACAAGAGCCGGGCCGACTCCGTTATTCCCGCCCAGAACAGACTCCTTCTTTTGTTAAATCGTGCCCTATGTTTCTATTGTGACTACACTTGAAAAAAAACAATTTTCATTGGCCAAAAGCACTTTACAGCCAATGAAATACTTTTTGAATGTAGTTTCTGCCGTAATATGAACAATGCAGCAACCAATTTAAGCACAGGTAGCATCCACAAACAGCAATGTGACAATGACCAGATAACTTGATTTTAGTGATGTTGGTCAAGGTCAGGACTCTTGGGGGAGAATTCCCTGCCCTTCCTTGAAATAGATGGCCCACCACGAGTGCAACAAAAGATGAACAATAAATGCTGGCCTTGTCAGCGATGTCCACATATTGAGAATCAAATTAAAAGAAAATGACAGAGCTACTCGCCCCGATGAACAGCTAGAATAATCATTAAAAAAAACTTGCTCTGAAAATTCTAATAGAATGATGACACAATGAACAATTTTCAATAAAAGTTTGTACTTTGCTATATGTTAGAATAAGGCACGAAGGACTTTTGCTGTTGGCATGTAGCGAGCAGTCGCTCACGAGATGGCTCCCACCAGAGTATTTTGATTTTGACCCTTTTCTCTCGGTTTTTAGGGGGTGATGTGGGGTTTATTAGTTTGATGGGATAAGGTTCTCACGTAAAAGGAACGCCCCAAAAAATACAAAACCGGGCAGCAGACAAGTAAAGAATCGTCTTCAGACTCAGAGGCCTCTCGAGCCTCATCTGCTGAGAAATAGGGGCAGCACAGTAGCACAGTGGTTAGCACAGTTGCTTCACAGCTCCAGTGTCCCAGGTTCGATTCCCGGCTTGGGTCACTGTCTGTGCGGAGTCTGCACATTCTCCCTGTGTCTGCGTGGGTTTCTACCAGTTGCTCCGGTTTCCTCCCACAGTCCAAAGATCAGCAGGTTAGGTGGATTGGTCATGCTAAATTTCCCTTAGTGTCCAAAATGGTTGGGTGGGGTTACTGTGTTACAGGAATAAGGTGAAGTGGACTTGGGTAGCTCTTTTCAAGGGCCAGTGCAGACTCGATGTGCCAAATGTCCTCCTCCTGCACTGTAAATTCTACGATTCTATGTAATTGGCGGATACTCCTGCTGCGACTTTGGCCACGCCACTGACAGCCGTGATGCTCACAGGCATCTTGGCAGTGGACTTTAAGAAATTATGGCAGACTGTCTCTGACGACCTCGACAAAGCAATCAAAGGGGCCCTGGCCCCCATTCTTGCAGACTTGGCAAAAATGGACCAGACGGTAAAGATGCAAAGCGCAGTGCTACAGGGTGTGGAGGTGGCCCTCTCGAGGCAGAGTGACCAGATTGCCACACTGGAAGCGGCGATAGCAAGGGTAGCCGGAGATAATAAGGCGCTGAGGGCTAGGGGCAGCATAGTAGCACAGTGGGTAGCACTGTTGCTTCACAGCTCCAGGGTCCCAGGTTCGATTGCCGGCTTGAGTCACTGTCTGTGCGGAATCTGCATGTTCTCCCTGTGGGTGCGTGGGTTTCCACCGGGTGCTTTGGTTTCCTCCCACAAGTCCCGAAAGACGTGCTGTTAGTTAATTTGGACATTCTGAATTCTCCCTCTGTGTACCCGAACAGGTGCCGGAATGTGGCGACTAGGGGCTTTTCACAGTAACTTCATTGCAGTGTTAATGTAAGCCTACTTGTAACAGTAAAGATTATTATTATAACGTGGACAATTCGGAGAATCGCTCCAGTAGGCAAAACCTGAGAATCGTAGGGCTGCCCGAGGATCTGGAAGGTCCGAATCCAACAGAATACATGTTGCAGTTGTTTGGGAAGATGGTGGGGGAGGGTGGAATGACATCCTCTCCTGTGCTGGATCGGGCCCACAGGTTGCTCAGACAAAAGCACCGTTCTGGTGAACCACCGAAGGCGATCATCGTACGGTTTCATAGTTACCAGGAGAAGGAGTGAGTTTTGCGGTGGTCGAAGGAGCACCGGGCCAATAAATGGGAGGGCCATACCATTAGGCTGTTGGAGCAAAACTGGCTAAGAGGCGTGCGACGAGATTACCGGTGGCGGCTATGAAGTGAATAGTCACACATTTGGTGGCTCCCACTCAAGGTGGATGTTTTTGGTCTTTTACCGCCTGAAAGGAAAGTATTTCAGGGCAAAAAGAAGAGGAGTGCTGGGGAAGGTAATACTCCTCTGGTGTGGCTTGTGCATGGAACGGCAAACGAGTAGCACCACGAGAAATAAAGTGCAGTTGGAGCAGGAGAGTTTTTGCTGTTAAAATATTGGTGGCCCCAAATGGAAGGTATGTGATCGTTAGTGGGTTGTTGTCAAGTACTCCGGTGGTCTTAGTTAATTTGTCTGCACTGAATTGGGATGATATAGCTTTTGTCAACAAGTTGCTGGCTTCTATCATAGATTATCATAGAATTTACAGTGCAGAAGGAGGCCATTCGGCCCATCGGGTCTGCACCGGCTCTTGGAAAGAGCACCTTACCCAAGGTCAACACCTCCACCCTATCCCCATAACCCAGTAACCCCACCCAACACTAAGGGCAATTTTGGACACTAAGGGCAATTTATCATGGCCAATCCACCTAACCTGCACATCTTTGGACTGTGGGAGGAAACCGGAGCACCCGGAGGAAACCCACACACACACGGGGAGGATGTGCAGACTCCGCACAGACAGTGACCCAAGCCGGAATCGAACCTGGGACCCTGGAGCTGTGAAGCAATTGTGCTATCCACAATGCTACCGTGCTTCACCTGAACTCGCACCAGTTAATTCTGGCGGGGACTTTAACTACGTATTGGACCTAGCGGGAGTCTTTGATTCCATCGGAAGTGTCAAAGGTATTATTAGCTTTTATGGATACTCTCAAATTGACATTTTTTGTGGTGGGTAGTGCTCTCCTTTCTGTGAGCGGGATGCTGGGCAATAGTTATTTTAGATCATGCACCACATTTTGTGGATTTGATGTTGGAACCAGGCCCCTCCCAGCATTCCCCGTGGAGACTGGATACAGCGATGTTGGCGGACAAGGGATTCTGTGAGAGGGTATCCTCTGCCACTGGGAGTCCATGGAGTTTAATAGGAGTGAGACAATTTCGCCTTCCACATTGTGGGAAGCCCCGCAGGCAGTCATTAGGGGGGAGATAATCTCCTACAAGGTGAGCTATTTAGCACAGGGCTAAATCGCTGGCTTTGAAAGCAGACCAAGGCAGGCCAGCAGCACGGTTCGATTCCCGTACCAGCCTCCCCGAACAGGCGCCGGAATGTGGCGACTAGGGGCTTTTCACAGTAACTTCATTTGAAGCCCACTTGTGACAATAAGCGATTTTCATGAGGAGAATAATGAACGGGAGGAGAGGCAGCGGTTGGTGGACTCCATCCTAGAGGTGGACCGCTAGTACTCGCTTGCCCCGATGCTGGAGTTGTTGACGAACAGGAAGAAATTGCAGATGGAATTTGAGCTGCTCTCGATGGGCAAGGTGGTACACCATCTGCGATACTCGAGGGGAGCATTTTATGAAATGGGGAGAACGCCAATTGCCTGTTACCACACTAGCTGAGGGAGTAGATTGCCTCCCGGGAGATAGTGCAGGTAAGGGACTCAAGTGATGGGTTGGCCTCTGTCCTAGCAAAGGTAAATGCTGCTTTTGAGGCTTCTTCCACTTGAATAGGGGTACGAGGCAGGGTTGCCCATTGTCCCTGCTTTTGTTTGTCTTGGCAATCAAGCCTCTGGCCACAGCGTTGAGGTAATCTATTGGGTGGAGGGGGATAGAGAGACGGAGGGAGTATAGGGTGTCCTTGGATACAGATGCTCTGCTGCTGTATGTAACGGATCCATTCACTAATGTGAAGGAGATAATGAAGCTACTTAGGAGTTTTGGCTCCTTCTTGGGGTATAAGTTGAATCTGGACAAAAGCGAATATGTTCCCGTGGATCCGGGGACGGGGACGGGGACGGGGGGGGGGGGGGGGGGGGGGGGGTGGGGGGGTGGGGGTGGGGGGGGGGGGTGGGGGGACGGGACCGATTTAGGGACGTTGCTTTTTCGCTTGGCCAGGTCAAGCTTTCATTGTCTGGGAATCTGGGTGGACCACGACGATGCCTCTCTCATTAGATTGAATTTCGCTAGCCTGATGAATGGGGTTAAGTTGGACTTAAAGAGGTGGGATAGCCTCCATCTGTCCTTGGGGGGCAGGGTTCAGACATAAAGATGAATATCCTCCTGAGGTTCTTATTTTGTGTCAATGCCTCCCCATTTTCCTCCCTAAGTCTTTCTTTGTTAAAGTTAATAAGGTGATATTTTCCTTTATTTGGGCGGGCATGGCTCCACGGATTTGTAGGATGTTTCTACAGAGGGAGAGGCAGTTGGGGAGCCTAGGGATGCCTAATCTGTTATTTTATTATTGGCTGCAAATATTAAAAAGGTATGGGAGTAGCTTAAGGATCTGGATTCCTTATGGGAGCGAATAGAGTCGAGCTCTTGTAGAGGAACTAGTTTGAGGTACTTGGCTGGAGAGGTTTGATGACATGTTTATAGAGGGGAAGTTCACCGGTTTTGAGGAGCTGTTGGATAAATTCCAACTCCCGAAGAATAACTTAGTTAGGTTTTTTCAGGTCCGTGGCTTTTTGTGCAAGGAGATCCCTGCCTTTCCCTTGGCACCCTCATCCTCTCTATTGGATAGGGTCCTTTTGATGACCGAGTTGGGGGAGGGGAAGATCTCGGATATTTATGGTCAGATCTTAGATTTCCATCTTTGATGGAGCAGTCATACAACATGCAGTGCAGAAGGAGGCCATTCAGCCAATCGTGTCTGCACCGACCCACTTAAGCCCTCACTTCCACCCTATCCCCGTAACCCAATAACCCCTCCTAACCTTTTTTTTTGGTCACTCAGGGCAATTTATCATGGCCAATCCACCTAACGTCTTTGGACTGTAGGAGGAAACCGGAGCACCCGGAGGAAACCCACGCACACACGGGAGAACGTGCAGACTCCGCACAGATAGTGACCCAGAAGGGAATTGAACCTGGGACCCTGGCGCTGTGAAGCCACAGTGCTAGCCACTTGTGCTACCGTGCTGCCCAAAGTCTTCATTGGATGAGGTAAAAAGGAAGTGGAAGGGGGAAATGAGCCAGTTTTCATTGGGGGGGGGGGGGGGGGGGGTGTTGAGTGAGGCTCTTCACAAGGTCAACTCCACTTCCTCATGTGCTAGGTTCAGCTTGATTCAGTTCAAAGTGGTGCATAGAGCACATCTGACCAGGGCATGGATGAGCGGGTTTTTACTCACGGGTGGAGGACCGGTGTGAGTGATGTTCTTGGGGGCCGGCGAATCATATGTACATGTTCTAGTCATGTCCTAAACCTGTAGTTGAGTGACCTTATAGAGTTTTTGTACTTAGAGATGGTCAAGTACATCATAAGGGGGTCAGCAGATGGGTTCTACTCTAGGTGGCAGCCATTCATTTCCTATTTCCAGGCGTTAGTCGCTGTCAGGTGATAAGCGGTGCATTTCCTGCAGAAAGACCACCTCCCCCTGCTTTCAAGCTCTTGAGGTACGCAAACACATGCAACCTTTTAACCGGCCCATTCAGTCATCGGACATTCCATTTTACCAGCCTTACCAAAGGCTTACGCCTCCAATCTCCTCTATCGTCCATCATCTTCCCCACTTTACTCCCGCCCCCTTAATTCCACCCTGTACCTAGCCCATCCCAGATGGCCCCCTTCTCCGCCTCTGACCATGTCCTTTCCAGAATGTAGGGAGTTTTGGAGAATTACAATCAATACATATTCTCCAATACCAGCTTATTTTCAGACCTCAGGATGAATTCCATCAGGACCTAGGGACTCATCAGTTTTTAGCTCTAAGTTTTCTCTGTATCCTTTCCCTGGTAATAGAAATTATTTTAAGTTCTTCCCTACCTTTCACCTCTTGATTCACAATTATTTCTGGGATTTCAGATGGCCCCAGCTAGGTTTGATTCCTGCCAGTAGCTGATCGCAGCAAGGGTGACACTTTCAAGCCACTCCCTTGTTCCATCGCAGTGTTGTACATGACCAAACAGCTCATTAAAGGATAAATGTTGCGAGGAAAATGGCTTATCAAACAGGAGGTGACGTGATAGCCCTTTCAAAGCCATGGATCCCAATTAGGGAACATGGCAAGGCTATCTTTTGAGACCTCATCACAGGCTGTTTTCCCTTCACTTGTAACATCTGCACCCTGTTTGAACAGACTTTAGAGCTGACGGGATCAGCTGCAGGGTTGATAAAAATGGTACCTATGCCTGTCAAGTTAATCAGTGCATGAATAAGGCTATATGTGGATTCAGACCGATCTCATTAGTGGTTTGAAGCAACTCAACGTTGCTGGTCTGCTGAATCTCTATTTCTTTCACAAGTCAGTTGTAGGTGATCAGAGTCCTTCTAATCCTCGAAAAAATATGCACTGCAATAATGATTACACATCCCTAATCTAGCTTGTTGCACGGTGCTTTACATTTATGCTGTACTGTTATAACCTGCCTGCTTACCATTGGCTGGGGACTAATGACAATCCCACAATCCTGTGGGAGTATGAGCTTCCCCAATGAGGGCGGCGGATAAATCATTAGCAGACTCCCTGTATAAATAAACCTGGCCAGTTTGGAACCAGCAGGAAGAAGCAGCAAGCGAAGTTGCTGCTGTTGTGTATATATATGTTACTGTAAATAAATGTTATTTCTTTGTATCCTTGAAACTTGTGCTGGGTTCTTCGTGGCCCTCACAAAACTGGCGACGAGGGTTAAAGTGAATAGCTGTCTCCACTGCTGAAGCCATCTCCCTGGATTTTTGTTGGATACAGGTTGAAAGTTGTTTTCTATTACACCATGCGTCTGTACGGACGTTTGGATGTTTTTGATGCTGCGCTGGAAAGCTGGAACCAGTACGCACAACGGATGCGTTACTATTTCCGGGCAAACAATATCACTGAAAACGATCGCCAGATGGTCATATTGCTCACCGCCTGCGGCGTGCATACGTTTGGGGTGATTAGGAGCCTTACGTACCCAGCTGCGCTGGACACCAAAACGTTTGGTGAACTTGTGAATTTAGTGGGGCAACATTTTAACCCAACCCCGTCCACGATAGTCCAACGTTACCGGTTTAATACCGCTGAGAGGACCCCAGGAGAATCCCTTGCTGACTTTCTATCCAGGCTACGTAGGATTGCATACTGTGACTATGGTGAGACCTTGTCAGAAATGTTACGCGACTGTTTGGTTTGCAGTATTAACAATGCGGCCACCCAGAGAAAGTTGTTAGCTGAGCCAACATTGACTTTTCAACAGACCATTCAAATAGTATTGTCCCGAGAGAGCGCAGAACGAGGAGTGCAGGAGCTACCGGGAATGGAGATGCATGCCTTGGGGCGCAACCCCTTCCGTCCAAAAACGTCCCCCCGCACTCCTGCGGTACCTTGGGCGAGTCGACGTCCAGATCGATGGCAGTGGCCGTCGGACATTCCTTCCCGAAGGGAGCCTTCTTCAGAACCAATGGATGAGGAGCCATGTCCGTGTCAGATTTGTAGGCGCCGACCCCGTTGCGGACGCCGGTCCTGGGGGCCCAGGGGCCGTACCTTCCATGTGGATGAACCTGCGCCGATTACTCCTAAGGACGTGGAGACGGAGGACAACTGCCTGCAGCTGCATTGTGTGGCAGCTCCCCATGTGGCCCCCATTAAGGTGACAGTACGGGTCAATGGTCACCCGCTAGACATGGAGTTGGACACTGGCACAGCGGTCTCTGTGATCGCCCAGAGGACATTCGACCACATCAAGCAGGGTATACAGACCCTTACATTAACCGACACACAGGCCAGGTTGGCCACCTATACGGGGGAACCATTGGACATTGCAGGAACGACGATGAACCCTGTTGTTTATGGATGCCAGGAGGGGTGTTTCCCACTTGTCGTGGTGCGCGGCCATGGGCCCAGCCTGTTGGGTCGGGACTGGTTGCCCCATTTGTGGTTGCAGTGGCAGCACATCCACCAAACAGTTTCTGGAGGGTTGACTGAGGTGCTAGGACGATACCCAGATGTATTCCAGCCCGGTTTGGGGAAAATAAAAGGGGCCGTAGCCCGTATCCAAGTCGAACCAGGAGCCACGCCGCGCTATTTCCAGGCGCGCCCGGTGCCTTATGCCTTGCTCGAGAAGGTAGAAGGGGAGCTCACTCGTTTGTGGAGACTTTGGGTATTATCAGGCCCGTCCGTTTCGCTGATTGGGCAGCACCAATTGTACCTGTAATGAAGCCAGATGCCACAGTTCGCTTGTGCAGCGACTATAAACTTACAGTGAATGCGGCTTCCCGACTCGACCGATATCCAATGCCTCGCATAGAGGATCTCTACGCGAAGCTTGCAGGCGGACTCTCGTTCACAAAATTAGATATGAGTCACGCCTACCTACAGTTGGAGCTGGACCCTGCCTCCCGACCACATGTAACGATTAATACACACTGGGGCCTGTATGAATGCCCACATTCTCCACTTTCATTTTAGGGCAGCACGGCAGCATGGTGGTTAGCACAATTGCTTCACAGCTCCAGGGTCCCAGGTTCGATTCCCAACTTGGGTCACTGTCTGTGCGGAGTCTGCACGTTCTCCCCGTGTGTGCGTGGGTTTCCTCCGGATGCTCCGGTTTCCTCCCACAGTCCAAAGATGTGCAGGTTAGGTGGATTGGCCATGCTAAATTGCCGTTAGTGTCCAAAATTGCCCTTAGTGCTGGATGGGGTTACTAGGTTATGGGGACAGGGTGGAGGTGTGGGCTTGGGTAGGGTGCTCTTTCAAAGAGCCGGTGCTGACTCGATGGGCCGAATGGCCTCCTTCGGCACTGTAAATTTTATGAACTCTATGAATATACACGTTTGCCCTTTGGAGTATCCTCTGCCTGCGCTATTTTTCAACGTGTTATGGAGGGCATTTTGAGAGGTTTACCGCGTGTCGCTGTCTACTTAGATAACGTTTTGATCACAGGGATGTCGGAGCAGGAACATTTGGAAAATCTGGAGACTGTCCTTAGACGCTTTTCAGAGGCTGGAGTCCGTTTACGTCGCACAAAGTGCGTCTTTCAGGTGAAGGATGTAGTCTACGTGGGTTATCGGGTGGACCGCGAAGATTTGCACCCGTTGCAGAGAAGGTGCGTGCGATTCAACAGGCCCCCGCCCCGACTGACACGCCGCATCTTCGTTCTTGTCTCGGCCTCGTAAACTATTACGGGAAGTTCCTCCCCAATCTGGCAACTACGCTGGCCCCGTTGCACCTTCTGCTAAAGAAAGATCACACCTGGGTTTGGGGTCAGCCGCAAGAAACCGCTTTCCGGCGGGTAAAACAACAATTGTCGTCGTCTGGGTTACTAACCCACTATGATCCTGGAAAGCCTTTGCTCGTCACATGTGATGCATCCCCGTATGGTATTGGGGCTGTCCTGTCCCACAAGATGGAGAACGGGGCCGAGCGGCCGATAGCTTTCGCCTCCCGCACACTGACTGCAGCGGAAAGACAGTACGCGCAGATCGAGAAGGAGGGCCTGGCAGTGGTCTTTGCAGTGAAATGTTTCCACCAGTATGTGTATGGCCGCCACTTCACTATCGTGACTGATCATAAGCCTCTGCTGGGACATATCAGAGAGGATAAGCCAATACCGCCCATTGCTTCCGCACGGATCCAGCGCTGGGCTTTGTTGCTCGCTGCAAATGAATATCCTCTGGAGCACAAACCAGGAACGCAGACAGCGAATGCCGACGCACTGAGCCGATTGCCTTTATCGACCGGCCCCATGTCGACCCCCACGACCGGTGAGGTGGTTGCAACCCTAAATTTTATGGACACCTTGCCTGTCACGGCATCACAGATCCGTGAGTGGACCCAGGCGGAGCCAGTCCTGTCAAAGGTTCGACACATGGTCCTGTATGGTGGGCAGCATAGACAGCTCCCAGGCGAGTTGCGAGCATTTTCCTCCAAGCTGTCAGAATTCAGCGTGGAAGACGGCATCCTCTTGTGGGGGACGCGTGTGATTGTCCTGGAAAAAGGACAGGAGCTGATACTAAGAGACTTGCACAATGGGCATCCAGATGTCACCAAAATGAAAATGTTGGCCCGGAGTTATGTTTGGTGGCCAGGCCTCGACGCCGACATTGGGAAGGTGGCCCAAAACTGCTCCATTTGCCAGGAGCATCAGAAGCTTCCGCCGTCCGCGCCCCTACATCACTGGGAATGGCCAGGGCGCGCTTGCATGCGGATTTCGCCGGCCCTTTTCAAGGATCCATGTTCCTTTTATTAATCGACACCCAGTCTAAATGGCTAGAGGTGCATAAGATGCTAGGCACAACATCCTGCGCAACAATTGAGAAGATGCGTTCGTTTTTTAGTACGCATGGCCTCTCCGAGGTGCTGGTCACGGATAACGGCACTCCATTCACCAGTGAGGAGTTTGCGAGGTTCATGAAGATGAACGGCATACGTCATATCCGCACTGCCCTTACCACCAGGCTTCAAATGGGTTGGCGGAGCGCGCAGTGCAGACATTCAAACAAAGCCTAAAGAAGCAGTCTTCCGGGTCAATGGATATGAGACTGGCTCGGTTTTTGTTTTCGTATAGGACCACCCTGCATGCAGTGACTAGGATAGCTCCCGCAGAACTCCTAATGGGCCGGAGTCTTCGCACCCGCCTTAGTATGGTTTTCCCGGATATTGGCGCAAAAGTACGCCGCACACAAGAACGGCAGGCACAGGGTTTTTCTCGGCATCGGCCGATTCGGCAGATTGCGCCCGGTGACCCAGTGTTCGTTCGCAATTTTGCTGGTGGTGCCCAGTGGATCCCTGGCATAATCTTTCGCCAAACGGGCCCTATATCTTACCAGGTGCAAGCCCAGGGTCGTCTCCAGCGCAAACATGTAGACCACGTTCGGTACAGAAGACTATCCCTTCCAAAGATTCCCCGCCCCCGGAGCTCATTTCTCCAGCCACAGAGACCAGAGACAATGGAAAGTAGTCCTCACAATCATCCTCTGGTGCCTCACTCAAAGCCTGCGCAGGTCGTTACAGAACCCCGTGGAGATAGAGACGCCGAGATGACAGAGGCAGCAGACTCTGACTCCGAGATGGAGACACAGCACGCATCAGAGGGGGGATCCTCGGGCACACGGGCCGTGGATGTACAACCGTTACGCCGTTCATCGCGGAAGCGCCGGTCTCCGTCTTGTTACACGCCGCCCGATCCAGTGCCTCGTGCAAATGGTGTCCGGCCTGCGGCAAAATGAGTCCGAAGCCCTCCTTCGCCAGGGTCTTCGGTGGATTCCTTGGACTTTGGGGGGGAGGGATGTTATAACCTGCCTGCTTACCATTGGCTGGGGACTAATGACAATCCCACAACCCTGTGGGAGTGTGAGCTTCCCCAATGAGGGGGGGGGGGGGGGGGAGAAATCATTAGCAGACTCCCTGTATAAATAAAGCTGGCCAGTTTGGAACCAGCAGGAAGAAGTGAAGTTGCTGCTGTTGTGTATATATATGTTATTGTAAATAAATGTTATTTCTTTGTATCCTTGAAACTCGTGCTGGATTCTTCATGGCTCTCACAAAATGTACCTTCTTTAGGTTGAATTTGCAAGAAGATCCCTCAGTGACTTCACCCTTTCCTGCCTCTGCCCTCCAGCTCCACAACCTTCCAATTGTGTTCCTCCAATTCTGAACTGTTGTGCTCCCCTGATTTTCATCACTGCCTTCATTTGTTGATATCCTGGAATTCTTTCCCTAAATCTCTCCACCTGCCCCTCTCCTTTAAACCTACCTCTTTGACCAGGCATTTGGTTAGGTAATAACATGTTGTCTGATGGGGCTCCAATGAAGTGCCTTGGGATGTTTTGCTATTTTAAAGGATTGCAAATTTGAGTTGTTATAGTTTTTTGTGCTCCCTGTGATTAATGAGCCTTTTACAGAGCATCCGATCTAGATTATAGTTAACCAGTTGTATATGCTGCATATTTCATGATTTAGGTAAGCAGTAATCATGTTTACATTTATAAACCTGGTGACTGTGATAATTGGACAAAGGGCCAAAGACTTTGGGTATTTTTCTAAGAATTATTGGTTAATTCACTTGTGATGTGACTCTGGGATAAGTGGGGTTGGAATTGACCGTGCACTAGCCCAGGGTGTCGTAACATAGTTTGGTAACGGTTGGGCTGGTGTGATTGAGTGTTGGAGACAGGCATGTTGAATTGTTACATTGATGGGGTTCCATGTTTTTTCTTGCATTTTCATGTTCTTGTTGGGGTTGAGTTTTTACAGTGTGGGTTTAGATTTGGGGTTTAGTTCTATGTGGGGTCCTGTTCTGTTTGTATTGATAATATATAGCTTCCTTCAGAGCGCAATGGTTTATGCAATTTTAGTATTTTGTTGTTTGTAACTATTTTTCTTAACTCTAGCTGGGAGCCATCAAGTTAACCAAGTGTTACCTAATTGGAGCGGTTTTGAAGGGTTGGCTGTAGCTCATTATAGTAGTTTCTGAGATAATGAGCTTAGAGTTCTTATTTGTTTAGGTTTGTTAAAAGTAGATTTTTGTTGTTTGTGTTTGCCTAGCCTCTAATTCTACGTGCATTTTGATGTGGTAGTATTCAAGGGCAATGGTGTGGGTGGAGGAGGTGGGGTTAGTTTGCTGAGATGTTTTGTGAGGGCCACGAAGAATTCAGCACGAGTTTGTCGAGTCAAAAGAAAATAACTTTATTTACAATTTTAGACATATATACAGCAGCAGTAGTACTTCACCACTGCTTTATTCCTCTAGCTGGCACCACACTGACCAGCTGTATTTATGCAGGTGAAACTGCTAATGATTTTGCTGCCCCCTCATTGGGGGAGCTCATACTCACTAAGTGTTATGGGATACCCAATGAGCGGCAAGGTAGTACAGTGGTTAGCACTGTTGCTTCACTGCACCAGGGACCCGGGTTGCGGCCCTCCTGCTTCTGTGCACTGGGAGTTGAGGGGTCCTTCCTGGTGCTAGCGAAGGGGAGGGGTGTCCTCTCTCTTCAACTGTGCACTGCCTGTCCCTTTCAGGTGAACTGAGCTGCTTGCAGGCACCTCTTCACCGACATGGGGCTGTTGCTGGAGCTGGGGGATGGAAGTGTGCGCTGGCAGCTTTGATTTGTATTTAATTATTTGTTGGGTTTCTGGTGGTTGCTCTGTATTTGTTTTTGTAAAGGGAGATCCCTCTCTCTCTCTCCCTCTCTTCTGCCATGCCCCGTATCGGTGTGCCCTTTTCCAGTGGTCTGGATTGCTTATTTGGGATTCCTTTCCACCGATTTGGGGCTACCATTGGGTGGGGGGGGGGGGGGGGGGGGAGTAGAAGTGGCTGTATGCTGCTGCCTTTGTAGCTGGGGGCCTGTTTAAAGGAACTGTTTTGGGTTGAACTGTGGGGAAGGGTGTTCTCCCTCGTTCTCTCAAACTGTGTCCTTTTCCGGTGGTCTGTGCTTGCCGTTGGGTGCCTTTCCGCTGATGTGGGGCTACTGTTGGGGACAGGGGGTGGCTGTGTGTGTGTGCTGGTTTGAGAGCTGGTGGCATATTACTGTTTTTTGTGACTATGTTGTTTTTTGTATTGTTGAGTTGTCAATAAACTAAAATATATTATGGGATACCCAGTAGACCCCAGTTAATAGTAATCAGGCAATTTATAACACAATGCCTGCAGATTTTCTTTGTTCAGTGTTTTGAAGTGGCTATCTTGGGTGCGCCTGTTTGCTGGACCTTTTGCATATCTTTTGGGCAATCTCTCAAAGTGGAAAAGGCTGACTCCAGTTCCGAAGTGACAGGAGATACCCAACTGAAACATTCAGGGGTTGAATGGCCCAGTGAAAAGGTCGAGAGTATTTGCTCACCTTAGGAGTATAAACACTGATGTGGTATTTTTGCAAGAGACTCATTTGCGGGTCAGGAACCAGACAAGGCTGCGGAAGGGGTGGGTAGGACAAGTCTTTCAATTGGGTTTCGATAGTAGGGCCAGCAGTGCAGCAATAATAAGTAAGAAAAGGATTCAGTTTTCTGCCTCTGAGATCTTGTATATCCCCAACAGTAGACATGTTATTGGCTGTGGCTCTCTGGTGTGTTAGACGGCCCTTCCATGGTCGGCGTCCAAGACGGACTTTCTCACACACATGGCTTGGCTTTGTGTTTCTAGTTTCCGATTGGCTGCTTGTAGTTTGTTGGCTGTCCAATAGGAATCGGCTCCATCTTCCATCCTTCATTTGCATATCGGTTATTATAAATACAGACTCTGGACGCTGGGAGCTAGTTTCAAAACCCAGTGTCTGCCTGTAGCTTCTCGAGTGCAGTCGGCCTGGATTTAATCTTTTGCGGGGAGCCATGAATTTGAGAGAACCCCAAAGTGTATCATGGAATTCACCTGACCCACAGCTTTTAATATATTGTGGTATGGGGAGCACACGGCCCACTCTACAGGTGTGGTAGAGCAGAAATGGAAAAGTATTTCCTAAAGCAAAACAATGTTTATTCTATGAACTCAAGTTAACCTTTTTAAAACATACAGTGAACATCTTAGCAACCATTAATTAGAATACAACACTAAGTAATCCTTTAAGCTTTCCTTTTAACATCCATAAGACTTAAAACACCTTTTACCAGAATCACATCAGGTTAAAGTCACTACTGTTATTAGTTTTAAATCACCAGGATCGATTTACAGTCTTTAGATTACAGAGAGAGATTCATACACCTTCTGGCTGTAACTGCAGCTATCCAGCTCTGAAAACTAAACTAAAACACACCCTGCGGCAAAGAGCCTAAAACAAAAGTAAAAAAGCTGACAAGACAGCCCAGCTCCACCCACTATCTGACATCACTGCAGTAATAAACACCCGTTTCTTAAAGGTACTTTCACTAAAGATATTTACATACACACCCATTTATAAACACCCATTTCTTAAAGGTACTCTCACATGACAGGTGGGCACCCTGGTGGTTATGGTTATCTACGGCCCAAACTGTGACAATGTGAATTTTATTAATAATCTGCTACCCTCCCTCCCTCCCCAATTTAGACTCCAATCAGCTTAATTTGGGTGGGCACCTAAACTGTGCTCTGGACCCCAGTCTGGATCAGTCCAAGGTCAAATCTCTTACTCCATCAGGAGTGGCCAGAGTTCTGTGGTATTTCATGGAACAGAAGGGGGGGAGGGGGGGGGGGGAAGTCCTGAGGGGTTTTTGTACCCAGGTGACAAAGACTTTTTGCTTTTCTCGCATGTTCATCAGGTATACTCGTGGATCGATTTTTTTTGTGGTAGATAGCTCTCTCCACCTTTCAGTGGTGGCAGCTGAGTACTCAGTGATTGTGATTTTGGATCATGCTCCGCACTTTGTTGATTTGGCGCTGGAGTCCGCTATAGAGGTTGGACACAACATTACTAGTGGCTAAGAGGTTTTGGCAATCCGTGTTCACTGCCATTCGGGACTATATAAAATATAATAAAACTGGGCAATCTCACCTTCCATGCTGTGGGAGGCCCTTAAGGTGGTCCTCAAGGGGGGAAATTATCTCCTGTAAATCGCACTTGGTGAAGACAGTGAGGGTGGAGCAGCAGAGGCTGGTGGACTCTATTCTTGAGGTGGACCACCAGTACTCACTTGCCTCTACCCCGGAGTTGTGGGCGAGTAGGAAAGGGCTGCAAACACAATTCGAGCTATCATCGACAGGGCGCTGGGGGGGCAGATGAGATGCTCAAGGGGAGAATTCCAGTCGTCTTTTGGCTCACCAGTTTAAACAGCAGGCGTTCTCCCGGGAAATCATACAACTCAAGTGGTAGCTTGGATTCCACCCCTCCTCAGGTTAATGCGGGTTTTGGATCGTTCTCTCGGGATCTTTATAGATTGGGGTCTCTGGCAGAGGGATCAGTCATGACTGACTTTTTGGACAGCTTATCCATTCCAGCGGTGGAGGTGGAGAGAAGTGATGAGTTGCAATCCCTGTTGAACCCAGAGGAAATTATAAAACGCATTGGTTTGATGCAGACTGGCAAAGCCCCTGGCCCGGATGGCTTTCCCATTGAATGCTATAAGATTTTCTCAGAGCAGTTGGTGCCTTTAATTCTGGGTATGTTTAATGATTCCTTATCCAAGGGTTCATTGCCCTCACCCTTCACACAGGTCTCACTCCTTGATTCTCAAGATGGATTAAGACCAACAGTGTGTGGGTCAAATTGACCTATCTCACTCTTGAATGCAGATGTTAAGTTACTTGCCAAGGTTGTGGCTTTGTGATTGGAGTCCTGCCTCCCAAAGGTAATCTCAGAGGATTAGACAGGCTTCTTAAAGGTCGACAATTGCTAGCCAATATACGTCGCCTGCTAAATGTTGTCCTTATCCCCTTCTCAGTTTCTCCTTCTCAGTTCCCAAACCAGAGGTGACTGTTTCCCTGGATGCTGAAAAACTCATTTGATAGAGTGGAGTGGGAGTATCTGTTTGAGATTCTTGGAAGGTTTGGATTTGGCTACAAGTTTATTTCCTGGATTCGACTAGTATAGGGCCCCCACTGCTTTTGTTCATACAAATGCCCTGAACTCTGGATATTTTCCATTGAATAGCGGCAACAGACAGGGATGCCGACAATCTCCACTCCTGTTTACTTTGGCAATAGAACTGCCCGCTATAGCACTGAGGTCCTCTATTAAGTGGAGTGTGATAAATTGGAGAGTGGTGGAGCATTGGGTATCCATTTACGTGGATGGCCTACTTCTCTTTATAATTGATCCAGTACCCTCCCTGGATGAAATAATGAAGCTGCTTAGTATTTTTGGCTGTGGGACTTCCAGTGGCGACATGTAGAGAGCAGGCACATATGAGATGGCTCCCACCAGACAACTTTGATTTAAGCCCTTGTCAGCCAGTTTTTGGAGGAGATTTAGGGTGGAACTTGGTCAGTTTGATGGGTTAAGATTCCCATGTCAAAGGAATTCCTGATAAATACAAAATTAAGCAACAGAATAATAAGTAATCGTTGTCGGACTCAGAGGCTTTGAGAGCTTTGTCTGTTAAGAAAATGGCAGAGACTCCTGCAGTGTCGGTGTCCACTCCACTAACCGCTGAGATGCTTACAGGCTGGGGAACTTAAGAAACTACAGCGGAAGGTCTCTGAGGACCACAAGAGAGCAATTGAGGGGGCAATAT
The DNA here is from genome assembly GCF_047496885.1 of Scyliorhinus torazame. Taxonomy (NCBI): domain Eukaryota; kingdom Metazoa; phylum Chordata; class Chondrichthyes; order Carcharhiniformes; family Scyliorhinidae; genus Scyliorhinus; species Scyliorhinus torazame. Next base: position 131,192,154 of record NC_092723.1, on the reverse strand, counting down.
TCACTATACGAGTGGCAGGTGGGAGTGTGTGGGGCAGAGCCATGGAGATTTTTACATCCAAATTAGAAGGATTTTTATTTTTTCTCTCAGGTGCATCAGGTCTACTCTCGGATCGACTTTTTTGTGGTGGGTAGCTCTCTGTTTCTGGAGGTGGTGGGAGCAGCGATTCGGCAATAGTTATCTTGGATCATCAAATTTGTGGATTTGGTGTTGGGTCGGGCCCCACTCAGCACCCCACGTAGAAGTTGGAGACAACATTGTTGGCGTATAAGGGATTCTGTGAGAGTGATACCTCCGTCATTGGGGAGTACATTGACTTTAATAGGAGTGAGGAGATTTTGCCTTCAACATTGTGGGAGGTTCTTAAGGTAATCATTAGGGTCCTTTATAAGTTGGAGCCCCCAGTGGATGGGTTGTCTATGACAGAAGATTTGGGTGACTTGTCTATTCCAGTTGTAGAACGAGAGAGAAGGGAGGAGTTGGAGTCTTGGTGGAGCCCGGAGGAGTTCATGAAATACACGGGTTTGATGCAGTCGGGTAAGACACATTCCCGATTAATTTTATAAGAAATCTGCAGGTCAGCTGGTCCCAATGTTATAAGAGATGTTTTTTTATAAAGGTATTTCATTCCAAACACATGTAACAACTGCAAAATATAAAATACACAGTCCATAGAATCAGAGACCACGGTTTGTACAATTTTTCTTTTATCCTCTCCCTTCCCTTCCTCCAACCCCGCGACGAACAACTCCTCAAATAGCGTCATGAATAACCCCCACCACAACTCGAAGCACTCCTCTGATTCTCTCAACTCGAATTTAATCTTCGCCAATCAGAGAAAATCATACAAATCCACCAGCCAAGCTGGTGGCGTATCCAAACTCCAGTTTAACAGGATCCTTCACCGGGCAATTAGAGAGGCGAAGGCCTGAGAGAGGTAAGGGAGCATATTGCGGAGCCATTGACAGAAATTTTCCAGACCTCTCTGAACACAGAAGTAGTCCCGGGGGACTGAAGGATTGCAAATGTGACGCCATTGTTTAAGAAAGGGGCAAAGGATAACCCAGGAAACTGCAGACCGGTCAGGTTGACATCAATAGTGGGAAAACCGATGGAGGCCAGAATACGGAATGAGACAAATATGCACTTAGAGAAAAATAAGTTAATAATAGACCGTCAACATGGCTTTGTCAACGGCAGGTCATGTCTGACAAATTTAGGGCAGGACATGTCTGCCCTCCCCCAAATCATCTGGGATCAGCAGTTGCGCCTGCAGCGTTGACTGCGGCAGTTTGGGGAACACCCTCCACGCTTTCCGCACAAAGTCCCACACCTGCATATACCTAAACTGACTGCCCCTTGGCAGCTCAAACCTCTCTCGCAGCTCGTACAGACCCGCAAATGTCTCTTCCGAGAACAAGTCCCTAACCCTCTCCACCCTCCATTTCCCATACATCCCATCCATCTCCCCCGGCTTGATTCTGTGGTTCCCACAGAGTAGCGTCAACGACATCCCCTCCAATTTAAAATGCGTCCTCGGCCGTTTATCGACTTCTTCGGGGAAAACGAAACTGTTAGCAGATACAATGCAAGGGGATAGGGAACGTAGGGAGGTAGGGGGAGATAGTTTCGTTTAGGCGGGATCAGCGAGAGGAGATGGAGGGACTTGGGAATTGTGTGTATAAGCCATGTTAGACCATAAAACCATAAGTCATAGGAGCGGAAGTAAGGCCATTCGGCCCATCGAGTCCACTCCACCATTCAATCATGGCTGATTTCAACTCCATTTACCCGCTCTCTCTCCATAGCCCTTAATTCCTCGAGAAATCAAGAATTTATCAACTTCTGTCTTAAAGACACTCAACGTCACGGCCTCCACCGCCCTCTGTGGCAATGAATTCCACAGGCCCACCACTCTCTGGCTGAAGACATTTCTCCTCATCTCTGTTCTCAAGTGACTCCCTTTTATTCTAAGGCTGTGCCCCCGGGTCCTAGTCTCCCCTGCTAATGGAAACAACTTCCCTACATCCACCCTATCTAAGCCATTCATTATCTTGTAAGTTTCTATTAGATCTCCCCTCAATCTCCTAAACTCCAATGAATATAATCCCAGGATCCTCAGATGTTGGCTGGGTATGGTTGTTGGTTGGGGGGGGGGGGGGGGGGGTGTTATGTACTGAATTATGTTTACATTTGTATTTTTTGATGTCATAAAATCATAAATACCTTCATAAAATGTTTGTTAAAAAATAAATAGAATGCCTCCTCAACTTTTTCCACACCCTAACCGTCGATTTCATCACCAGGCTCCCCGTATACTTCCCCGGAGCTAACAGCAGCCCTCCCACTGCCTCACCTTCTCCACATTCGCTGCCCAATAATAAAACAGCAGGATTCGGAGCGCCAACCCCTCTTTCTGTCTCTGCTGCAACAGAGCCCTCTTTACCCTCAATACCCTCCACACCCATATGAACTCCGAGATCAATGCCTCCACCATCCAGAAGAAGGCCTCAGGGAGAAAGATCGGGAAGGTCTGAAAGACAAACATGAACCTTGGCAGCACATTCATTTCACCATCGGCACCCTCCCTGCCAGTGTAAAGTGCAAAGTGTCCCACCTCTTAAAATCCCCCTTAACCACCTCCACTAATGCTATTAAATTCCGCCTGTGCATCATGGCCCACTCACTCGTTACCTGGATTCCAAAATACCTAAACCTCTCTCCAGTTACCTGAAATGGCAATGTCCCCAAATTGGCCTCCCACCCCACCACATTCAGCAAAACACCTCACTCTTCCCAACATTCAACTTACACCCAGAGAAGGCCCCAAACCTCTCTCACAGTCCCATGATCCTGCCCATACTCTCCTGCGGGTCCGACACAAACAAAACAGGTCGTCCGCGTGCTCCATGTTCCCCCTCACAATCCCTCGCCACTCAACAGACCCCCGAAGGGCTGTTGCCAAAGGTTCAATCACCAATGTGAATAACAGTGGCGATAGTGGGCACCCCTACCTCGTCCACCTGTGCAATCCAAAACCTGGCTAACTCATCTCGTTCGTGCACAGTCACCACCGGGATCACATACAACAATCGCACTCATGCCACAGACTTTGGCCAAACCCAAACCTTCCCAGAATCTCAAAGAAGCATCTCCACTCCACCCGATCAAAGGCCTTCTCCACATCCATAGAAACAATAACGTCCGGTGCTCATCCCCCCACTGAGTCATAACTACATTTAACAGCTTCCTGATATTGCTAGAGAACTGCCTACATTTCACAAAATCCATTTGATCCTCAGAGATCACCCCTGGCACACACCCCTCTAGCCTCCCGCCAATACCTTCACGTCTGTATTCAACAACGAGATGGGCCTGTACAACCCACACTCCAGCGGATCCTTCCCGTTCTTCGGAATCAGTGTAGTCGATGCCTGTGTCAATGTTTCTCGCAACTCCACCCTCTCCACCACCTCACTAAACATCCACAAAAGGTGGGGCGCCATCTCTGTCGCAAACACCTAAAATTCCACCAGAAATCTGTCCGGCCCCAGGGCCTTCCCGACTGCATTCCCCTGATACTGTCTATCACCTCAGGCCCAGCGGCTCCTCTGATGCGTCACTTCTCTTCCTCCAACTCTGGGAACTCCAACCCGTCCAAAAACCATCCCATATCCCCCTCCTCTCAGCCCGGCTCGGCTTTATACAACTTCTCATAATACCCTTGAACACCAGCACCGACACCACCTCTCCATTTTGCGCCCGGACCCATAGACTTTCCCTAGATGCCACTTGTCGCTGCAGCTGGTGGGCCAAAGTACGGCTCGCTTTCTCTCCATACTTATACTGTGCCCCCTTGCCCTCCATATCTGCCCCACTGTTTTTCCCGTCGACAACCTATCAAGCTGCTCCTGCAACCTTTTCCTTTCCAACAACTCCTTAGTGGGGCCCCCCCACCCCAAGTATCTCGTATCCACCTCAACTATCTCGTCCAGCAGCCGTTCCTGCTCCTCCCTCCTCCTCCTATCCCTCTGAGCCTTGAACGAGATTATCTCCCCTTGAACATCCGCCTTCAACACCTCCCAGAATGTGGCCATCGACATCTCCCCGTTCTGATTAAGCTCCACATAATTCCCAATTGCCAGTCTCACCTTTTCACAAAACGCCTTATCTGCCAAGAGACCCGTGTCTATCCTTCAGCTGGGCCTCTGCACCTGCCCCGAGCTAAGCTTCACCTCCAGCCAATATGGTGCATGTCCGAAATCATAATTCCTGCATACTCTGCCCGCCACCACCCTCATCAGCACCACCCGACTCACCACAAAGAAATCAATTCTAGAGTACACCTTATATCCCTCCCCCCAGGTTCCTGAATCTCCAGGGATCGACCATCCTAATATGTTCCATAAACCCTCCCACTCCTTCACCATCCTCGACCTTCCCATCAACTTGGGGCTTGACCTGTCCAACTTCGGCTCCATTCACAATTAAAATCTCCATCCATAACTAGTTGGTGCATGTCCAAGTCTGGGATTGCTCCCAATAACCCCTTTACTGCAATTATATAGGGCATTGATGAGGCCACACCTGGTGTATTGTGTGCAATTTTGATGTCCTTATCTGAGGAGAGATGTTCTTGCTATAAAGGGAGTACAGCAAAGCTTTACCAGGCTTATTCCTGGGATGGCAGGACTGTCGTATGAGGAGAGACTAAATTGGTTAGGATTACATTCATTGGAGTTTAGAAGAGTTAGAAGGGATCTCATAGAAACGGAGAAAATTCTAACAGGATTAAACAGGGCAGATTCAGAAAGAATGTTCCCAATGATGGTCGACTTCAAATCAAACCCCAAGTGAAAAACTTGCCCCACCCATCCCTTCCTCAACCTAACATGATCCTTCACTCGAAGATGCATCTCCTGTAGAAAAATCACTTCCGCTCTCAAACCCCTCAGGTGCGCAAAGACCTGGGACCTCTTGACCGGTCTAACCAGCCCCTATACGTTCCACATCACAACTCTTACCGGAGGTGTATGCCTCTAGTCCCCTCTACCGTCCACCATCATTTCCCGCCAGTTCTGCCTCACTTGATCCCGCCGTGAATTGGGCCCATCCAAGATGGCCCCCCTCTCCACCCATGACCACGTTCAGCCTCCAAATCTGCCATATCTCATTCCTCTCTTCCAACACCTCCCCGCAACCTGGCCACACCTCGCGACCTCCTCCTCACCTCCGTTCACTAGCATTGCTTGCTAGTGTTGCAACTCCAGCCCGAAGGCCTCCCTTGCACCTCCCCCCCCACCAGTACCTCCTTAGCCTGTGCAAACGGCCCCTTACCCCCTTGAATACCGACAAAACCAACAACCGCATCCCAAGGGCCCCACCGTGCACACCCCTCACATGAAAAACAAAGCACTCAATTTCACAAATCACCTCCTCCCAAAAAACACGACAAAAGGCAAGGGGAGGGTGGAATCGCACCCCCTTACAAACTTACAACTCGCCAAAAAATTCCCATCCTTTAGCAACACAAAACAGCAATAACACTCAACTTTTGCAGACTTGACTCCTCCATCCCACACTACCCCTCAGTTCTCCTGCAGTTTGTGGTCCCTTATAAAGTCATCTGCCTCTCTGGCGTTTCAAAATAGTACTTGGCCATCGAATGTAACCCAAAGTCTCGCTGGGTACAGCACCCCAAAACGAATCTTCCATTGATACAACACAGACTTGGCCCTGTTGAATCCCGTGTGCCTCTTTGCCAGCTCCACACCAATGTCCTGGTATATCCAGACTCGATTACCCTCCCATTCAGTCTTGCTTCGCCCTGGCCCACCTCAGAATTTTCTCCTTCTCCACAAACTTGTGCAACTGCTGCACGCAGCGGCTCCCCTGCTCTCGGCTTCTGCCTCAAGGACCTGTGGGCCTGATCTACCTCTGGGGCTTTGTCCTACCTTCTCCTCCACCAGCCGGCCAATATCCTCAAAACGCACTTCGTGGCACTCGTTCCTTTAACAGACCCACAATCCGCAAATTCTGCTGTCTGGACCTGTTCTGCTCCTCCACCTTCACTCGCAGCGACTTGCATAGATCCCCCAGAATCCCCACCTCCGCCTCCAAAGTCACAATCCGATCGTTCTGGTCAGACACCACCTTTTCCACCTCACATATTGTCGGCCCCTGCGCCTCGAGCCACCTCTCCACCGACCCTCGCAGAGGTGCCACTGCTCCCTCAATCATGCATCGCCTTCCTTTTGTCATGGGAGTGCTCCTTTAAGAAAGGTTGTTGTCTTATCACATGGCTTCAGTGATATCATTTTGTGGGTGGAGCTGAGCTGTGAGTTTTTTTTTTAAACTTTCACTTTTGACTGCTGTGGAGTACAGATAGAGAAAACAATTGGCCTCTCTCTCTCTATTTTCATTTTTAAAAGTTGTTCCAGGAAAAAAAACATTGATTATGGCGACCTGCTTTGGTAACTTAATAGATATAGGCCGGGATTCTCCAAGCCCGTGGAGGGTCGGAGAATCTGTGGTGATGCGGGAAATTCCCACTATGCCGATCCGATGCCGGGACGCGATTCTCCGGTGACTGGAGAATCAGCAGCAATCGCGCCTGCGCGGTCGACGCGGCGCCTGTCAGGGGCCGCTGAAAGAGGCTCCCGCGGTGATTCTCCGCGGTCAACCGGCCAAATTCCCACCTTCGTGGTTCCAACCTGATACCGTCTGGTGGGAGCTCGGACCCACGGCCGCGGTGGCCATCCTGGTGGGGGAGGGGGCGGGGGATCAGACTCTGGTGGGATATCCTCCAAGGAGTCCAGTCCCACGATCTGGAGGAGGGGTACCACCTTCTGCACGGGCCCGCTGTAGGGCTCCACCATGTTGCACGGTGCCAGCGCGGAGACGACCACCACGCGAATGCGTCGGCGCAGAGATGGCCGTCACACGCATGCGTGGACCCACGCCGGCAGTGCAAGGCCGCGTATCGGCACCAGAGCAGCGCGCTGCACTCCGGTGCCGTGCTGGCCCCCTGAAGGTTGCTGAATCGCTGGGCCAGAAGGCCCATTGACACCGGCATGCACCACTCCGGTGTTTATGCCGGCGTCAATAGTTTGCTTTCCGGAAGTGTTTAAACCTGCTGATGAGACGGGGTCTGAAACTTAGGGAAAGCCTGTCTTATTCAAGTGAGAATGCAGATTGCGGGGCCACGCCTTGAAAAGGAGTTTTGGTTTATGGGATTTTGTTTTTGAATTGGAACAGTTAAGGAGGAATTCATTCAGTGTTTTTACATAGGTTACTGTGGGGTGTCTTAATGTTTGTAATTGATAAAAATTCTTGCTATTTGTTTATATATATATATATACATATATATATATATATATATATATGTGTTAACTAAGTTCTTAGAATAAAGCTTATTTTGATTAAAGGGTCCAGGAAGACTGTTGAATCACACCTGAAGGGAAGGCTCTTGTGCTCATCCTAGCCAAATTTAACATAAAGGTTGCAGGTCAGATGAACTTCATAATATACTTTGGAGTTTAAACCCTGGCCCATAACAAATTGGGGGCTTGTCCGGGATAAAAGTCTATCTTTCTTGATTGGGGTTGGCTTAGTGAACTTATAGACAGTGAGGGGTGAGCATATTTGTGTTTGCTTTTCAGGTGTTGTATTCAAGTTTAAATAGGGAGTGAGTTGTGGACAATGGCTCTTTCAGAGGCTCAGCAGTTTTTGGGGGTGGAGAATGTCACGTGCAGTACCTTAAAAGCTGAGACCTAAAAAAAGTATTTTAGATTTGGTAAAATCATTACAGTTAACATTGCCTGACAAAGTATGGAAAGAAGGGGTAATTGCTGCAGTAGCTGAGCATTTAAAATTGCCCGAGACACAGTCAGAATCGCTGTAAATGGCAAGAATTCAATTACGGATAATGCGGTTTGAGCATGAAAAAGAATTAAAGCAGCTTGAATTCAAAATGAGGGAAAAAGAATAGCCCTAGCAGAACAAAAAGTGAGAGAAAGGGAGGTACAGCTCAGGGAAAAATAAATAGAGAGAGAGGGGGAAAAGAAAAAACAGAGAGACTTTGAACTTCAGAAACGGGCCATGAAATGTGTCAGTTAAAATTGGCGGAGGTAAAGAGAAATGTACAGTCTGAGGATAGTGATGAGGATAGTGAGAAAAAGCAAGAGTGTCACAGTCAAAGGTTTGGTGGGGTTCTATTTAAACATGTCCAAGCATTGTCAAGGTTTGATGAGAAGGATGTAGAAGCCTTTTTCATTTCATTTGAGAAGGTGGCTAAATAAATGAAATGGCCACAGGACATGTGGGTATTACTGATTCAAACAAAGTTGGTAGGTAGAGCTAGTGAACTGTTTGCATCACTATCAGAGGATGTATCTGGGACGTATGAGGAGGTGAACAAATCCATCTTAGGTGCATATGAACTAGTGCCTGAAGCCTACAGATAAAGGTTTAGAAATTTAAGGAAAGAACCTGGTCAAACATAAAAGAGTTTGAAAGGATCACAGTAATTTTGATAGGTGGTTAAGGGCTTTGAAAATAGTCCAAACGTATCAAGCTCTTAGAGAAATGATAATTTTTTGGAAGAGTTTAAAAATTCAATTCCTGATGTAGTGAGAACCCATGTGGAAGAGAAGAGGGTTAAAACTGTGAGATTAGCAGCAGAAATGGCAGATGATTACGAATTAGTTCATAAATCAAAGTTTGGTTTCCGACATCAGTTTCAGCCTGTGAGGGACAGAACTGGGGAAAAGAGAAATACTCAAGTGGTAAAGGTAACGGGGATCTGATGAGATAAGGACAGTGTACCTCAGATTAAAAAAGAAATCCAGGAGAGTGGAAGAGAAATTAATGGTTTCAGATGTTTTTACTGTAATAAACTAGGCCATGTAAAGTCACCAGTGTTGGGGGTTGAAGAAAAGCACTGGGGAGGCTGATGTTGTAAAACAGAATAAGCCAGTGGGGTTTGTCAAAGTGGTAAAGGAAAGCCCAATTGAAGCGAAGGTGCAAAAGGGTGCACAGCCTGATCAAGAGGTGATTGATAAGGTGCCAGATCTCTTTAAAGAATTTACTTGTGTGGGTAAGTTTACTCATGTGTACCAGGAGGAGTAGGTAAAGAAGTCAAAATTTTAAGAGATACGGGAGCTAGTCAATCTTTGGTAGCAAGAGATGAGGAGTTCTGTAGTTTGGGAGGAATATTGCCAGGAAAGGTGGTAATATGTGGAATTCAGGTTGAGAAGAGTGGTGTTCCATTATATAAGGTGAGGTTGGAGAGTCCAGTGAAGAGTGGTGAAGTGGTAGTAGGAGTAATAGAGAAACTATCTTGTCTGGGAATACATTTATCTTGGGTAATGATTTTGCTGGATCGCAGGTGGGAGTGATGCCTACTGTGGTTGATAAGCCAGTGGAAAATCAAACAACTAAATTGTTGAAGGGTGAATATTCTGGGATTTTCCTGATTATGTCGTATCAAGGTCGCAAAGTCACAGGCTAAGACAAGAGTAAAAATCAAAGAGTGAAGATAAATTTGAAGTTCAATTATCAGAAATGATTTTTGATCAGATGGTTAGAAAAGAACAAGAACAGGTGGAGGATGAGGTGGAAATTTTTAGTTCAGGAAAATTGGCAGAGTTACAACAGAAAGATATAGAAATCAAACAGAAGTATCAGAAAGCTTACACGGAAGAGGAATCTGAGTATATACGAGAATGTTATTACCTTATAAATTATGTCTTAATGAGACTTTAGATGTGGGGATGGAAAGTGGGCAGAAATTCATCAAGTGGTATTACTGTTAGGGTATAGAAAGGAGGTGTTGTGAGTAGCACATGAGGTACCAGTAGGAGGTAATTTGGGAATAAGGAAAACTCAAGCTAAAATACAAAAACATTTTTATCGGCCTGGACAACATAAAGATGTAGTTAAATTTTGTTGATCATGTAACACATGTCAAGTGATAGAGAAACCTGGTGATAAAACCAGCACCCTTAATTCCCATTCCAGCATTTGAGAAACCTTTTACAAGGGTCTTAATTGATTGCATAGTACCGCTTCCTAAAACAAAAAATGGAAATCAATATCTTTTGACGATAATGGATGAGCCTACTAGGTTTCCAGAGGCCATTCCAGTACGCAATATTACAGCTCAAAAGATTGTGGAGGAGTTACTTCAATTTTTTGCTAGATATGGACTAACCACAGAAATACAATCGGATCAAGGATCAAATTTTACCTCAAGGTTATACAAGGAGGTTATGGATAGCTTAGGAGTAAAACAATTTAAATCAACTGCGTACCATCCAGAATCGCAGGGAGTGTTAGAAAGGTGGCATCAGATGTTAAAGACAATGTTGAGGGCTTATTGTCAAGATTATCCAGAGGATTGGGATAAAGGAATTCCATTCGTATTGTTTGCAATTAGGGATGCACCTAATGAGTCAACCAAATTCAGTCTTTTTGAACTAAGTTTTGGTCATGAGGTAAGAGGACCACTTAAATTGATTGAGAAATTGGTAAGTGAGCAGTCTGAAATTATATTATTGGATAACGAGGATGTTCTTAAAAATTGGGATACATTATCGAGTTATCTTCCAGAGGAAAAACGAACTGACCTGAAATATCACATGGGCAAGTTGGTGGAAATAAGTTGGGAAGTACTAAAATGGTTATACATGATGTAGATGTGGGAAATGCTGTTCCAATTAAACAACATCCATATAGACTTAACCCTCTAAAATTGGCACAGGTTCAAAAAGAAATTGAAGGTATGTTTAAAAATGGCATAATTGAAGTGCGTTGGAGCTCACCCATAGTGATGGTACCGAAACTGGACGTTACCCAATGATTGTGTGTGGACTATAGAAAGGTTAATAGTTACAAGAACAGACTCTTATCCAATCCCACGGTTGGAGGACTGCAATGAGAAGGTGGGACAGCTTTTATCTCCAAACTGGATTTACTTAAAGGTTACTGGCAAGTACCTTTATTCGAAAGGGCAAAGGAGATTTCAGCTTTTGTGACTCAATTCAAAGTTATGCCATTTGGCATGAAAAACACCCAGCCACATTTCAACGGTTAACTAACAAAGTAATTTGAGT